>NC_052539.1:11051211-11359128 GCF_016699485.2 Gallus gallus | reverse complement strand
GGTAAAGGCTGTCCAACTGGCCTTAGATGCTGCTGAACAGGAGAGGTGGCCAATGCTCTATCTTTATTCTGACTCATGGATGGTGGTAAATGCTTAATGGGGGTGGTTACAGCAGTGGGAGCAAAATAACTGGCAGCGGAGGGGTAAACCTATTTGGGCTGCTGCTGAACTGTGGAAAGACATTGCTGCCCGAATAAAGAATATGGTTGTAAAGGTGCGCCATGTAGATGCTCATGAGTCAGGCTACTGAAGAACAGAAAAATAGCCATCAGGTAGATCAAGCTGCCAGAATTGAGGTGGCTCAAATAGACTTGGACTAGCAGAACAAGGGTGAATTATTTCTAGCTCAGTAGGCCCATGAGACCTTGGGCCATCAATGAAGAGATGCAACATATAAGCGGGCTAGAGACCGAGGGGTGGACTTAACTATGGATGCTATTGCACAGGTTATTCATGACTGTGAAACACGTGCCCTAATTAAACAAGCCACGAGGATGAAACCTCTCTGGGAGGAAGGAGGATGGCAAAAGTATAAATATGGGGAGGCGTGGCAGGTTGACTATATCACCTTGCCACAATCTTGCAGTGGTAAGCGTTATGTGCTTACCATGGTGGAAGCAACCACTGGGTGGCTTGAAACATATGCAGTACCCTATGCTACTGCCCAAAACATCGTGTTAGGTCTGGAGAAACAAGTCCTGTGGTGACATGGCACCCCAGAAAGAATTGAATCAGATAATGGGACTCATTTCAAAAATTCTCTTATAAATTCTTGGGCCAAAGATCACGGCATTGAATGGATTTATCATATTCCCTGTCATGCACCAGCTTCTGGTAAAATTGAACAATACAGTGGGTTGTTAAAAACTATGCTGAAAGCAATGGGTGGTGGATCATTTAAGCACTGGTAGAGTATTTGGCAGAAGCCACCTGGTTGGTCAACACTAGAGGATCTATCAGTTGTGATGGTCCTACCCAATCCAGTTCCCTGCATACTGTAGAGGGAGATAAGGTCTCTGTAGTACGTGTAAAGAGCATGTTGGGAAAAGCAGATCGGGTCTTTCCAGCCTCTGGGAAGGGCAAACCTCTCTGTGGAACTGTTTTTGCCCAGGGACCTGGGTCCACTTGGTGGGTGATGCAAAAAGATGGGGATGTTCAGTGTGTACCACAAGGGAATTTGATGTTGGGGGAGTGCAGTAAATAGTTCTATGTATATATATGTATATAGATGTGTGTGTAATGCATTTTAATTATTGTTTGAATATACATATATGTATATATATTAAGCATGATGTAATGATGTAGAATATGTGGTGGAATGTCATGGTTTTGTAATTTTGCTATTGGTATTCCACATCATAACACCATGGACAGTATGGGTACTTACAGAGTTAATACTCCAGTTCCGAGGATTGACAACCTTCCAGACGCTTTTGTCTACAAAGAGAAAACTATTCAGACACATGCTACTAGCATGATGGCAAGCAAAGTTCCAAGATCTTAGGAAACCAGAAGAAAACAAAACTTCAGTAAGAGATGAGAGAACCTTTTACTAAAATTTTGTCACAACTTAGAAATATACAGATACTATGGAAAATCTTCATTATCCTATCTACAACCTACAACTCCTAATTTATTTAGAGGACCCCACTGAGCAACATTCAAGTTAACAATTCTACATCTACTACAAAGCTTTCCTGACTTCAGTGACATGGAAAGGAAGATTCAGCTGTTTAAATACAAGCATGCGGTATTATTTTCCATCTGTTGTCTACAGCTACATGCATAGTTCATTACTACTCAGTACAGCATGCCCTGGAACTCAGGGCAGAGTCCAGGGATATAATTTACCATAATTATTCTCCTTTTTGGGACATAATTTTAAGTAAGTTAAAGGACTCTTAACCCTTCAGAAAGTTGCCATAATGAAACCTGAAATTATCACTTCCACAATTCACTTGAAATATTACAGAAAATACCTACTCCATTAACAGATTTAATATCTCTGATCTGAGGCTTTGACTTGAGAGAGGTGGCAGGAATTGAAGCATAGTCAAAACCTAAGAATAAGAGTTTTAAGTATTCTGTAGCTTAAATTCTTGTTCAGTAAGAAATATATGGGTCCCCATATCCTGCAACTGTTAAGGATGATGAACTATCTGCCACCCTGCCATTGCCAAGGAAATAGTAACTCAATTAGTTAAAATACCACACTAAGAAAATAACTTTTAAACTTCATCTAGCATCTCTTTAATCAATAAAATATACATACATTTCAAAGAATTCACAAGTTTTCATTTTCTCACTTACTAGCTTTGTAGGATTCAGTACGCAGTCACTTTCTCATTATGACTTAAATATAAAGCACACTTAATGAATGAGTGCTGTGTTTAAACTCTAATAGACTATTTCTTGCCTGACACTCCCTCCTTTAACACCCATAGCATGTAACAATTTCCTTTTGAAAGCCAACACACCGCAGTCACCAAATACCTTCTCTCATCCAGCTCTGTAGCAAACCTAACCATTAAGGTCCAGAGGAAGGAGCAAACCATTAGGCCAGTCAGCTCTTCTACAGTTTCTATAGCTGTAAGCTAGGAATTTCTACTTCCAGATATCCTGTCTAAGCCTTTTAAAATCTTTACCTATAGACTTCTAGATTTTTATTTTTATTTATTTTTTTTGGCCACCTTTCAGGTCTAGTTTATCAGATGATAGCACAGGAAAGACAGCTGCACCACTAGTCTCAGCCCACTCAAGTGTACATATTCTAAGCCAACAATTTAGCCACTTACAATATCATAACCCACCACTGAAAATCATTATTTTCAATTACCGACACCCTGAAAAAATAGTAACCACATTGAGAAGTCCAATTCTCTACATAGCTGACTAATAATACTTTCAAGAAAACAGGTGGAGACTTCCTGGACAAGCAGTCCCAGAGGTATCTGTTAAACATCTATTGAGTAGAGACCAACATGTTGCAAGAGGATTTAAAGAAGCTGGGATGGTTGTTAAATGCCACATTAACTTCCTAAATTTTCATAACATAACTTGAACAGCCCTAGTCTCTACGTAACAACCCTCGTAATGAAAAGCTTCTGTCCTCTATTCACAGCAAAATCAAAATGAAATATGGTGTTTCAGTGCTGTTCTGAACTGGCAGTCATTGCTATTATACTGAACAGGTAAACTGCTTGCACACACAGAGAAAGACTATTAGTAGACAAACCACTAAAACCTTAACATTAGTAAGAATACATGCACACTCTTTGCTTTCCATTTCCACCCCACTCATTTGACCTATTCACTCTGACAGTGTCCAATAAAGATCCCAATTTTTTCAAGGGTTTTTGTATTCTAGCCTGCATCTTTCCATTCTCTTCAGTTACTTGTATAATTTAAATTTATGGCTTTACATTGTGTGAAAAAGCTTAGCCTTGGAGTTACAGAAGTTACCTAACAAACATATATGCAGGCAACAGAATATGTCAGCAGGAATTGCTGAATAAGCATTATGAATAATAACTGATGGGCACTGGAAACAGGGATGTTCCATGGATTCCTCTGCCTCCCCAAAACTACTTTAGTGACAAAATCCGTTTTAGAAAACGAACAGCTAAGTCATCAGTAGTCACACTGCCAAAGCATCACAAACTCTCTCACATATGGTATTACTGCAGCCTTGGAAACAGCCAACCCACAGTTGAGAGTGGCTACCCACTGACTCTGTAATAGATGAATAAATTGTTGTTTTTCTTTGAAAGTGCTAAAGGCACTACTTATTTTCAAATTTACAAAAAAATAATGTTATATGAGGCTGTTGACTTTTCACATCTTTCCACAGAAATTAGTCTCTTACATAAAACTCCATAGAAGGGATTTCAACATCTCACAGGTAACAACTCCCCAAAGTCATTGTCCTGTCATGGAGATACCTAGATAAATCTATGCCCATGACAGTCAGGCAGTAGGCCTGTGGACCCCCTGGCTCCCCAAAATGGGAAGGGAAAAGGAAAAGGGGTAGGGGAATGGGATCTGGGCTCAGAGAGGGAAAAAGAATGGAGCAGCAGCAATGATCTAAGGAGGAAAGCTTATCTTACTAACTATGATATCGAAATGCAAGATAACACGATACAACACAATCTAATTGAAAGTAAGGGTAATAAATCAAATGAAATAAGAGAGAGAAAGTTTCTGAAACCGAAAGGCCTACTTGATGAAGGCGCATGGCTTGGAAGCACACCCTCCCCCCTGCCAGGCAGCAAGCAAGAGAGTGTGCACTGAAAAAAAAAAAAAAAAAAAAAAGACAGCCAGATCCCATGACTTCCGTGGTGTATCTTCCTTCTCTGATCGTGAGATCCTCTGGAAATAAGTAGTTCTTCTTCTATTTGTAGACAAAAGCGTCTGGAAGGTTGTCAATCCTCGGAACTGGAGTATTAACTCTGTAAGTACCCATACTGTCCATGGTGTTATGATGTGGAATACCAATAGCAAAATTACAAAACCATGACATTCCACCACATATTCTACATCATTACATCATGCTTAATATATATACATATATGTATATTCAAACAATAATTAAAATGCATTACACACACATCTATATACATATATATACATAGAACTATTTACTGCACTCCCCCAACATCAAATTCCCTTGTGGTACACACTGAACATCCCCATCTTTTTGCATCACCCACCAAGTGGACCCAGGTCCCTGGGCAAAAACAGTTCCACAGAGAGGTTTGCCCTTCCCAGAGGCTGGAAAGACCCGATCTGCTTTTCCCAACATGCTCTTTACACGTACTACAGAGACCTTATCTCCCTCTACAGTATGCAGGGAACTGGATTGGGTAGGACCATCACAACTGATAGATCCTCTAGTGTTGACCAACCAGGTGGCTTCTGCCAAATACTCTACCAGTGCTTAAATGATCCACCACCCATTGCTTTCAGCATAGTTTTTAACAACCCACTGTATTGTTCAATTTTACCAGAAGCTGGTGCATGACAGGGAATATGATAAATCCATTCAATGCCGTGATCTTTGGCCCAAGAATTTATAAGAGAATTTTTGAAATGAGTCCCATTATCTGATTCAATTCTTTCTGGGGTGCCATGTCACCACAGGACTTGTTTCTCCAGACCTAACACGATGTTTTGGGCAGTAGCATAGGGTACTGCATATGTTTCAAGCCACCCAGTGGTTGCTTCCACCATGGTAAGCACATAACGCTTACCACTGCAAGATTGTGGCAAGGTGATATAGTCAACCTGCCACGCCTCCCCATATTTATACTTTTGCCATCCTCCTTCCTCCCAGAGAGGTTTCATCCTCGTGGCTTGTTTAATTAGGGCACGTGTTTCACAGTCATGAATAACCTGTGCAATAGCATCCATAGTTAAGTCCACCCCTCGGTCTCTAGCCCGCTTATATGTTGCATCTCTTCATTGATGGCCCAAGGTCTCATGGGCCTACTGAGCTAGAAATAATTCACCCTTGTTCTGCTAGTCCAAGTCTATTTGAGCCACCTCAATTCTGGCAGCTTGATCTACCTGATGGCTATTTTTCTGTTCTTCAGTAGCCTGACTCATGAGCATCTACATGGCGCACCTTTACAACCATATTCTTTATTCGGGCAGCAATGTCTTTCCACAGTTCAGCAGCAGCCCAAATAGGTTTACCCCTCCGCTGCCAGTTATTTTGCTCCCACTGCTGTAACCACCCCCATTAAGCATTTACCACCATCCATGAGTCAGAATAAAGATAGAGCATTGGCCACCTCTCCTGTTCAGCAGCATCTAAGGCCAGTTGGACAGCCTTTACCTCTGCAAAGTAGCTTGATTCTCCTTTTCCTTCAGTGGCCTCTGCAACTTGTTATGTGGGGCTCCACAGAGCAACTTTCCATCTGTGATGCTTCCCCACAATACGACACAATCCATCTGTGAACAGGGCATACTTCTTTTCATTTTCTGGTAGTTCACTGTATGGTGGGGCCTCTTTAGCACGCGATATCTCTTCTCCTGATGATGTTCCAAACCTGTCGCCTTCAGGCCAGTCCATAATCACCTCTAAGATTCCTGGACGACTGAGGTTCCCCATCCGAACTCATTGTGTAGTCAGTGCAATCCACTTGCTTCAAGTGGCATCAGTAGCATGATGGGTGGAGGAAACCTTTCCATTGAACATCCAGTTCAGCACGGGCAGTCAAGGTGCCAGGAGGAGCTGCGTCTCAGTACCGACTACTTCGGAAGCAGACCTAACCCCCTCCTACACAGCTAAGATCTCCTTCTCAGTTGAAGTGTAGCACTCTTCAGACCCCCTGTATGCTCGACTCCAGAATCCCAGGGGTCGGCCTCGAGTGTCTCTCCCCATGTAAAAATCATTCTTCTTCCGCATCACCTGATAAAGGGGGCTTACAATGAGGCTGTAGCTTGGAACATGCATTCTCCAGAAGCCCACTACACCCAGAAAAGATTGTTTCTCTTCCTTATCAGTGGGCGGAGACATGGCAGTGACTTTGTCGATCACATCTGCTGGGATGTGATGATATCTATCTTGCCACTTTATAGCTAGGAACTGAATCTCCTGGACAGGTCCTTTCACTTAGCTTTGCTTAATAGCAAAACCAGTTTGCAGAAGGATCTGGATTATTTGCTCTCCTTTCTCAAAAACTTCCTCTGCTGTATCGCCCCACACAACAATATCATCAATGTATTGCAGGTGCTCAGGGGCACTGCCCTGTTCCAACACAGGGCAAATGGTTGGGCTGTTTCCACCCCTGGGGTAAACGGTTCCAAGTATACTGAACGCCCCTCCAGGTGAAGGCAAGTTGTGGCCTGCATTCTGTGGCCAGAGGAATGGAAAAGAAGGCATTAGCAATGTCAGTGGTGGCATACCACTTGGCTGCTTTTGACTCCAATTCTTTTTGGAGTTCTAACATGTCTGGCACAGCAGCACTCGGTGGGGGGGTGTGACTTCATTCAGGCCACGGTAGTCTACCGTCAACCTCCATTCTCCGCTGGCCTTACGCACTGGCCATATGGGGCTGTTAAAAGGTGAGTGGGTTCTGCTGATCACTCCCTGATTCTCTAGCTGACGAATCAACTTATGAATGGGGAGCAAGGAATCCCTGTTGGTGCGGTACTGCCGTCTGTGCACTGCTTTTGTGGCAATCGGTACCTGCTGCTCTTCTACTCGTAGCAACCCCGCAACAGATGGATCTTCTGACCGGCCAGGCAAAACAGACAGCTGCTTAATGTTGTCTGTATCTACAGCAGCTATTCCAAAGGCCCATCGATACCCCTTAGGATCCTTGAAATGCCCCCTTCTGAGGTAATCGATACCCAGTATGCATGGAGCCCCTGGGCCAGTCACAATAGGATGTTTTTGCCAGTCTTTACCAGTGAGGCTTATTTTAGCCTCCAACACAGTCAATTCTTCAGAACCCCCAGTCACTCCAGAAATACGGATTGATTCTGTCCCTTCATGACTCGAGGGCATTAGAGTGCACTGTGCACCGGTATCCACACCACTGCCTTATATTTCTGTGGTTCTGATGTGCCAGGCCATTGGATCCACGCAGTCCAGTAAACTCCGTTATCCCTCTCCCCCCCCCGACTGAGGGCAGGGCCCCTCTATTCATCACCTGTGGTAACTGGAGCAACGACACTGGTGGTTGGTCTGTTCTGTAATTCTCTCACCCATACTTGCAGTACAGGAATTGCTTGGTCATGCCACTTCCTCATGTCTTCTCCATGGTCACGGAGGTAACGCCACCAGGCAACACGCGATACAGTCCTACTATTGTTCCTTGCTTGAGCAGGCAAGCGTTTGCCTTCAATAGCTCAGATTTTTGATGATACAGGTGAGGATGGGGATCCATCCTCTTTAATTAATTGGATTTTCATTAGTGTGATCAGTTCATTCATTAGGCCCCTTTGCTTATCCTGATCTTCATCAAACGTTTCTGATACTACTACGGGTTCATCATGATTAATCAATAGAGACACTTGCCCTCACACTTCATGCAGTCTGCTAATTCTGAGATAGCTGAAATGGAAACGTGAGTTGGGGGTAGATGTTGTTCATAGTTGTCCTCACTCTCTCTGGATCGTGGTTTTGGCATGGATCACTAGGAGCAAAATTAGGGTCATACAACATTTCCACCACAGCTATTTCCCTCAAATACTGCATACCTTTTTCAATTGTATCCCACTTTTTCATCACAGGCTTCAGACTGTCTTTGAAGGGATACCTTTCTCTCACAGCTACTAACATTCGTTCCCAGAGGGCTGCAGCTCCGTCCAAACATCTACTAATCCCCCTGTCAATAGATGAGTCTTTGGCAATGCCTCCTAGTTGGCGGACTTTGTTACCATCTAGAGACAAGCTACTGGCCTCGCCATCCCAACAGCAAAGCAACCAGGTGACAAGAGTTCCATTCGGATACCGTGTAAACTCCTTTCTTGAGCCTTGGGCTTCAGTCATCTCCAGAGGTCAACGAACAGTAATAGGGATTTCCTCTTCATCATTCCCCTCTCCATGTCTCCTGATTTTTGCTTTTGCCTTTCTTGGTTCTGAGAAAGCCCCCTCGCCTGGATCTTCCTCTACCTCCTCCTCCGCTTCTTCTTCTTCTTCTTCTTTTTCATTCTAAAAGTGAGGACACCTGCTTCCGTTTCTTGCCTTCCACAGGGGCAACTGACACTGTTACTGGTGGTGTCTCCTGTGACTGATCAGATTCGAACTTGGGGATTTCCCCCTTTGGCTTGAACCTCAGCTCGGAAACTCTCTCTCTCTCTCTCTCCAGAATAGAATTATATAGAGCGTGGTAAGCACAAGCCAAGCCCCAAATAAGTCGTACCTCCTTAGACCTATCTAAGCCGCACCATGCCTGACTCAAATACTGGCTTAGTTTCTCGGGATCCCACAGATGTTCAAGAGTGAAATCCCATGACATTGCGGGTCCCCACACTTCTAAGATTTTTCCTAAACCTCTCCATATTCCCTGCCAGTCAGCATTCTCTAGTTTTGGAGGAGACTTCTTCCACATAGCACGAATGGAGAGGAATACATTCAGGGAGATTGATAACATGCACGCAAGTATGAGCACTAGCTCGGCATTCGAAAAACATGCAACAAACTGAAAAGAAAACCTGGAAACCGGTTTGAACATCATGCTGTTTGTAAAGTTAGCTATTCCATCTGGGATGTAAGTGTCAAAATTCAAATTAGACCACGTTGCATATAAGTACCAGGCAGGTGTCTCCATCAGTGCCCTTATTTGGTTATATATGAACACAATTCCACAACAAGAAATCGTGACGTTAATCATAGGCCAGTAATTTCCCAAGATAATGATTGATTTTAATCCCTTATATGGCACTCCTACAATAAAGAGCAAACTCATAGCTGGTAAGATGCTAAAAAGGGGGAAAAATAAAAATAAAATAAAAAAACCCACTCGGTACAGTGCCTCATGTTTGGCAGACTGCCCAGACTATAATCTAATCTATGAAGGTCACACTAGCAATGCCTTGCAGTCTTGCAGTCTCCAGCTTAAAGAAATCCTTTCTTTTCTCTGCTAACGTTAAAAGCTTCAGATTGCCCGCATTCTCCACCAAAAGCTGTCATGCAGTTATCTAGATCAATCTAGATATATCTATGCCCGTGACAGGCAGGCAGTAGGCCTGTGGACCCCCTGGCTCCCCAAAATGGGAAGGGAAAAGGAAAAGGGGTAGGGGAATGGGATCTGGGCTCAGAGAGGGAAAAAGAATGGAGCAGCAGCAACGATCTAAGGAGGAAAGCTTATCTTACTAACTATGATATCGAAATGCAAGATAACACGATACAACACAATCTAATCGAAAGTAAGGGTAATAAATCAAATAAGAGAGAGAAAGTTTCTGAAACCGAAAGGCCTACTTGATGAAGGTGCATGGCTTGGAAGCACACCCACCCCTCTGCCTGGCAGCGAGCGAAAAAAAAAAAAAAAAAAAACACCACCACAACCAAATCCCATGACGTATCTTCCTTGTCTGACTGTGAGGTCCTCTGGGATACGTAGTTCTTCTTCTCTTTTGAGAAGCAAGTGTCTGGAAGGTTGTCAATCCACGGAACTGGAGTATTAACTCTTTAAGTACTTGTGCTGTCCATGGTGGAATACCAATAGCAAAATTACAAAACCATGACACGTCCTTACATAAATAATCCAAACAGGCATAACTCGTACTTGGAGAAAAATACTAGAATAAGATGCGTGCTCTTCTACCTTCACCATATGTGCAAGCATGAACACAGTCCCTTCCAAAACTATTTCAGTGACAGCAGAGAAATATATGAAAACAGGATCACTTCCTAATATCACAGTCAAGTCAGTCATGATTCAAAGAGCTTACTGAAGTCAAAGGAGCGATGTTTTGCATTTAATTTCACCAAGTTACATCTCAACACATTCAGGCATTATCAACCACAGTATGACAGCATTGACTCAGTATGCTAGATTTTCATTTTATCAAGCTACTTCAGACTTCCAGCTATAATGATCTAGAACCACCTCTACCACTATACAGTGCTTCAAAATCTACTATAACTAACTTCAGTGTGTACCTCCAGGCTGGTTGCAGCTCCACAGGCACGTTGACACAGGGAAGAGAAATCCATTTGCAATTGTTCATACCCAAAGTCACCATCCAATGCTGCAACACTTTCATATTCAATTGGAGTCAGGCTGAAACACAGTCTTCCTTACCCTGGTGAGATTAAAAAGAGAAGCCTTTCAGAAAAACAGCAATACACGGACACATTCCAAGGTAGAGTTACTTGAGTAGCTGAAAGGGGTCACAGAAAGGAGACCATGCAGATCAAAGAACTGAAGTATACTTTCAAGACAGCCAAAAACAAATCAAAACAAGGCAGGCTTCTGGCAGCAACAAAGCTGCTTGTCAGTATTATGGGGACACAGATAGAATCTTCTCCCAGCTGAAATGTGCAGTATATAGGTGACTGAGGATAGACTGATGTACTTGAAGATCAACTGCTACTCCAGTTCTCTGATGAACACAAGAGAGAGAGAGGTAGTCTGAATTCTAGGAAACATTTTGAGTGCCTTCTGAGGTGCATGTTACCCTGCACATTGCAGGGAGGTGTTTCACAGCACTGCACTTAACCACAACGTAGAACACAGGCCACAGCATTTCATCCTAGCATTTCAACACTATATTTCAGGCGAAATGGTACAGTAAGACAGGAAAAATTCCACTCAAAGAACATGATATAGTACTGGTTTGCACTGGTGTGAGACTTCACAAAAGTTATTAGTGTGGCAGGAACAGAAAAAACTTTGGATCCTTCCCACTCAGTATTTGTCAATATAGTAAATTCAGTTGTACAAAGAAAAATGTAATTTTAAGAAACAGTGATTTATAATGCTGGTGGTACTACATAACAGAATTATCTTGTCATTTGCTCTAGACTACGTAACTGTGCCTTTCTGAACCAGAGAAGAAACACTATGCCAATTCACTTTCTTCTGCTTTTTTTGGGTTGGTGAGTTTTGGTTGTTGTTTTTTTTGTTGTTGTTGTTGTTGTTTGTTTACTTCTAAATAGGAGTCTCTTCAGTTTCCTGTGCACAAAAAAAAAAAAATCCTTAAAAGTATGTACTTCCCTATTAACACAAATATTAATGTAAACTGCTAAGACTGAATCTTTTCTTACCTTGTGTACCACTTAACAAGGCTCCCTAAAGCCTTTCTAATCATCTCACAGCCAGAGTGACCAAAACAGCCACAGGCAGGGGGCTGAACATGGCCTCAAAGTTTGAGGGCTGGATAGCTCATTGATAGAAAGTCCTTGGCTTTGCCAAGGAAGAAGGCAGAGGGGTGACTCTGCAGAACTCCACCTGCCTCAGGCTGCTCATCAGCTTGCTGCAGAGAGCCTCGCTGTGAGCCTGGACTTCCAAAACAAAACCAAAACAAAACCAAAACAAAACCACACACAGAGAAAAGCAGCTCACAAACATTGACTACTTCATTCATGAACATGCTCCAGGCAGAGGGGCCTCTGCCTCTCAAAAAGCAGCATGTATGTAGCCCTGCAGCACTAGAAGCAGCTGGCCCCAGTGAGTTTTTGTTTTTGCATTCTGGGAGCCTGAGACCCGGCTCTGCTCAGAGCACCATGATGCATCCATGGTTCATGAGTGCTTGCTGCCACAGCTGTCCTAGCTTCACAGCAGTGTCTTTTCACACACATACATGTACCAAGTACAGGCATATTCCCAAATGCTGTAACTAGATGTAAACTCCCATAGTATTTATTTCTGATTTCCAGTATTTCAACTGGTGCTGATTTCACTCAAACAATTTCATGTTTATCACAAAGCTTTCTCAAACTGCAATAACAATAAGGAAAAGCTATAAGTAGAATATGTGTTCAGGTGCATATATGTATATATATGAATTAGTAGTGCAAAGGTGTAAATGTTTTTGTGAAATAGTGCAAATATTTTAGCCAAGTCTCACAGAAATCTGACTTCCTAAAGAAGCCATCAAACATGCATAAGGAGATTAAGATATAGTTATTGATTATTTCATATCATCTTTGATATCTCTTTAACCATTTCTAAGATTCTGATGGAAACATTAAAAAGAAAATTTTATTAACATAAAGCACTATGCAAATAAGCCGTTAACCAAATACATCATTAAATTACATGGAAAAATACCCATTAAGTTACTAAATTATATCAGATATCTTTGTGAGTTTAATAAAATTGTGACAGCATAAGTAAATGGAGTATAAAAAGCAGAAAACAAAAGTTCAATAAATTCAGAAACTGATACGCTTTTCCCCACAGAAAACAATTCACATACCAAATATGAAAAAATAATTTATATTAAGAAATAATAAGGTTCATAGTACATTGTAATGCTATAATGGGATGTAATAAAGTACCATGATAATAGCAGGGTGGCAAAGTTTCTGGCTGCAGTAAACGAGAACAAGCCTAGATGCAGAAATGAAGGACAAGAGCTGCTTACCTTTGGAAGGCCTCAAGTAGGCAGAGATGTCCAGCAAGAAATATCCTCACCTCCACTGCCAACCCTTAAACGAGGTCTGGGAAGGGGTAGATCCTGACTCCACCCTTCCGCTCACTCAGGGGCATTGCACGCACCTGAGCTCCCCTGGGTTGGCCCTGCCTTCCCACCAGGTCCTCAATCAGTGTTTCAGGCCATAACTTAGCAGTTCCACTACATACGTACTACAATATTATTCTAATGCTTTCACAGAGTACTGCCAACATTTTCATTAAATAACTTCAGAAAGCATTAAATGCATGTATACATGCACCAAAGCTCCAGGAATCACTAAAACCAGCTCCTTTGCTCATAGCAAAGGAGTTCTTGGTTGCTAACTTTGATTACAAGAGCCATAAGCTCCTTGTACCTTACCCACCTAGTTCTCATCATGGGCTAGAACTGGTTTTCCCCAAGCTCCCAAACCTGTGCTGTGTTCACCAGCTGCTTATACACTCACAAATTTTCTTCTTACAACCCAATCAGGTGGCATGAGATCAAGACATAATATGCATAAGATGAGTCTCTCAGAATAACAGACAACACCCATACCCACAGCAGCCAGGGCTAAAAACCTATAAACTAGAGTCACTTTTCTAACTGTGCTGGATCACAGCACTGTGAGCCTTCTTTGACTAAGAACCAGGAGACTGATAGCAGACGACTTTTACTGCTTAACTTCAAAGCTGCAGCTAGCACAACACAAAGGGGAATATCTAGTTCTCACCACCAACAAGCAAGCCATGCACACAAGCAGGGCTCCCACACCACACTAATCACATGAGTCTCTAAGTCCACACTGCTGCAACGGGAAGAACAGGCATCATGGCTGTGGTAATCCCCCACACCAAATACCTCAGGGCAGCCTCAGATTGGTGCAGTGCTAGGACTGCATCAATGTCAGGCATCTCGTAATGGGTCTCCAGGGTGAGGCTGACAGCAGGCGCCACAGGTGCAGCCTCTATGAGAAAGGCCTGGGCTGCCTTGTGCCAGACACAGCTGGTTCTAGAGGGTTCCAGATGGTTCCACTGTGACCCCACCACGAGGGGCAGCTGAGCCTCTGCCTTAGTATTAAAAAAAGGCAAAAGGCAGCACGTATCCAGGAAGGTTAGAGAACAAGGTAAGATGCTTCAGAACTCTGGAGCGGAAAGCACCCACAGCTTGTGGAGAAGACCACAACAGAGGAGGCAACCACAGGGTAGCCATGAGGAACACCATGAGAGGGCGGAGCTTAAAGACTGTAGCATGTGGGAAAAGCCCTTGCTCAGGCTGGGAAAATGCATGAGGATGAAGGAGCAGCAGAGAAGAGCTGTTACAGACTGACCACAACAACTCACCATTCCACATCATGCAGGAGTGGAGTTTTGTTCCTCAACACCCAGATATTTTAATTGACAATAAATTTGAGAAGTATATATATCAATATTTCCCAAATTTAATCTTCCCCAAGATGATGGGTGGGGAACAATCTCCTGGTATTTATTTCACCCAACAGAATTTTCCCTGCTATTTATTCACTTCCCAGCATGAAGAGAGGGAGCAAATGAGCATTGGGCTGGGCATTTGACTGCATTCCCAGGTCAACTCACCACACAGCTCCAGCAAAATGTCTTATTAATTTTAAACTTCATAAACCACTACTGGCTTGCAGTTGTCCTACAGAGTTTGTAGAGAAGGCAGAATGAAGGGGGCATGTGAACTAACTGCCAAGGCTGCTGCTTAACACTGAGTTTGCCTTGAGAAACCATAAACATTTATCTGGAATTTGAAATACATACTGCAAAGCCTCTGCATACACGCTTGCATTTACCTCTGCCAGTCTTGCTTCACACTTTAGATGATGCTGAAAACAGGACTGGCAAGTCAACCAAGACAGAGCTTTGTGTTAATGGAATAACAGAATAATCACAGAATTTTCTCAGAAGCCAGATGTTGAAAATACATTTGCTTGTAGGTGGCTTCTACTATGTGAGGTGGGGAGTCATAACATAATACCAATGATCAGAAAGGATAAGGTACCATGGGATGTTACTTAAGAATACCAAGTATACAGAGAAAGCCCTATTGTCTGTGGAAAAACAGACTGTTGCAGGGTTAGGTTGGTTTATTTCTGGCCAAATGTATTCATCTGGCTGTACAAGCCACAAGTATTGGCAAGAAGCAAGCTGCCAAGCTCCAGCAGTTCTAGAAGCTCACTTTTCTTACCATCATACATGGGCAAGACACAGAGCCGCACTCATAAATGTTTCAGGGTGGTAAGACATATGTCATATATCTTGGGGGACAGATCTGGCTAAAGTTATTTATCAAATTAGAATATTCAAGCCAAAGAAAACCTGTAAACCGTTTTGAAAGTGTCAAAATTCAAATTATACAACATTGCATATAGGCACTAGGCAGGTGTCTCCATCAGTGCCCTTATTTAGTTGTATATGAACACAATTCCACAGCATGTAATCATGACGTTAATTATAGGCCAGTAACTGGCAAAGAACATGATAGCTTTTAATCCCTTATACAGTGCTCCCGCAATGAAGAGCAAGCTCATATCTGGTAACTGCTTAAGGGAGGGGAAAAAGTACCAAAACGAAACCACTCGGTATAGTGTCTGGAGATTGGCGGACTGCCCAGACTATAATCTAATCTGTGAAGCTCACACTAGCAATACCTTGTAGGCTTGCTGTCTCTGGCTTAAAGAAATCCTTTCTTTTATCTGCTAACGTTAAATGGTTCAGATTGCCCGCATTCTCCACCAAAAATCTGTAACAGAGTTATCTAGATAAACCTGTGCCCATGACAGGGGGGCACTAGGCCTGTGGGCCCCCTAGCTTCCGGAAAAAAAATGGAGCAGCGGCAATGATCCAAGAAGGAGAACTTATTTTACTATGATATAGTATAATAATATAAAAATTATATATTATAAATAATTATATAATATATAATAATAAATATTATATATTATAAATAATAAACTATGATATCAGAATGCAAGATGACACGATATAATACAATGTAATTGAAAGTAAGGATAATAAATCAAATGAAATGAGAGAGAGAGAAGAGAGAGAGAGTGAGAGAGTTTCTGAAACCAAAAGCCCTACTTTGTGGAGAGATTTATTGATGACTGGCTGACTGAGAAAAGCCATGCAGACACTGTGCAGCAGGTTAAGCAACCTTGTTACGCTCAAGGTCAGGTATGAGAGCAAGGAACAAAACAGGATGTCGATGGAGAAAGCCGGCAACAGTGTTTTGAGAAGTCTGTAAGAGAGTGTTTGCTGAGAGATAACCACAGAGCACAAAGATAGGCGTAGTTGACACTGACTAGCGAGCCAATCCTGAGCTCCACTTTAGCAATATCTATGAGCCTATTATCCACACTATAAAAGTACACGCAGCTGAAACAATAAACGAGATTTGCTGATCATCTACTGTGGTCGTCACATTTCTCCCGCTGATTTCCTACGCTACTTGATGAAGGCACATGGCTTGGAAGCAGACCCACTCCTCTCTCTGGCAGCAGGTGAAAGAGAAAGCCCGTGTGCTACCAGATGATGTATCTTCCGTGATATATCTTCCTTCTCTGACCGTGAGGTCATCTGGGATATGTAGTTCTTCTTCTCTTTTGTCCATGATGTTATGATGTGGAATACCAATAGCAAAATTACAAAACCATGACACTACCTTAATGCAAAGCAAGTAAGAGGTAGTTACGGGGAATATTGGATGGCTTTTTCCAGTTTGCAACCGAAGTGTCTAATTACTTGAGTTTTTGGGAATTCCCAAATTCCCATTAAAATATCCAAAAAATGTTGAAAACTGCTTTGTTGCTGTACCAGAGCATGATAAGCTCTCAAAGATGATTAGAGGGCTGGAGCACCTCCCTGATGAAGACGGGCTGAGGGAGCTCGGCTTGTTCAGCCTGGAGAAGAGAAGGCTGTGAGGTGACCTCGTTGCAGCCTTTCAGTACCTAAGGGGAGCATACAAACAGGAAGGGAATCAACTCTTTACAAGGGTAGATAATGACAGGACAAGGGGAAATGGTTTTAAGTTGAGGGCGGGAGGATTTAGATTGGATATCAGAGGGAAGTTCTTTATAGAGAGGGTGGTGAGGCAATGGAACAGGCTGCCTGGAGAGGTTGTGGATGCCCCGTCCCTGTAGGTGTTAAAGGCCAGGTTGGATGGGGCCCTGGGCAACCTGGTCTAGTAGGTAGGTTGGTGGCCCTGCATGCAAGGGTTGGAGCTTGATGATCCTTGAGGTCCCTTCCAATCCAAGCCATTCTATGACTCTAAGATTTGCTGAGATCTTTGGAGTCTCTGTTCTGTGAAATACTTATTTGTAGTCTCTGGTGTAGCAAAACAGAAAAAGCTGAAGAGAAACTGTTTTGTTGCAGGAAGTACATCAAGTATGAGTTTATTTCCTTTTGTGTAATCTGTTTCTTTCCTGGTGTATGCAAGTATTCTAAGAATTACTTATTGTAGCCCTTGGAAGAATGGAGATTGTAACTTGGGTTTCACCAAGGGTGAAGCTTTGGGATATGACAATCCTATAGGGATCTGATTGCCCAGGCAGACATTTTGGGGACCATATAATGTCTGCTTAGTACCTTTTCCACTTTCTCCATTATCTCTATGAATGCTGATTATCAAGAAAATCAGGAAAAGATTGACAGAGTACAATGCTCTGTGATTAGTGATGAGCAACTGAGTGTGTATTTTTTGTTGCATACAACTGAAGAAAGGGATCTGAGCTTGTTACTTGAAACACACAACAATAGGTGTGGCAATGAGAGTTATCATGATTGACCTTTTGTTTTATGGTTACTGTGATGCTTTCCTAGTAGTCCAGCATCAGCCTAAGCAGGCTATGTCCCCACTCACACAAAGAGAATATTTTAAGATGAGCAATATTTCAGTGACTTCCATAGCAATCAGTGGAGAAAGGAACATGATGCAAAACTACTGTGGCGCTGGGAGTACTGAGTAGGGTAGATCTGCAGTATGCAGGTGCGGGGAGACAAAAAGGTGATGCTTACTTGATTTCTGTATCCTGATGTTTTTGTGGTGTTTCACTGGCTATGTTTTAATGTAGAATAACAAGTTCTGAAGTCAGACTAAAAATATTATATATTATTACTGTATAATAGTTCATAGTCCCTGATGAAGGAAGGTGCTAATAAGTAGTAAGAAGTAGATGATTATGTGGAGTGTACTTGTAAATGAGACATGCACCAGAAAGCCTGAATTATGTCAGCTGAAATTCTTTGATAAGGATATATATATCCTTCCCTTGTTAGCTTGGTGCAAGTGTATTTTGCGTGTTCTAATTATCCTGTTATGGACATTCTGAAAAACTTGTGAATATCAGAGTAAAACATAGGACGTGGAACAGCAGTAGAAGATCTGTGAGCATGGGAGATCATTGGAGGCAAGTGTGATTTACTTTTGATTTCTGTGCTCGGATCTGAGTATCAGATTTGATCCAGTTGTTCCGGAAGGCATGTTATTGAATAAGATAGAAAATGCAATAAAATAATTTAATTCTGTCTTTCCTATATGTACAAGTAGTTGTGTAAGAATTTGGTGTCCAAGTCTGGAACTCAGAAGTTGTGTTGGATGCTTTTATTTCTGTGTGCCCATACTTTGAAGCTTGCTTTATTTTCAGGAGTGGAAGGTATAGAGATGTGACTTATTTTCTTTGTGATGCACGTTGGATCTTGAAACTCTAGCCAATATTCATCTGACATTGCTGGAAGAATTGTTTTCCTGTTAAAATGGTACTCCAATTCCACATTTTTTCATTACAAGATTTTTGAATTCTAAGAGTTGCAGAGCAAAATTATAGTGATTTGAGAAGTTTAATTTCTTAGTGTGTGGAATTCAGCTGCCTCACTTGACTTATGGCTACTAGGACTGATTAACCAATCTGCTTGAAAAAATATTTTGTAGATTGTCTGAATGTGAAAGAAGAAATGGGAAATAAATTTCAATTACCTTTAGACAATAGCAGAAAGAGAAGTAATTCAGTTTGTAGTCAGTTACTAGGTGGCAGATGTACAAATATAGAAGAAAGACATGATCCTTGTGCCAAAGTCTTGATAATCTATGTCTAAACAGGCAGCAGGTGGATACACCAGACATGGGAAAAGAAAACAATGAGATGAGAGCAGTCAGAATCATGCGGATCATAGCACAACAGCTGCCTGCTCATTGTTCAGATTTTAGATGGGTATCATGACAAAAGGCATTCTGGGGAGATTTTGAAGAGCTTAGTGTTGTTTTAGAGAATTATCATTTATTGTGTGACTTATGCTGGAAAAATGTTAACAACTCAAAGCAGAATTCCCAGATAGGCTTAACACTATCTTTCTTCAGAAAATAAATCCTTCTCCCACCTCCTGTTTTTTTGGTGATTTAGGCCAGAGCCTCATGGAATGATTTACAGGATTTAAGCCATCGATCTTTGAATTCTGGCAATTATTTACGTAGCATTGGAACATACTTCTAGTATAATCATATGATTTGTAGTTCTCACCTGCAATTGTTGTTTTTTTTTTTTGAGTTGTAACTTTCTGGACTGTGAAGACATGCTTTACTGTGATGGAAATACAAACTTGAATCAATGTACAATATATGGTCAGAAAAAAAAATATCATGCCTAAGTGATCAGCTACTACAGCCAAAAGTTATGTTTAAATGCTTATTATTGCTGCGTATTGTGTTTTGATGCCAAAATCCCATGAGTCATTCTAGGCAATTCTGGCCTCAAAGTCTTTCTTGTGCTTGCTCCTTTCTCTTGTTGCCAGAGCTCCTTATTCCTTTCATATTGTGCTTTAAACACTACCCACACTCTTTATTTCTACTGAGCTACTAAATGCAGCAATTTATTTACATATGTTTATAACTAGAAAATTGTCTATTCTGATAGTAAACATTTGTGATGCATCTCTAATACATGCAAACATATATTTTCTGAAATAGGTACAGAACTTGCTCATAATGTCTCTCAGCACTGATAGAATGTTTTCTTCATATTTACATACTGATATATAAAAAATAAGCAAAAAGCAAGGAAGGCAAAAAAAGAAAATACCTTGCTACTGGCTCAATGGAAATCTTTTTAAAGTTGTAGTGAGACTAAAGTGTAGTTTTCCTGTATCATAATCAGCATCGCTACTCAGAACAGCTGAAGTTGCCTACTGAAAGATACTTTAAGTCTGAGAACCACAAATTGCTACAAGGTGAAGAGATTTCAGGGGAATCATTGCACGCTCATTCCATTTCTGTGTTTTTCTGGCTGTGTTTTTGTCTGCTCTTGGTAGAGAAGATAAGGTTAAATTAATCTGGATCCACAGAGGCCATGCGTTATGTTCTTAATCAGTGTATCCTGAGAGAAGTAGAAGTACATTTTACAGGTCTAAGTGAATACTGAGCTGAATCTTTACTACACTTTTCATTTCAGAGTATTAGGGCTACCCTTTCACTTCAACATATAAATAAATTTATTAAATGAGTGAAAACAGTGCAACTGGCAAAGGTTTCTTTGGGTTTAATGCCTTGCTACTAACGTTCAGGAGATCTGGCATAAATGGCAAGCCATACAGTATGGTTGCTAATTGCTCCTGCTTCAGTTTTTCATTTGGAAAATGTGCATAACTATTTTACTACTCTCCTGCTTTACTGAAAATTTATCAGACATGCAGCTTATTTTATTAATTGTGATTTCAACTGGAGCCTGAAAGCTCAGGTTTAATGTAAATAGTTATAATGAAAGCAAAGTGTAAGCTGTTTAAGATGTATTGCATAATCTTTTTAAAGCAAAGGAGTCTAAATGCATGTTTTCAGTGCTGTCCTTAATTCAGGTGTTTTTGAATACATATACTGAACCACAGGCTACAACTCTAATGCTAAGGAAGGTGCTTTTCCTCTGACTAAATCAATGTATTCAGGTGAACCTTGTGGTAATTTGGTCTGAATCAGGACTCCAGTACTAAGTACTACAAGAGGACCTTTCTCAAGAGAAAGGGCTACTCATGTAAACAAAAGTTGCAGGACCAGGACTATTAAGTGTGACGTGCAGGTAAAGGTAGTCACAGATTTAACAGTTGAAATAGAGCAATAATTTTAACTCTTTTTGCACTTTTACCACTGACCATATTCATGTTTCTTCAGTGTACGCTTTTACTGGTGTTTATTAAACTTATGCTCATGGTTACTGCACCACTTTCTAAGACTGCAAATGCTTAGAGACTTCAAGGCAGTAGGGAGTGACTCCTTTTTACAGGCTTAACAGCTGTAAGAAAGGAACAACCTGGCGAAACATTGTAAGCACTCATTTACACAACTCTAGCCCCCATGGGAGAGGTTTTCCTATTATCTTTCTCTCTTTACCTGTTCACATTCATACCTTGGAAAAGCATATTCTCACTGAAGGCAGTGCTAGCATTTTATAGGTATTCAGTTTTGCACGCAATGAGATATACCAGTATCTGACATGCTTATTACATTCATTTAAATGAGATTAGCAGGTAAAACAGCTTGCTACTATGCTATGATTCCTGAGAGTTTCTTTTATTTTTGGTTTTATAATTGTACTTAAAGAATATGTCATAGTTTCTAGCATTCACTTATCTACAAAATAAAAAATAGAAATGATAACATCTAGGATTTTTTTTTCAGGGTTTTGTTATTATGATCTTGTCACCTTTCTCCTTAAAATACATTTGCAATGGTAATGGCACCTGATATTTGTATTCCAGTCAATACTTGCAGTATACTCAGTTATTCTGGTACAGCGGGGGATATTGTGGGGGAATCACCAGGGCAGCGTGCTTTTGGGAGACCTTACTGGTGACATGATAGGAGTAAAAGCTGCAGATTATTAGGGATTTTAGTTCTGAGGTATTACTGGGGAGTGCACTGAACAGAATCTTTGGAGAGGTGGGCTTCTGATGTGCAAAATAAATAATCAAAAAAGTGGGCAAATGACAGCAAGGATCTTATCCACAAGATGCTTCCTTCAGTTTCCCCAGCTACCTACCTCTGCAGCAGTACAACTTAAAGGAGTTGAGATGTTATTCTAGGGGTGGGAGAAGTTCACAGAAGGATGCAGACGGCTTACTAATGCAGAAAAAGCTGTCAAGCTGCATAGACTTAAATATCTGCTCCCAGTTCTGGCTAACCTTTTAGCATTAATAATATAATCATGCTGTGTATGAAAGTAATGACTTTGTGAATCTCATGTTATACTCATATGTAAATATAATGTATTCTAGAAAAATTGTTTTCTATTCAAAAACAAATCACTCATTGCATCTTTATACTTCATTTCATTCAAATGGAGTGTGATGTTACATTTTCAGCACAGGGTATAAACCTCTAATCCATAAAGACTGAGGAATATATTCTCTGCCTGAGACAAACATATAACCCCATTATCACTGGTAGTGATGTGCCTGTGTATCAGAGGTGCTGAAGAATAGATCACAGGAATACTGGTTTGATTTGTGACCCTCAAAATGCTTGGTTTGTTTATCAAAAGGAGTAAATTAGAAGCTATGTTTGACTGAATGCTGAAAAAAATACCCCACACAATCTCCTGAAACAAGGATATTAACAGAGCAACAAGAATCATGGTTCAAAAGGCATCATAAATAGGTTTGCAAGCTTTGTCTTCTATTATTTGTTTGAAGTCCCACTAGCACAAGTCCTTAGTACTGCATGTACTCTCTTGTCTTACTAGGTCAGCCAGCATCCCTTCTTTCACAGAAAATCTCTGAAAAAAAATCTATTTTTTACTTAATGCTTCTAAGACTGGAATGAAAGATATTTAAATGGGCTGCATGGTGTAGAAAGAAGTCCTTGTCGTCTGTGTAGAATATTTTTCCAGTTCTGTGGGAAGAGTATGATGATAGGTGTTAGTTTTGAATGTTTACCTAATGGTGATTGATTTATGAGAAATGTACCCTTTGTCATTCTTAAGCAGCTAATGAAGAGCTGTTATTTTGCTGTGCTGTCACTTTCCTCAACTGTTACACCCTAATGGAAAGCCTGTGTTTTAACTGAAATTAACCTTTTAAAAAGTATTTAAGAATTTGTGATTGGACTGTGTTATTTCTTTCAGTGAGGCTTGTGCACCCAATGCCTTTTACACTCTTAACTCCAGGTGTCCATATTTCTTCAGGTAATTGAATACCTTAGGAAACAAGGCCCTAAGTGCCTGCTTAGCTTTGTTCTGTTTCAGTCTTTAGAGGTGGCAGTTTAGAAAGCTTACTGGAGTGTGTGCTCCAGGAGACTGTAGTGGCTGTTTGACCACAGATGCCCTAGACCAGCTGAAAGCCTACTGAAGTCAATGGAAAGCATCTCTTTAACCTTCTAAGCTCTTTATTTAGCCTATGTTCTCGTCAGGCATGTAGCTGTCACTTTATTTCATGTTTGTACAGTTCTGGGTACCACAAGGCTCTATTCCTCATTGATTTCTGGGCACTGTTGCATCAAAGTTAAAAATATATTATATTTTTGTAAGCATGTTCATTATGTACTATCTCCTTTCATTGGTGTCAACTTTGCTGTGCTCTTTGTTGTTTGCTAACAATTTAAAGGGACAGATGGCAGAGAGGCTCAGATTTCCTTTTCTCTTCACTCTGATCAGTGATTTTAGATTATAGAAAGCATTTCTGAGGTTATGAGGTCACAGTTTGGGAAACCTATGAAACAGTGATGCCTCCTTCTATTAGATACTGGAACAAAAGCAAACTATAATGTGCCTGCTGTCTTACAGTGGAATGGCAGTCAGCTCTAAGAAATGAATCTTCTGTAAGCAAATGTAGGTCATTCCCCTGGTCTGTGCATCCAGAGCAGTGGGTGTCTATGACTACTAAATAGTACTATGAGACTTGTATTCTAAAAAAGCATTATCTTTGGAAAACTGTTATCTTGTTACTGCTGTACTCTATATAAGGTGCAAAATATTTTGTCTCAGAGTACCTCAGTTTCTCTGTTACCGTAGGCATGAATTCTGTTTCCTTCTCCATACTGACAGCCTGAAAAGAGCATTAGTTAAGTACTGTTGGGGAAAAAATAAAGCTTTGAAAGGAAATGTCCAGGGGGTTGGGCTCTATATGAATCTAAATGCTTAATTTATTCATGGACTACTCTTCAAAATAACTGCATTAAGCATCCAATCTGTATGATGTACAAAACTGTGGCTGAGATTTTGATTGGCAATCAGGCCATAAAATCTCTTTCACTGGCTCTGCTTCATCCTGACAGTGTGATAATGCTGTGAAATAAATAAGCTTACATACTTGCACCATCCAAATCTCTTTTAAGTGTTGAGGCATGGGCCTCCCTCACAGGCTGTTTTGGATCAATTTTTTTAGCTGCTGTTTCTTATTCATCTCATTCAGGCTATTTTGAGCATTTCCATCATTGTCAAACTTTGGCGCACAGAGTTGGATGTGACTAAGCAGGTAATACAGAAGGCTGCCAGTTCGCTGCTACAGCAACTTTACAGTGCTCAGCACCTATTTGTAATTTGATTCTGGCTGTGAGAGTATTTATGATACCAGGAAGACAATGTCCTGTTCTGTGTTTACCATTACATTTCTAGATATCTTTGCAGTTGCTGCTTTAAATATGTAACTTCTGTAAATTGGACTGAGCTTGTTATGCTCTGTTCTTGAAACTAGATTAAACAGACTAAGCAGCTGTCCTCTGATTCCCTAAATACACTACTTTTAAAAATAGTTAGAATTTGCTTTTCTCAGAAATTGAACTTGTGTTAAATAACCTTTTATTTTTTGCCACTCCTTCCATGTTTATGAACATATCTGGCACAACTGAAGTACAGTGAAAAATATCAAGTTCTTTCTTTTTTAAAAATCTTCATCTAGATTCCCCAGGTAATGCTATCTGTGGGGCAAAGGTCAAAACTTTTGTGTGAACTGTGAATGTTAAAACAAATGCCTAAAAATAATTCCACATTTGGAGCAGCAACAAGACACTGTTGGTGGATCTGGTAAGCGAAAGCATGCGTAGAAATCCACTGCAGTGTTCACCGTTTCCTTCACTATAAAATTCCCTGAACTCCAGCAGATGGCAGTGAGCAATAGTCTTAAATCCAAATGCTGCAGAAGTGAAGTGGAATTTCCATCACTGGCACAAAAAGAATGCTGGATTCATTCAGAAAACAAATGGCACAGATGTGGCAGGTACATGAAGACATCTAAACAAATGAAACATTTTTCAGACTGGTAGCTTTGAAGTCAGCCTTAGAAAGTGAAGTTGTCTTGATCCCTGCATTACCTCCTTGTACATACAGATCTGGGCAGGCACTATTGCTTTGCTGTGATGCAGTGCTGAGCTGATAAAAGTTGTTACAATTCACTCTGTTAGATTAATAGAAATGCAGAATGTGTTTTTGAATAGCTCATTTTACATCTGAGTCTTTTTTCATGGAAGAAATAATGAATTGAAGTGTGATAAGCAATTTCATTCATTACAGCTGTCAGGCAGTGTACACTGCTGTGCTTGATTTGATTTGGTGCTTCTTGCAGGTTGCTGTTGAGGTGTTGGTCATTATGCTTCATTTTGTGAACTACCCAGGTGGTGAAAGCAAATAAAACAAAAGGTTACTGGGCATAATGGGAACAAAGCTTCATTTTTGCTCTGAAGGGAAGAGGTAAATTCTTTCTGAAATAAGCAAAATAAAGATTTGAAAATCCAGTTTATTAGCTGAATTTATTATTCCTTTAACTGCAAGCTCAGATATAAAATCCAGTGTATATGTTGCTGGCAGTAGCTAACACCCGTGAATACAGAGGATTGTTTTCATTTTCTGCCTTTCTGTTCTTAGGGCACTTGTTTCCTGATGAAGTGAATGAAACTTTGGTGTTTGAGGTGTACTACAATGCCATTAAGTATCCACAGAAACTCATAAACTGAAAGAGATTATGAGGGAAGACAAAGGCTCCCACAGCTATGGAGAGCTGCAAAGGTCACTCTTGCCTAATTGTAGTTTGGCAAATTTGCTAATAAGAAAAGGGAGGTGGAATTTCTACTGCAGCCTTCTTTCCATATGTTGTTGGAGAGAATGGTTTCCCATTTGCCTAGAGCTTTCCTAGAATTCCCATCAGTATATATGTCAGTGTGAATGTGCTAACTAGCTCATAACCCTTTAATGGAATATATGCCTGTCCTTGGCTAGAGTTTAAATGCTTGAACCACCCTCATCCTGAAAGATATAAGAGTAGTTTCAGCTAATTATGAGTTGAGTTAACTACAATTAAAGGTGAGCTTACCTTGAAAATGAAATTTAATACTGAAATCTAGCTGTATAGATCAGTAAGCTCCCAGTAACTAAAACTACATTCTCAGCATATTTCTTTGTGAGAGCAGAAATAATTCCAACAACTTTAGGAACTAGTATCTGAAAGTCATAGAAGGCTTCAGTGATGTTGGACAAAACTTTATTGGCTGAGGTAACAAAGCATGTGTTTAGGTGAAACTAATGTTGAGGCTGTTTGCAAATGGAGATCAATTACATGAGTAATTTTAAGTACACTGCCTAAGGAGGAAGCCTTGGAGCTATTGGTGCTACTGCCACCTGTCTTACTGCTGTCCTGTGAACATCCTCCTTGTCCAGATGGAAAGAAACAGGTTTTTAATTTTTAAACTGTTTATCCTAGCTCTAGGATCCCTGGGCACTAGGATGTGTTTGGAGATGCTTAGTCCCTTTTCTTCCACTTGTAGTATTTAAGAAATATCACAAGAGGATGAGGATGACCCTGGGACCTTTCAGTAGGCACACTCATCTTACATGGGTTCAGTCAATGATAAATAATTAGTGTCCTAAGTAATAATGCCAAAGCTTGGGTATGGACTGCTGGGTCATACTGCTAAATAGCTTGACTTGCTCCCCAAGAAAATCTTTACTTCAGAAACAAACAGGTCAAGAAAGGGAGAAGACAGAACTACAGTACTATTCTGCATCTTGTCCTCTTTTCGCTTTCTTTCTTTGGTAATGTTTAAAAACTAAGATTTGTTCAGTAATGAATAATATGATTTATGTGACTAAAAACCTCTAACTTCTGCTGCATAGATAAAACAGGAAAGTAATACATTTGTTAAGAGCCATACTTTGTCTTTTGAGCTAGCTTTTTGTTTTCTGAATATAAAATAGAAAAGCTTTTTAAACTTCTAAGCAAGTCTTTGTGTTGCTATTACATAATTATATGAATAATCCTTTGAGTTTGTATATAGTCTGGTTTAAAAATGAAGTGAAATGCTTCTAGTCACATGCAGTATTAACTGCTCTTTAGAGGAGCTGTGTAATTCATTTTTCTTTATGAAGCTGGTTTTTGGTATATAAGGATTTCTGTTTTTCTGGATCTAACAATAGCAGTTTGAGGCACTGCTGAATTAGCTGTTCAGTGTACCGAGTTACAAATATTTTAAAATTAAGACCAAAGACTTTCACTACTTAAACAAGTGTTAAGTGCCTTTAGAAAAGACTGGTAAGAGGCTGTAAGTGGGTTCAGCTATGCTGTGTGAAGAATTTTTTAGTACACTGCAAGATGTATTATGCTATCATCTATCTAGAGAAATAATTCTGTGGTGGGTTTAAGTGATGAGGTGAGATGAAAATGTATTAAATACTAGAAAAGGAAGATGAGACAAATCCTAACAGATTATACTTACTGTCGCTCTGCTTTGGCCCATCTTTTATCCTCTTGAAAGAAATAGGAACATGTGCCATCTTCAGCTGACCTATAATTACCTTTGCAGTGTGATGTGAAGAAATCAGTCAAATGCAGCAGGATGGATGCTGGTCAAGGTTGACTTTTTGTCTTGATGACATCTTATTGTAGTGATGCTTCCAAGAGCTCATTTATTGCTCTGCTGCTTCTGTAAGTGATTGTGACCTAAGAGATTGTAATCAGGGTGTTTGCAACAAGATGAGTCAGGATTTTTCAGTCTTCTCCCTTTTTTGAGGAAAAAGCTGACAACTATGAGGGCATTGAATGCACCCTCAGTAAGTTTGCAGATGACACCAAGCTGGCTGGAAGTGTTGATCTGCCTGAGGGTAGCGAGGCCCTACAGAGGTATCTGGATAGGCTGGATAGCTGGACTGAAGCCAATGGGATGGGATTCAACAAGACCAAATGCCGGGTCCTGCACTTTGGCCACAATAACCCCAGGCAATGCTACAGGCTTGGGGCAGAGTGGCTGGAAGACTGTGTAGAGGAAATGGACCTGGGGGTGTTGATTGACGCTAGACTGAACATGAGCCAGCAGTGTGCCCAGGTGGCCAAGAAGGCCAATGGCATCCTGGCTTGTATCAGAAACAGTGTGGTCAGCAGGAACAGGGAAGTAATTATCCCCCTGTACTCAGCACTGGTGAGGCCGCACCTCGAGTACTGTGTCCAGTTTTGGGCCCCTCACTGTAAGAAAGACATCGAGACCCTGGAGCGTGTCCAGAGAAGGGCAACAAAGCTGGTGAGGGATCTGGAGCACAGGCCTTATGAGGAACGGCTGAAGGAGCTGGGATTGTTCAGTCTGGAGAAGAGGAGGCTCAGGGGAGACCTTATTGCTCTCTATAACTACCTGAAGGGAGGTTGTAGTGAGCTGGGGGTCAGCCTCTTCTCTCAGGTGACTAGTGATAGGACTAGAGGGAATGGCTTCAAGCTGCACCAGGGAAGGTTCAGGCTGGACGTTAGGAAATGCTACTTCTCTGAAAGGGTGGTCAGACACTGGAATGGGCTGCCCAGAGAGGTGGTGGAGTCACCGACCCTGGTGGTGTTCAAAGAGCATTTGGATTTTGTGTTGAGGGACATGGTTTAGTAAGAACCATTGGTGATGGGTGAATGGTTGGACTGGATGATCCTGTGGGTCTTTTCCAACCTTAGTGATTCTATGATTCTATGATTCTATGATTCTATGAACTGGTTCGGTCCAGATCAGATTGATGGCTGTTCTATAACCATTTCCTTCCACTATTAACTGATGTGAATGCCTTGATGGCTAAAGGTTTATGTAGGTACAATAACTGGAAGTACTAATGCTCTGGTGGAATCTGTTTATTTGCAGAGAAGCTGTACGTTGACTGGTTCTAAGAGCAATTTTGTATCTTACATTTGGATTGCCTAGCTGATTTTTGCTATAGGCTCTTTTCTGTAGTTAATTATAGGATTATAATTGCCAATTAAGTGATAAGACACAAATTTTGTATCGAAGTAGTATTTATGCGTACATCCAATGTATTGTGCAGCTCAAGTGGCACAGGGAGTGATATACATATGGCTGTTTATTACCTCAGTTTTTCCATTGTACATTGTGAATATAATAGTAAAACAAACAAAAAGGAAAGCTATTTTGCACCTAGAAATGTAGAATTTTTCATGTCTGTGGGAAGGAAAAATAGGTGTGCAACTTTAGCTGAGGTGGAATGCTTCAGTTTGCACTTCATTAACAAGCAGATTCAGTTCTGACAAGGAGAAATTCTAATAAGAATATGATCCTGGTAATGTCACGATAGTCACATCTGGATTTAATCACCAGCCTTTCAAGGCAGGGTGCGATACCAAATACTCTTTCCATTTTGTGCAGGCTGAAGAAATATTATCTAAGCCAAAACTTTGTTCATTCATCCAGGTGCAGTGAGTAGTCTGTTGTCTGTTCAAAGAATTATTATTGCCTAGTCACCATGCTAACACCTAATATCCAAAGTATCTTTTTTAGTATAACTCACAGTGTTATAGGTATGTACAGATTTTGTTCTAAATCTCCATTTCTAGTATTACCCTTTACCTTCCCATGCTGCATTGGCATGGGCATTCTGAGCCCTTTGCGGGAAATACGATGATGGTTTCTTCCTCCATATTTTGGGACATTTTTTACCAATTTTTTGTATGATTGGTAACATAGTACATTCACTTGCTCTTTCTTCATTGATTCATAGCTTGTATTATATCCAAGGTCTGTGATTTATGTTGGATTTCACATGTGCTTTTGTTTTTACTTCTAAAATTGGTTTTACAAGCTTCCAAAGTTGCTGTCATACAGTGACTGTAAATCAAGCATCCATGACTTGTTTTGGTAGTTCTATGGTCTCTGTTACCACCCTGTGTTTGCTATTTCAAGGCCTTTGCTACAATTTTCTGCCTATAATTTCGGGGCCCACTTTTACACCCTCTGTTTTTCTTACATATCACTCAGGCTGTGGTTAACTGATTTATGAGCTCAACAAGCTAGTCCTGTGTTCCTCTTCCTGGGTTGCTAAGAGTTTGCTCTAAAATAACAGAAAAGCTGTGGAGGACAGCCATGAGTACAAATACACAGAAGCAAAATGCAACTCCTTGTTACCAATGTCCTTCAGTCACAAAAGTATCATTGGTATGTTATAGAAACGACAGCAATAAATGATTATATAAATTCCGTGATAGTGGGTAGGCAGTAAGAATTATCAAGTTAATCTAGATGAAGATTTGGACCTATGGCATGTTATTGAAGTTAATGTGGATAATTTTGCTATGTTAGCCTTCCTCTTTCTTTTTGGGTCGGAGTAATTCCAGATACCTATACAGACTGGGAGAAGAACTGGTTCTGTGTCAGGGTAGAGGTTGGTCACAAGTGGTGTCCCTCAGGAGTCAGTCTTGGGACTGGTGCTCTTCAACATCTTCATCAGTGACACAGACACTGGCATCGAGTGCACTCTCAGCAAGTTTGCAGACAACACCAAGCTGAGCAATGCAGTCGATACATTAGAGGGAAGAGAAGCCATCCAGAGGGACCTGGACAGGCTGGAGAAGTGAGCCCATAAAAATCTAATGCAGTTTAATAAGGCCAAGTGCAGGGTCAGGGCAATCGCAGGTATTTATACAAGCTGGGGAAAGATTTCCTTGAGAGTAGCCCTGCAGAGAAGGACTTGGGGGTCCTGGTAGACAAGAAGCTGGACACGAGCCAGCAGCATGTGCTTGCAGCCTGGAAGACCAACTGTATCCTGGGCTGCATTAAAAGAGGAGTGGCCAGCAGGCAGAGGGATGTGATTGTTCCCCTCTACTCAGCTCTTGTGAGGCCCCATCTGGAGTACTGCGTCCAGGCCTGGGGCCTCCAGTACAGGAAGGATGTGGAGCTCTTGGAACATGTCCAGAGGAGGGGCACTAAAATGATCAGAGGGCTGGAGCACCTCTCCTATGAAGAAAGGTTGAGGGAACTGGACTTGTTTAGCTTGGAGAAGAGAAGGCTTCGGGAAGACCTCATTGTGGCCTTCCAGTACTTGAAGGGAGTGTATAAACAGGAGGGAGAAATGGCTGTTTACAAGGGTCGATAGTAATAGGATGAGGGGAATGGTTTTAAACTGAGACTGGGGAGGTCTAGGTTAGATATTAGGAGGAAGTTTTTCACACAGAGGGTGGTGACACACTGAAACAGGTTGCCCAAGGAAGTTGTGGATGCCCCACTCCTGGAGGCATTCAAGCCAGGCTGGATGTGGCTCTGGGCAGCCTGGTCTAGTGGTTGGTGACCCTAAACATAGCAGGGGAACTACATGATCATTATGGCCCTTTTCAACTCAGGCTATTCTATGATTCTAAGAACTCCTTGAGAGTAGCCCTGTGGAGGAGAACCTGGGGGTCCTTCTGATGGATGAAAAACTGAACATGAGCCAGAAGTGTGCTCATGCACCTTGGAAGGTCAATAGTATCCTGGGCTGCATCAGAAGAGGAGTTACCAGCAGGGACAGGGCGGTGATTGCCCCTTGCCCCTTTCTGCTCTGCCCTCGTGAGGCCCCATCTGGAGTACTGCATCCAGGTCTGGGGCCCCCAGTACAGGAGAGATGTGGAGCTGGTGGAGGGGATCCAGAGAAGGGCCATGAAGATTATCAGAGGTCTGGAACACCTCCCCTATAAAGGAGACCTCATTGCAGCCTTCCAGTATTTAAAAGGGGGATTATAAAAAGGAGATGAATTGAGCTCAAGGGGGGAAGGTCTTGATAGGATGTCAGGGGGAAGTTGTTTACAGAGAGAGTGGTGAGGTACTGGCACAGGCTGCCCAGAGTGGTTGTGGATGCTCTGTCCTTGGAGGTGTTCAAGACCAGGCTGGATGGTGCCCTGGGCAACCTGGTCTAGTACCAGATCTGGAGTTTGGTGGCCCTATGGCAGGGGGTTGGAACTTGATGATCCTTGAGGTCTCTTCCAACCCAAGCCATTCTATGATTCTTTAGGTTGTCTTAAGAATAATAAGATAAAACAACCAATTTTAACAATAAGTATTTCAACTCTGATACTTGATACTCTGATACTTTCACTTCCAGTAAACCTGTAACTGTAATATTTTTATTATGACTGGTCAGAAACAAGCTTACTTAAAAGCAGCTTTAACAAGAATCTGATACAATTCCGGTTGTGCATGAAACCAAGAATTCTCAAGAGTTTCATGAGGCAAAAATGCTTCAGAATAACACTAGTCTATTTAGAAGAACATTCACTTGGTATGTAGAAGGAATCTAGACTAAAAGCCATGCTTGGACTCAGTGTGATCAGGGACTTTTAGATCTCCCGCATCTCTTTGCAACAACAGAATGCATCTCTCTCATCAGAGAAAGGACACTTTTCCTTGGAAGTTTAATCAATGTTAACATATTATTGCAATAATAATCAAACAAAATCACCCAGCAAGTCCATGTTTTGGATATTTTAAAATCTTCAGATACAAAATAATGCCTTACTAGACTTCATAGAAGACCTTTACCGATCAGAAGTCAGACGTTTAATCATTGCAAATTAGCACAGCATTACACCAATAAATGGACTGCATCCATTTTGTAACCTATGGTATGTATCTTAAAAAGGTGCAGAGCAAGATGCATGTATGTGTTATGCATCAATACAGAGCCATTGTTCATTGATGCCCTTTCTCTAGTGTGAGCATCATACCATTTATTCCAAAAACGGGTATGAAGCCATATTGATTGTGGGGGATCTGACATGGAGAATAAATCCCACTTGAGATTAGCTTCTACAGAAATAATTCATTCTTCGTACAATCTGTCTCAACAAAAACTTTGTTGCAGACTGGAAGTGAATCAAGATCATGTCTTGGAATCAGGGACAAGTCTGTTGACTAAAGGTAGCTGCAGTTAGTGAATGGTATTCACTATCACCAAGGCAAGTACCGTTTATCAGCTAAGCTTTCTCTTTCCTGGGCAAACTGGAAAAGAAATCCTGTATGCTGTGTAATGCATTTTAGATTCACTAAAACAGAGAAGCAGATGGTCAGAACCTAGAAGGCTTATAAGGCTGTGAAATGAGCAATGTATGCTGCTGGAAGAGACTAGGGGGACAAAAACAGTAAGAGATGTAGTAAGCTTTGACTGAATTTGAAATAGAAGCAATTGATCTCAGATCATGAGTAATATTGTCCATATGACCTGAGAAATATTGTCCATATTTTCTTGAAAGAGTGACTTTTGTAGAAAGGGTTTTTCCTAAAGCACAGGAATGTAAAGGAGCTGAAGCATTATCCATAGCTGTAACAAAAGAGCAAAAAGACATGTTCATGGATTGTAAATTTCTTGTATGTTTACAGAATGGTGAGGATTTTTTTTTTTTGCTGAAAATTGAATTATCCAGGCATAAAACTGGGCAAAAAGTGTTATTTTGATATGATTTATTTCCTATCAAGACCTGTTTTTTTTTTTTTTTAATTAAGCTTTTATTCTTCATTAACATGGTTTAGTTTGGAAATATGAATGGGAAAATAAAATAAATATTTGTTTTAAATGACCAAGTTAAATATTTCAGTTAAGTCTTAAAATGTATGCTTTATTTTGTTAGTAACATACAAGAAATAAACTTTTAATTTCAGCACTGAGAAGTATTTCCTATCTCAAATGGTTGCATGATTGGGAAACTGTCTTCTGCTCATTCCTGTCAACTGAGTTAAATCTGAAAAGCAGAATAATACATTTATTTGGTAAATGATGTATTAGTTTAGCAATGGGTCACTATTGTTATCCTAATCATCACGATCTGCATAGTTTAAAGCAAAAAAACAAAAACCCGAACAACTCTGTAGGTGAATTACTCTGAGTATTTCATATGTTGCTTGGAGATCCGTAGTGCTCTGAACACTAAGGAGAATCAACTTCAATACAACGCTTGCTGGTAAAAAAGAGATTGCATGTGCTTGACAAATCTTGTATGGAATCTGGGAACCTATTTTTTTGACCATTTTAAAACAGAAGCATTGTATTTTAGATCAAAGGATATGGGACAGCTAAATTGGTGAACTACAAAATTGGCATTTTACGTTCAATAGTAAGAGGAAATTTATCTCCTCAGTCTGACCAAAGTTAAAGTCTTATAGTAGCTATTACTATTAGCTGCAATGTTAAGAGTGACTGTGTTTTATTTTATGGTTGATTCTCAAGATAAATAGAAAAATGTCATGCTGGGTATCATAGATGAAGTTTGGATTGGCTTTCTGCTATGTCTGTTTTCTTTTTTTTTTTTTGTTCTTTTTATTAGTCCTGCTAAGCTTTTGTAGTCATTTATTCAGAGTCATTGGACGTTGTAATTTATTTCCATTAATCAATGTTGCACTTAAATATATGGGGTCTGAACAATATGAGAGGGGAATGTGGCATGATGTTTATTTTGATGCATTGAAGGAATACTCATCTCTGGAAGAAATGAATGGAAATTTATCTTGGGGAGTACTCATTAATGCATTACACTGAATATTCTTTTCATTTTTACCTCTCTTAGGAGAAAGCTTTGGCTTTTGGTCAATTGAGTATGGCACAAGGGTAACAACAAGTTTAATGGATGCTATAAACCACCACCTTTTAAATGCATAATGTAATTTAATCAGAATATAGTGTCTATACTGCTGGAATCCCTGGTGCTTTAACAACCAGAATTATGATTAGAAAGATCCAGTTAATGCTGACTTCTCATACGTGAAACCCCTGTTACAAAATTTTCTTCCTACAATGCATTTACTTTTGAATTATGCTGTGCTATCTTATATAGTTTAATATTACAATGGAATAAAATTCACAGCTTCAAGAGGGCTTTATAGTTCTTGTTGAAATACATACAAATCATATTTGTAATAGTGCTGTATGACTAATATTTTCTCTAAACAGCTCTCATCACATTCCCCCTTTAAAATTGCATTATTCAGCAGAAAATTAATTGGAAAAGAAGCACTCTTCTGTAAATCAACTGTTAGAGAACAGAATGTGGAGGGGAAACAGGCTTGTGTGTTGAGTGTGAAATAGTGGGGGGCTTCTGCAGGCTCAGAGACATCTACATCTGGGCTCTTTGTAAAATACAAGACATGAGAAGTCTTTCTAAATAAAAGTGAACTGGAGAGTGTGCTCTTAAATGGCTCCATAAATCATATGGCCAGTAGGCTGCACATGAAGTGTGTTCTGCTTTCACACTTGCAGAGTAAGCTCCTATATCACTGTTAGCTGACAAAATATATATACACCCAAAATAGAGATTTCTAAATTATGTTAGTTTTGTCACAATTGCTTGAAATATTCATTTGCAGAATAGGTAGGATTAGGTTCTTCAGACTCTTTATGTTAGCAAGGCCTGCTATGCATTGGCTGAGCAGAAAAAGCTACAATAGGCTCGCACCATAGGCTCAGTGATAAAGAGGCATTTGGATAATGCCCTTGAAAACTTGTTTCATTTGGGCTGTTTTTTTTTTCTTTTTCTTACTATGCTGAATGCTTACTTTATTTACTGCTTTCTCTGGGAACTGGAAAATGATGCTAGATAATCACTGTCCATATACAGAGCTCTATTTCAGTTAAAAGATTTCAATGTTTACGTGGTAGTTTCACTTGCAGTAAAATCGTTGGGTTGGGTATTCTTTGTATGTATTCTGTAAATCTTGCATGGTTTTATAAAAACCAAAAGTAGTTTGTTCCATTTTCTCTCCATCAGACTCATGCTCGTGCTTGGAAAGACCTCTATATGTTAGTTGTCCATCAGACTGGTTTGTATCTAGGAGATTATTAGGTGCTGTTCCACTATCACTGCAAATAGATTTCTTAGCAAAAAGAAAACAGGACACAAGAAATGTACAATCTGTGCACCTGTAATATGAAGCTATTTTTTGAACAACTTCAGAGATTTCTCCTTTGGGGATGTGCTAGTCTGGGAGGTTCTGGTTTGTCTTTATCCCACTAAAACAGGTACTCAGACTTTATAAAGTATTTCTTAGTATCATTTATTGGAGCTACTACTGTAAAGAGGAGAAGCGTATAGATAATATCATCTCTGTTCAGATGTTAGGAACCCCAAATTATGTGTTAAGTTTTTCTCTAATTGGTTCAGCACAACTGGCAGATCCCCAGGGGTAGAGAGGTTACTTGATTTGGGTCGTTTGAGGTCTTACTGGATTTTCTTATAAACAATTCTATTGATTGTTTTTACTATGAAGTAAAAAATATATTCAAATGAACTTGTTGCTGCAGTTGTATGACCTTGCCTTATGCAAATGTTATGTAATTTCTGTTGCTGAGCAGGAGCTGCCTGCAGGCTCCTCTGTTGCAATTAGCTGGCCAAGTTTATCCTGCAGTCACAGGGTATGCACAGCACAGGCTGAGAGGCTATGCTGTATATGTGCAGCATTGCACAGCACCAGCCTGTGCCATACAAGTTAATTCTGAGATGAATCTCTAACTCCTCAGTGCACAATGGGCTTCTGTCTAGGGTCAGTACAAGAAATCACTTCAAAACACAGTAGCCCAGAACAGCACAAACTCTGTGGATAAATTTCTCTGACTTGATTATTGTTGAGACATAAATGCATACTGATGAAGAAAACAATATCTGGAGAAGAGCCTAGTGAAAACTCATCATCTTCTCTCTGTTTAAAGCCCTCACATATCAACTATATAATTAACATTTTTTTCCTCTTATTTGAATAGAAGATATACCTATTTACTCTTAATGTAGCCAGTGAAGGTATATTGCAATGAAAATGAAATGTACACCCATGTTGACTGCCTTTCAAACTGCCCAAAATGCTTTTTCCTGCCACTGGAGCTTGAAAGGTGCTGAAGAATTTTGAACTGCATATACTGTATGTCAATGCAGATTGGACTCCAGAGGCTGTGTACCGTGTTCAACCTTTGAGAGAGGGAGCACAACTATGGGAATCTTCACGTGCTGGAGCAGTGAAATTTACACTGAATTCCAGTAAGGAAAATGTCCTGCCCTTGAAAAGGTTGCTTTATACTAGTACCGTTTACTGTTAAATATTGCTTAAAAATTGGGTATCATGGAACTCTGAAGTGTTGGTTTTTTTGTATGTTATAACATCTAGAATTTATTCAATTTTTTTTTTTCTTATTAGATAGACCTTCAGTAGACAAAATATCTATGTTCAAGTCAAAGCCACCAAAAATAGTATGATCATTTAAGATGGCTGAGAATAAAAAAGCAGTGATGGAAAATACTATGAAGCATAGCTGACCACTTAATAGTAGTTTGTGTTCTACCGTATTTGATAGGTGTGTCTTCATAAATGATATGTTTGTACACCCAATGTTTTCATAAATTCTGTGGATCAAATCAGGCCCTTCTAAAAAATGGAATTCTAAACATCTGTACTGATAACAACAGCAGGAAGTTTTGCTGATTTAACAGAAACCAAGGCTGATGCTGTCCTGTAATTTGACAAAGCTGTCTTGAGACTGTAGAAGATTACGCTTGATCTTCAGAGACTTGGATGCAACAAAAGGTTCTTTGAAACCTTCTTTAGAAAAAAAATGATGCAGTAACAGATTATGATTCTAAGTCTATTTGCGTATGCTCTATTTATACCATCAGTTTAGCTGAGGCTAGTAGGCCTCAGAGTTAAGTTAAAAGAGAATTTTTAGAAATAACTCAAAGACTTCTAGTTTCCTCTTCCATGTTGATGGAGATCCATAAGCTCGTGATCCAGTCCTATAATTCCAATTGTTTCAGAAGTCTTCTTAAGCAATTTCTGTGACATTAAAACCAAAGAAACTCTAGCAGAAAAAAAATAAAACATGTTCTTTTGAATGTGTAGTAGAATGGTGTTATGTGAATGTGAGACTTTCTTACCATTGTAACTGATCTGAATGGAATAGACTGTAGAAGACATTTGATTTGTGTAACTTTAAATCACTCTAAATGACAGTATTAATTCTCCAAGTACTAGCTTGGAAATTAGTTCAGGGCACAAAACCCTAGGTTGGTCAGTTGTGTGTCCAAACTGATTCAAATCACTGCTTGTTACATCTGGGACTGTAAACCCCTCCCCATCAACTCCAGTTACGTAGCACAAATGTTATTGTGTTGATTTCTACTGTTTAGTGATACAGTGTGGAATATGCTGGTAATTTTTTCACTATTCAGTGTTAATCCTGAACGATTCCTGTTATAAAATCATGTTTGTGTTTCTCAGCAGGTTTATTTTCCTGGTAGTAATGAATTTCCCTGATGTCAATTGTAATGAGTTTCATCTACCAGGAAATGAAAGTAATCTTGTTGAGGTTGCTTGTAGTGTTTGGTAGGTCTCTAACATCTCTTAAATTGTTAATTAAATACTTGAGATTGTGAAGAAAAAAATGCAACCTCCTGTTTGTGTTGCAATTACTATGCAACCTTTACTAAACATCCTACAGTTTGCTCTTTATAGACTGCTTTATTAAAAGCTTCATTTTCCTATTATTCGTTGCTATTTTCCTATCTGAGATGTGGTAATTGTCTTGTGGTATCATGTGCTGTCTCCCATTTCAACTGATGCCAGATTAGATAGAATGAATTCTCAGCTACAAAACACTATTTTCAACTTAGCACCATTAGCTGTGCATTTTTACCAGAGATGAACAAGAACCTGCATGCATAAAAATGTGCAAGACTGTCCAGAATGTGGCTTGTCTTTCATGTCACTGTCACCATTGCTGAAATGTACCACCTGCCTTCTCTCTGTGGCTCACATCTGCTGTTTGTTCTCCATAAACAGCAAGGGCCAATGAATGTTTGTGGGTGCCATTTCTTCTGCATGGAAGAATTCAATTCCATGCCTTTGCTTCATACACCCTTCCATGTCAGACACCATTTTATCAGATTGCCCTGTCTGCTGCTGTCTGTCTGTCTCGCACCAATTTATAGGAGGGAGAGGAGGTTCTTTGAAATATGTATACCCGGCGTTGTAAGAGATTATTCTTTTATATCATTTGACTCAAAGTTTGCTGAGGAACAAGTCCAGGCAAGTCCTGGGCAAAGGTAGAGAAATTTTTTGTCTTGAGAACGCTGATGGACAGGTCCTGGCTATGGATTGTGAAATCCTCTAAGAACCCAGGGATGTCACGTAGGCAGGAGAAAATGGAGGATAAAAGTGGGTCCAACAACCACGGTGGATCAGAGGCTGATCTCTCACCACGACAGACTTGAGGGGTTTTCTGCCATCTGATCCTTCACCACAACCGAGAGGCTGATCTCTCACCACGACTCGAGCTTTCTGCCTTCAGATCCTTCTCTACGGACCGTATGCTGATGGACTTCCCTGGGCCTGCTACCTGAGACCTGCTGCTTCCTCCCAGACTTACTCTGCAGTTTCTTCCTGGACCCACCTGGTACCTGCACCCTCTCATTGCCCAAGACCGGCCTCGCTGCTCCTGCCCTTCGGCCTCGGACCGTCGGAACATTGTGCAATGGGACTGCTGCTGGATCCTGGTGGTGACTATCCCCGCTTTACGCAATTCTTGCTTCTTTCTATCTTTTCTATCACTCGCCTTCCCTTCCCCATCACCCCAATCCATAATAGTGTCTGTCCTCCCCTTTCTTCATCTCCCTTATTAACATTTGTAATAAACTGGTCAGACCAACATTTGAACCGTTGTTTCTTAATCTCACGCCAGGCATACATATTTCAAAGAACCTCCTCTCCCTCCTATAAATTGAAGCGAGACAGGCGCTTGGCTCTAACTGTAATTCAACTGCAGGCATTACTTTTGGAGCAACCCTTGTACACAGATCAAGTCATGGGATAATTGTAGTGATGGTACAAGTCACTTATGTTATTGTCAGTGGTAACCTGAGAATTGAACCTGACTAATGTTTTGCATGAGAATAGTAACAGGTAGCAAAATCCATGTTTTTATTCTCAAATTGCAGGGAACAGACAAAGAAAGATTTTCAAGTACAAAAATTGAATCCATTCAGCTCAGAAGAGGAGAGGAAATACATATTGGTTTTCATGTTTCATACTGCTGGTGAGCTTGTATTCCACACCGGTATCTCTAATCCTAATCCAGAGTCATTGATAATTCAACATAACCACCTCTGTTCTACCCTCATTTGAATGAGGGTATTTTATTGTGTTATAAACCAGTGTACTTGCATGACAAACCTTGAATTAAAATGACAAACTAACCATACTTAAAATTATTTGGGAAACTTCAAGTCCCATAAACATTCTTCTGAAGGAGAGGGTAAAAGTTGCTTAATTAGCTTTTATTTTTCTCTTATCTACTTAAGTGTAGAATAAATTACAAGGTCTAATCCAGTTTTTCCTAAAACCAGCAGAAAAATTCTGGCTGACATCAGGATAAAGTTAGCAGCAAGGGTATCAAAAACAGAGCTGTACATGCAAAATGAAGGGAGTGAAGATGTAAATCAAGAGTGAATAAAGAGCGGAGGAAATTGTCCTCAAGAGATCTCTTGCACAAGGCATCATATTGGCATGAGCAAGAGCCACTATGCAAAGAAAACTGATTTCCTTCTAGATAATGATGATGCAGTGGGAGTACTGGTGTGAGCAGATCCTAGTGCAGTTCACTATATATATGTGCTTTTGGGGGATTGCAAGTTTGAAGTGGTCTCTCTTGTTAGACTAGCAAATAGTACGGTTATGGGCAAATGTGGTCTGATTTGTGTCAGGCACTTCTCAAAGTCTCCAGAAATTTTTTTTCTGCCTTTTCTTCTTGGATGAAGGTCAGTGATTCTGTGAATGAATGTACTTACTACCTTAATATTTTCTTCTATAGAAGTTATTTTCTCTCTCTTTATGCAGAGTTATTTTTCCTCCTTTCCTCTGTAAATTTTCACTGGGCTACTCAACCTAACTAACCATTGCCATCTGCAATGCCATGGAGTTTGCTTTGGAAAACTAGAGGCTTTGTTACACTAGGATTGAAATATTGCCTGATAGTTTGGTAAGTTACCATTTCAGATGCTGGGTGGGTGAAGACTGGAAATGGTTGTAAAGCCCTACCAGTTTCCTCATCCTTTTTATTTATTTATTTATTTATTTTTTCTTGGAAAAAGAACAGGATAAGAGTTTGTGGAGAGCTGATCCACAGCCTCTTTGCTGTTTGGATGGGATTTTTTTTTTGTTTGTTTGTTCAGGTTCTGGTACAGAAACCTGAGTTCACCTGTCTCTTCAAATCCTTACCCTGTGTAATGGGCTATCTCTATTTGTCTTATAAGTTGTTTGAGTTAAAATAGTCGAGAAAATAATATTTCTGGTTAAAAATGCATTCATTAAATTGGATGGCATCATAATTTGAATTGCAGCTGTCCACATTGGTACAATAGATGCTGTAGTTTTTGCTTGTTGTTTTAAATATTTTTAGTTAGCATTTGACTGAAAGAAAATGACTGTAGGGAACACTGTGGGGATATTTTACTGAATTCTATGGTGTTCACCACTGTGTTGATTTCTTGATCCCCTGAGAGTGCAAAACAGTTTCTGACTTTATTCTCAGAGAAAAAGGTATTTTTTTGCTACTGGCCTCTAGAAACTTATAATATCCAGTTTTTACCGTACTGCTTTTTGAGCAGTAAAGTATATTTGCATTAGCTTAAAGACTGTTGATATTTTGTCTCATTGATGTGATATATTGCTCAGATACTGTAATAAAAAGTAGAAAATCTGTTAAAAGCAGAAAAATCAACTCTGTTATTCAAATCATGAGCCATTTCCAGAGATTCTACCTACAGTAGGGTCATAAGTGGTATATATGATTGAATTCACTTGGTGATTTTAACCTGTATTCTTATCAGCATCTGTTAATTATGGTAATAGAAAGAAATATTTTGAATATTGTAAGGTTATCTTGGAGGATCCTTCAAGACTTGCTTTGCATTAAGCGTATGGATAGCACCTTTGAAGTTTACTTTGCTACTCATGCCCACAATGTTAACTGTTGGAAGACAGTAGCTACAGACTCTGAAACTCAAGATTGAGGAATTATTTGTTCTATGTGCAGAAATAATATGTCAGAAACATTGTGGGTTATGTCTCTTTACTCTGTTTGAATAATGAAGTGTTTTGTTTATTATTTATTCAGTAAACAGCAGTCATTCCTGGCAATGAGTAATGAGAGAAAGTTTCCAAGTCTTTTTGAATGTAATACCTCTGTTTATTCGTGTGTGTATATATATATACATTTCTAGATCTGAGAAGAGAGTTAAGATCTTCATGCAGTGGCCTTAATGGACTCAGAGATGATCAGTAATTGGAGTTTGTGCAGAGTAGGTATACATCTATGACTATGGTTACGGTTCCAGAATAACAGTTCCGGAGATGCTGCTCCAGATTATTCTGAAGTCCTGAGATACAGTAGATCTATTTTTCCATACTGGATTTCTCTCAAATTGTTAAGTCGATGGTAGCAAACTAGTCAGTGATACCTCAAACAGGCTAACAGTCAATGTTAAGACTGTAGCCTAGATTCATGAGTGCCTTAAGTTTAACTTCTGAGTTAGCTCTCTGAGGCAGCTCTCTGAAAATGTTGACTTAGTTTTCTTTCAATCGTAGAGGCAATCAATCAGATTTATACTGAGTCATGGCATGTTCACAGATAGTCTCTGTTCTGCCAGAGTTGAGGTCAGATTCATTTTTTACCAGAATACTTTTAATATTTTGCTATCTATTTTGTTTGTGTCCTGGTCTACATGCATCTGTTTAGTGCGACATTTGGTTGCAAAATTCAATTCCTATTTGTATGAGAGCTGTAGAGGAACTGCACTCTTCTAACAATAAAAATTGTTTGGTTTGACTTTTATTAATATTCAATTACCTTTATTTTTAAAGTGGCTTTGTTCAGTGCCCCAGAATGCTTGCACAAAGGCTGCTTTATAATGTAAATTTTATTTGATTGAAAGTTCTGTAGAAGCCTGTATTTGGCAGTGATCTTGAAGTCACGCATCCTGATGTTAAACCACAGATGACATAAAAAAGAAAACTGCTGTTCTTGTATGTGCAAACTGTTTGAAAAATCTTCCATGGGCATGAAAACTAAATCTATTTAAATTCTCCACTGTATTCATTTGCAGTGTATTAACAAGGCAGTCATAGTATCTATTCAGCTTCTTAACTAAGAAAGACTACTATGTTCTTTACAAGTTCTATATTGTCACAGGCTTCAGCCAGTCTGGTTTTATTTATTTATTTATTTATTTATTTATTTATTTATTATTTTTAATTTTTTTTACGTAAGGCTGTGCCAGAGTCTGGTATAAGTTCAGACTGAAGTGCAACTAAATTTCTAAGTGAAGTGGTCGGATGAACTTATATGCATTAACAAAGTGGGAAGATTTTTCTTCTTTTTATAATGGAATGTAATATGGAATTTTCCCTTTTTCACTTATTTACATATTTTTGAGTAATCTATGTCTCTGAAAGTTTGCTGTCTACTACACAAGCTGATTAAATACTTGCGATTAAAAAACAAACAAACAAACAAACAAAAAAGGAAATTGTAAGGAAATAAAGTAGCTGATGGAATTCTTATGGGCCCCCTGCCTCATCAGCCTGAGCTAAAGCAGTCCAAGTAATACTTAATGCAAAGCCTGAATGATTGGCACACTACGTATTCAGCAGTAACTCCATAAGGAAGAGAATAGTGGAACAGTAAGAAATGTCTATTCTGCTTGAAAAATAGCAGTTGCAATAAAATAGTGGTGCTAGTGAAAAGCTGTTGAGTAAAGAAATGCAATTCCTATCTCTATCCAACCACTGTGACAGTATGGGAAACATAAAAGAAAAAGGTATGATAAGTTTGATGCAGGCTACACAATCTACTGGTAAAAACTAAATCCTGTTTGTATGATTCAGCTACAATTCTGTATGCGATGAGGACAGGCAAATGCAAAAAAAGGAGCAATATACTGTATGTGATGAGTTGATTTAACACTACCAAGCAATTCTCTCTTAGGGAATGATACTTTAACTATTAGAAAGAGAGTGAGAAAGAAGGAATCAGAATGTAAAGGAAAACATTGCTATGTTACACAGTTGACTGAGATTTTCAGGCACAGAAATGAGAAATTTTTGGTCTAGTGTTTAACTCAGCCAGAGCTTCAAGGTATTGGAGTCCCATGGGAATTGTGAGCAATAATATAGGACAATATATAGCTGCAACAATAAAGTAGAACAGCACAGCAGCAGCAAACAATATCAGTCTCCACTTCTTGCTTTTAATGTATTATGCAATCCATTTGAAAAGAAGTCAGACTTTTCTTATTCTTTTTCGCAAGAGCTAACACCTAAAGCAAGAAACACGTAAGGAGTAATATGCTGAGCATTGATTGTGTTACTGGGTTCCTAGTAGCTTAATTGTAAAAAACGAATTATGTGGAAGAATGCTTGAGAATTTGGAGGGGAAAAAAAGAACCCAGATAACAGAATATAATATTCTTTGGAAAAGAAAGAGGGAGGAGAGAAATATGACACTGAAAGAGGCTCTGAGGTGAAAAGCAAAATACTAAACACAAAAAAACCCGACAGTGCCTAGGCATGAATGCTTACTCTCAAGAAGAGGAAAGATAACAGTAAAAGATTTCTTAATGATTTGTAGAACAACAGATTTGTTTCTCCAGGGTGTTTCCATTGCTTTTCTTCTGTAATTTAGTGTAGGTCTTGGTTGTTCACTTTCCCCATCTGCATCCTATGGCATAAGAAGATGGGAAAAAAAAAAAACAAAACAGTTTCTTTCTTTCATAGAATATATTTTTCTTCCAGACATAAATCTTTTGATTATTCCTTCTTAGTAATTATGTCCATATAACAGTCCCGAACATCTTAATGCTTGTTTCTAGGAACTATGATCTGTGGGTGTTTTTTGTGCTTTTACTATAGTAGTCACCTAAAAATACAGTGGAAGAAAATGAGTTGTCAGGTTCTTTTGTCAGACTATTTGTCAGATGGAAGTTTCACTTCTTAGAAAGCTGGATAGCTGAGTGCACTCCTTCAAATAAAACTGAATTACTTGGGGGTAGTAAATGCTATCTGTGACACAGAAAATGGAATTTGGAGTTAAAAGTTTCTTGAAGGCCTATCTTCGTGTTTTAACTCCTACTGAAAACTGTATCACATCTGTAAAAACTTTTTTTTTTTTTTTTTTTTTTTTAATGGAACTGTCCGGGTGCTGTGATTAGGTTCCGAAAAGAATTGAAAAGTAAAAAGTGTCTAACTTTGGGTTATGTGGTATGAACACATTGTGGTGTTGTGTTGGATCATGTGAGCATGACTCTTATGCATGGCTTATCTCTGTCAGGGTGATGGCAGAGTCAAAGGTGAGGTTACCTTACCTTTCTGCCTGAATGGACAAGTTCCTAAAAATATGTGGCATGAAAGTGGTGAAAAATACACTGTATTCAGGAAGGGCAAGTGTTATTGTGCTTCCCTTCCCCACTCTGGCCCTCCATAAAATAAAAATGTATATTAAGAAACAAAAACAAAGTAACATTCCTAACTCCTTTCTGTAGGATGTGACAGTGGCAACTGAGACTTATTGCCCTACCCAGTGGATGCTTAATGCCCACCTGGTCCTACTTGAAGTAGGCCAGCTGCCTGTGCAGTCTTGTCAGTTTCACCTATGACAGCAGAAAATAAGGTGTAGTTTCAGTTTGCCTCTTATGTGGTTATTTGAAGTGCCTTGCTCTATATGTGCAATTTATGGATGTTGCTAGTAAGGCATGCAAGTAATTTATTGTGCCTAAAGGAAAAAGATTCTGAAACGAAGATGCAGAAGAAAACGAAACTTGAAAGCAATGATAGTTTAGAGGAGAAAAGAAATAAGCTGTTTTACAGCAGTATAGTTCGCACCACACAAGGTAGTGAATGTTTTACCCCTATGACCAAACTGATTGTAAATTGGTCTTACTGGTTTCATTAATAAGTTCTTTCTTGGTGATAAAATAGCTGGACAGAGTTGGGAATGTGCAAATTGCAAACCAGAGGATGTACTCATATTTAAGTTAATCAGAGCTCCTAGCAAACCAGGAAAGTTACTCATACCGAAGTTCCTGGAAGTAGAGGGGACAAGTTTCAACATCAAGTCCACACAGTAAAACTAAGGTACCACTCCTTTAGCTGGGTAGTAGGTGTGCTCTTAAGCATTTAGCTTTCAAGAACAGTGCAAATGTAAAGCTCTGTGCTGTTGTCTTCAAAAGGTAGACTACTCTGGAGAAGTGGATCACAGGGTTATAAATGCTTGCTACTTACAGGAGCATGTTTATGTCAAAAGGCTCTCCATGGGAGAATACTTAACTATATTAGTAAATAACAAACCCTAGCCATGCTTCCTTTCTTGTTGAAAAAAGTGGCTGTGCCAAAATTGTACCTAGGCAAAGAAGAGGACTGCATTATGTGACTGTGGCTCTGTAGAACATTGAGGTACTGTGGGTGAGAGACAATTAGTCTGTTTCTGCAAAATTTGACAAAGGTCTAACTCTTGCATCTAGTGAACTACGTGCATAGTTTCCAAAATAAGCATTGAATATATATTAAGTATCTGAAGATACTGGGAGTAGAAACCTGCAATTATCTTCCCAATTAAGAAATGGAGGCACTGAAGATACTAGTCTGAAAAGATCTTTCCTCCCTGCAGTTTCTCTACTGTGGAGAACTTCTTTCAGCAGAGTTGACTGATTCCCCCCTGCTCTCCTTATGCTTGTTGCTCCCTGATTCAGATGGAAATAGGAATGTGATTTGAGTGCTGCAGCAAACTTTTCATTTGATTAATAAAGAGAGCATGCTTCTGGACTCTAAAGTTCAGTGAGGTCAGATTTTTGGATAGACTTTGCAACTATCATTTTGTATTCTTACTGTAACAAATAGCTGATCTGCTCAGAATAATTATAACATCAATTTAGTTTGAATACATATATTTTTTGTTTGAAAATGGCTATTGATTTCTGGGGATCTATTTGTAATTTGCAATCCCTTGCTGGAGAGCTCAGCCAGTATGTTTCTGTGATTAGCCTGTTTGGGAGCTGCACATTTTAAATTTTCATGGTGTGTGACTAGTCACCTAATGCTCATCATTGCTTTTGTTTCATTTTTCAGCAGCAAGGTTTTAAAATGGAGATGAATAAATTGTGGGAGGCTTAGTTGCACAGACAGGTTTCTGTGTGATCCTTGGATCTCTGTCTATTGTCTGTGAAAATTTTTAGGCTCAGTGTTTCCATGAATAAATCAGGGTTCAGATACAGGAAAAACAAATAACAAAGCACACGAGCAAATTTGCTTATATTTCAAAAACACTGGTGACTCATCTTTGCTCAGCTGATTCATGAAATGAGGTTATAAAATGTCCAGTGCATGAGACAGTATTAGTTCTATGTTTGGGTATTCCCTATGGATTTGTATGTTAAATTTGCAATCTGAGACATCAGTCAGCAGATAATTGCATTATTCTATTTTACAGTCTTTTGTGTACAAAACTTTAGGAGAAACATGAAAGAGAAGTGATTTAAGGTGTGTTTTAAATATAATACAGATAAAGTTTGTCAATAAGTACTTTTTAGGGAAGTTTCAACCAAGTATAGGAGAAATGCAAGAACACCTATCCTCACTTGAACGTAAGAGCTGTGATTTGTATCACATATGAATATGTACAGAATACAGAATATGTAAAGCAAACAATAACAAGAACTCATCTTTTCTGCTTCAGTCTTTTGTATCTGTGGAAAAGAAGGGTACAACCTAGTTCACACTAAATATGTGGTCAGTAATGTCAGTGGTGTCTTTTGCAAAACAGCTAATGGAGAAAGGTGCAGGAAGAGAATAATTACCAGACAGTAACATTGTACTCTGTCAGAATTTTTTTCTCCTCATTCAGTGTGTTCTTCCTTTTCAGTTTGCTCAGACACATTTTATGAAAGTGTAGCAGCAAATTCACTACTTTATAGACATATGCTTGTATTATGTTATTTTCATGGAACTTTAATGCAAGTCTTATTGTATGGTTCATAAGAATAATAGATGCATTTCCCCAAAAGTGGATGTGAGGAATCTAGGGCTATACTGTGCAGGAGCTGCTCTCCTGTGCATGGACAAGTTCAACACACGTTGCAGTTGCTGAATACCACACCACTGCTCCATGATATCTGCTTTCATTCCTGCTGTGATCACGTGCAGCAAGCATGGCATATCTTGGACATACTGGATTACTGGGCAAACTGGATTATTGTGCCTACAGAACTGATTTTTCTATATGCAATCTGAGGTCTCTGTGATACTATCAGCTGTTTTGCATGTGCATGCAGCTACTGGGAGGGCACTGTTTGTAGTCACTGACCTGGAAACCAGATTCCATTCACAGGTGGCAGAATAGAAAATAAGGTGTTGCTTGGTTTGTGTTGAAATTATGTATTATAAAAAGAAAAGAATCAGAAGAACTTTGTCACCTTGCTGTATGTGAGTACTATATGGACATGTCACATCTTGTCCCATAAAAGGTACTTTGCAGTCTGTGAGGATTTAAATTTATGGCAAGTTCAGTGTAATAGGTTGGAGATGTAAATTAGTATGAAACAACAGTGTAGACTTTACCTGGGGTTGAATAGTCACTTGAGCATTTCTAAGTATTTCATTTCATAAAATACAAGAGAGAAGATATGGGAAGTTAAATACAAATGCAACAAACAGAAACCTGATGGAAATATTTTGTGGTGCCTGTTTAAGTCATGTGGTAACAAAGAGGCTCAAAAAGATGTAGATGTTTGGTGACACCTGCAATTAGATGAGATGGAAGTACAAGAAATTAAGTGTAAATTTGGATCCTGGTATGTGAGCATAAAAATGAAGTTACAGTGAGTTATTTGTAGTGAGGTACATGATTTCTTGCGCAGGTCTGCAAATGCAGTAATTAGGTAATGGAAGGAAGTGTGTATGCAAGGCATAAAGTTCATAATGCTTCCTTCAGTTGATTTTCTTTGTATGGACTTGTATGGGATGGAACATGAATCTTCTCGTTCAAGGCTAAAGTTGGAAGAAACTGACTCAATAGAATAGCTGTTGCACAGTTACACTTTTGGAACATTTTAAATTATTCCTTTATTTGTTTATTATCTTTTACTACAGTTCTGGTACTGGTTAATGCCTGAAATGGGGTGGGATTAAAGGACTGATAGTAAAATTTGTGCATTGTGAGCTATTCGTTATGTTTGTAGATCATCTTTTGGAAGTAATTCTCTATTTTGTTGTAAATAGCTAGCATTCTTTAAAAGATCCTATAATGTTAATATAATTAGTGATAAGCCTGTTCCTAGGAATATATTACTGTCAAGAGATTTAAGATATTTTCCTTAGGTGGTAAACTTATTAGCTTAACAACCAATCAAGTTACTAGTCAAATTAGTCTATGGTTCTGATAGGTGACAAGCTTTAATCCTAGTTTCCTTACACCTGTTCTGTGCTGTTGTCACTATTCTGAAGTCAGTGGATTAAAAAATGAAATGGCAGTAAATGTGAACTCTAGTTTCAGTGTTTCAGTTCTTCTGTTTCAGTGGATTTCTTTTTGGAAGACATATTAATTCTTTAGTCTCATGTTTATAAAATTTACTCAATTTAATGACAATGTACTATTTGTACTTCTAGTAGGAATTAAAACCATATGTTTTCCTCATCAGAAAAAGAAGTTAATAAAATATGTTGGAAAACAAAATGAAAAGAAGTGCTGAACAGAAAACAGTGTCCATACTGAGTGGGTGTAATGTTGCTCCCATCTGAATCAGTAGTAAATCCATTACTGAATTTAATGAGTGTCACTGGAGACAAAACTCAAATGCCTGGAAAAATAATTATTTTAGATTTAATAAGAAAATATAATGTTGAAACAGAGCTATTCAATACATTGAAATTTCTGCTTGTTTATATGTGCAGGTTTTAGAATGGAATTATCAGTGATCTTACTGTCCCACCATGGAAAAACTAATTTATGTCAGTGCAGTCACAACATTACAAAGATCTGAAAGGATATTTAGATAGCAGGACCAAAGTTTGTAATCAATTAGTGCTGCAGACTGGGGGATGATGTTTTACAAATGGTATTCATTGCAATTTCCTTTGTAAATCCATTAATTTCTTTAGAAGAAAATATTTTCATAATTCAAACAGTCTAGAAAAACAACCAATTTGAGTGAATAAATAAAATGAGCAGCAGAAGGTATTTGTCCTGGTTCTGTCCAGAGGTGGCATGGACTGGTGGTGTGAGCACTTAAAAACTGCACTGAAAGGTAAACAGATGATCATCTTATGCAAGTGTTAGGAATGAACACTTAAGAATATAGTGGTTGACTACAGTAAATTACAGTAAGAACAGGAATCTGAAGTGTATGTGATATCAAATCAGGCATGGTTTCAAAGCACTAGTGGGAAAGGATAATTCACTTTGTTTGCCAAGCAAAGTCAATTGGTAACAGATACCCTAAACATCAGAAACACAGTCTGTTCAGTAGCCTGTAAGAAACAATTGTTAGATGCACATGGCATCACACAGTTTTGAAAATATAATGATTACTGACATTCATACTGAGGAGTGAAGTGATTGGCATGTGTCAGTTACACTGCATGGGAAACTACAGTGGTTAATGTTCAAACCCATACAGCAAGCACAGATGGCTAGGCTTCCCAATGTTTTTTTCTGTCATTATTTAATGATGTCCTTCTTTCTTCTTTGCCACCTATCACATGACCTTGTAAACATGTATAACAAAAGAGTAGTAAGGAAATTACAGTTGCTTTTATCTGCATATTTACAGGGTTCTGTGGTAAATGTTGGTGAGAAAATAAGTAAGAATGTTATTAAATTACACAATTATACATTTTTAGATTTTTTTTTTTTCTGTATGTAAAAGATCCCGTCATTAAACCTTGGATAAACTTTGGATTAAATGATGGGATATTGTGGATCCAGAATGTAAGTTATGCTGTTGTCTTGTATCAGTCTGTATCCACTTATTCATACAGAGATGTGATTTGTATGATCTTGGTAAATGCAGTGATGTTTGATAATAAACAGAAGTAAAGTCATACCCTTTTGTTTGCAAGCAACATGGCATTTAACAGCAATGAAATGGGATGTTCAGATTTTCTTGGTCTTTTTGTGGTTTCTCCTGCACCTACTCTGATTTACACTGATTACTCCAGTTGATACTCTCAATATATGGTGCATGATTTTCTGATGTAAGATTTGGTCTTCACTGCAATTTTATCTCAAACTGAAAAGCTTTCTTTTTCCTTCCCAGTGTCTGCTTAGAGCTTGTCACTCCGTGCGGCTTCCTACAACTCTCACACTTATTTTCATCTGCATCCTTCCACATTCCCTTTGTTCATTTCACTCACTTGACAGTTTGGTTTCATTTCTTGTCTTTGACTTATGTAGAGAGATTTTATTTTTCTATTATGGATATTTTCTTACCTTTGAAAGGGAGTAATTGGAACTTATTTCTTGCCATTAAATCCCATGAATGTCTTTCACAGCATTATGGCAGTCTCCAGTCTCGTGTTCCTCTAGCTGACCTTTTTTTTGTTCTGTTGGAAGCACAAAAACACAACAATTCTTTTAATAATTGTTAGCGCGCCTGTGGTGATGTCTTACTGGTTTTCAGTAAATTTTCATTCAAGATTACACAGGTAATTTAATATATGACTATATTTGGAAAGTCAGTATCAACAGAAGTAGTATTAAACCAGTGCTATATTTATCTTTCAAGCAACACTTTGATCTCCTTTGACTTTGAATTCAGTCTTTGTCATGTTCTACTCCTCTGAAGTATTTGCAGATTGCCTCATCAGTATATGTTTTTGAGTGTGAGGTGAGAAACAATGCGTTTGTGTTGCAGATGTTCTTGGAATTCAGTCCTAATTGTTCCTGTCCCATGTTATGAAATACCCATGTTCTCTAGTTGATGCTATGGCCATTGCATAGATACTGGGACTGCACTTCCTTCAGTCTAGCAACTGATAAGAGGGAGGGTAGTAGGGTGGTTTTCAGGGTTGTTTAATTCCAAGTTTTGTTTTCTGTGCTAGCTCAGCTGAAGCATAGTCTTCAGTCAAGTCTTACAGTTTTGGTCAGAAAATGTTCTTTAAATAGGAACCAGTCACAGATCTGCCTGAAAAGTAAAAATAGATACAGTGAATTTGTTTCAATTTGATATTGTTGCAGTATTTACATACATATATTTTCCTTCTTGACCCGTTTTTCTTCAGGATTTTATTCTAAATTGTTTGGTATGGATACACTACTAATATTACTTTATTGTCTTGAGGGTCACATATTAAGCCAAACTTGAAAACTCAGGTTCTTACAGTTCCACCAAATTTTTCAAATAAGCTTTTCTAGCTTAGTAGAGCTGTTATAAAGCATCAAATAAGAACGATTAAGGCAACGAGGTGTAGGACACACAAGAACATCACGTAATTTAGGTGTCTGGTATGTTTTTTTAAAATCAGAACAAATTCTCCAGAAATTAAATCAAGAGAGTTATGCATGTGTAAATTCTTACTTGATCTTGTTTTCATCTTTAGATATGTAAGCACTTCTGAGAGTACAGGATGAAGCCTATTAATAACTTAGGGCTAAAGAACGGGGACATTTAAAAATACCAAGTGACCTTAATGTGAAGCAGTGGTGGAATTTAAGGTTCTCAGTATTCCACTTTTATATGTATGCCTTGAATACTTGTTTGAATGTGTTTTTTTTTTTTTTGTCTGAAAATCTGTTATGGTTCTTTATTATTTGCTATTCAGTGTTTGCCATTTTTTTATTCTCTTGTTTGAAATGCAGAAACATAATTACATAATAAAGTTAGCCAAACATTTCAGAAATAACAGAGGAGTGTGGCACTGAAGTGAAGATTTTACGAGTGTTCCAAGAACTGAAATTTATTGACATAAAATAGTCAGCAAATACTTGCAGGTAATGAATGTTTGAATAAAATATTGGTCAATTCCTCAAGAATTTGTGATAAGAAAAAGGACTAAATTCACAAGAACATGATATGAAATGAATAATTCAGTTGGCAGTGAACTAACATGGGTTTGCTTCATATTTCACAGACCTTGTGTCCTGTCATTTATTTACTAGGAATTAATTTCTTAATTAGTTTTCTAAATTTCTGAGGAAATACAATCAGTTACACAAGCTTAAAAACAAAACAAAACAAATCAAAACAGTTTTGTAAAACAACTGTCTTTGAAGTTGGTTTAAAAGTAAGGAAACATAATTTAATTGGTACTACTCAGTTGAACAATAGCACTTTTTTCTTGTTTTTTGTGGGATGGATCTCTGAATATGCTAAATAACAAATTGGAAATTCTGGAATTTGGATGTCTTGTTAGGCTGAGTTTGCTGCCTTTCAAGATTTTGTTTTGCTAAATAGAAATACTTCAGCATTTTTTTCCAAGGAACAGGGTATTTTTTTTTTTTTTAAGAAAAAGGATATTTTGAAATATCACATTAATTGCTAAACACAGATGCTGGTATTTTGTGATTAATGCAATATGTTTTATTTTTTATTTTCAATTAATGAATTATTTATGAGCAAGTTTTTTTGCTTTTTAAATCATTTTCAAAATAGTCATTGACCTGTAGAGAGTTGAGTATTTGCTGTTCGCAGATTTAATAATTAATAATGTATTTGATAAGGAAATATCTGTAATTATTGAAATGGTATCTTGCTTCATAAAAGCATGTTTGGTGAGAATTCCAGGCTGTGGGAAGTTTTTTGATGTAAACTTCAGGTTAGGCTGTTAGCCTTTGACTAACTTCAGATAAAAAGAGAAGAGATTGTGTTGACTATGTGCTTGCTTACCAGCAGATAAAGGTTGAATTGCTTTTTGTAAGACATTTAATAATGTTGGTAATGAAAAAAATTGAGAAAATAATGAGATCATTGTACCATGAAACATACAAGCCAAAGGAGCTCTAAAAGCAAGTTTTGCTGTAATGAGTTTAGCTATAAATGTCATATGAAGCCTTGTGGTCTCTGTATTGTATGGTAGGGCATAGAGATCAAATTGTAGAGAGTGATTTAGCAACTAACTGCAACTTCAGCTGCCTCTGTATAATCCCATATTTTAGTTGCTATGAACTATGCAGCAGCTTCCCAAACTGGAAGAATTATGTTGTTTCTTTGGCTTTTGTATAAACAAAAATTTCTTAAGTTATTCTCTCCAAAAAACCTTCAAAGTTGACAAACCTGTCATGCTGCTTGGATATCTTACAGTCCTCTAGTGCTTATGTCAGACACATAAGATTTATATTCCCCAAAACAGGATGCAACCATAAAAGCAAGAACCTCTATGAAGAAGAGAGACAAAGAGGCCACTATTTTTCAGTTCATGAAGTGATTCAAGACCTGCCTCCTGGGAGCTTTTCCAAGCTTAGAAATAGCAATTTTTGCTGCTCTCTTGCCTGTTACCACAGTTGAATCTTGTGGTGTTGATTTTTTTATTTTGTTTATTTTGGCAAAGGGGAACATGGGATGAAGATAAGATGGAGAAACTGAGTTCAGTAAGGAAACACTAATTTAAGGAATATCCAAATATTTATAGCAATAACTTTGGTCTAATGCACTGCAATGCACTAAGTCTGTTTCTCCTGCATAACCTTGCAAAAATAAATAACAATAGAAACTGAGTGGCCTTAACTATGAAGATTAAAAACCAAAAAAACACAAAACAAACTCCTCAGCTGTATGTGAGAAGAGTCAAAGTTGCTGTTCTGCAAGGTGGGTCACTGATTTAAAAGCCAGTGGAGGTAGCAGGAAACTTCTTGTTTACTGCAATAGGTTTTGGATCAAGTAATTTGAATTTCAAGTTATTCTTCATGTAAATGAAGAATATACATTTTCCTGTCACTTGCATTGTAATTGTGAGTAGTGGATAATTGAGCTGCATAACTTAACTGAATTCATTATTCATTATTCATTCACTATTTCTGTTTGAGACAAATTACTTGCTCTATGCTAATAAATCTTTATCCAACTTAAGAATTCTCAGAAGAAGGAGGTATCAAAACAATACATAGTTGCTAACAAACTCTAATTGCTTCAGATATATTCAGAATATCAGATAATTAAACAATTTCTGATGTATTAAGCTTTCCTTTTGGAGATGATAGGCATTAATGGATATATCTGGATGGATGGTTTCTAGACATTGAAGCAAACAAACTGTAAAGTCTGACTGTTTGAAAAAAGCAGAGAATGGTATTTTGGACTGTCTGTAGCTTCTTGCATCCTCATATAAGGTGAAGAAAGTTTCTTGGTCTTAAAGGTGGATAGTTACTAGTTCTCTATGATCCCCCAAAGGAAATCTCCTTATTATAATACTAGATCATATACCACTTCTAATGTGACTGGCTAATTATTAAAATACTCCATTTTTCTCCAGCTGTTGTCTTCTTGGGTAAACAAATTGCTGAGTTAGTTGGTTTCAATTGCACTTCATTGCTTCTTGACAGCAAACACTCTGTAAAAATGAGCTGCCTCGGGACATTTATAATCCCCAAGGGAAGAAGAAACAAATAGATGCATAATTTCTCTAATTTTTCAGCATTAGATTCCACAACATAGCACATAGTTTTGAGTGCAGAACTGTTTTTTCAATATCAAGGTTATAGTGTTACCCTTCATGTAGGCAGAAAAGCAGAAGGAGGTCCTTCATCTATGTCGCAAATTGGTTTCTGCTGCAATGATGGAAATTATGTTCTGAGAAGTGCCAAGTGATTAAAAGATCAAAACAAGAGTAAGAAGTATATGGCTTTAGTTACATAATGAATTTAGTTTAGAAATGACTCAACAGTGAGTAGTGAACAAACTGTGCTAAAATGTGCACTAGTCTTCTTTAGATGTAGGGTAAAAGTTAGATAATCACAAAGGTAGGGATATTAAGGAATCCAGTTATCTGGGAGTCCCAGAATCTCAAACAAGAAATAACTACGGGCTAATAGTTAGATGGGGAAGTTATTTTACTTTCCAAATGAATTTTTGGAAGTTCCATAATGGGTATGTTTGTATAGAAATCAAAATAATTTTAAGACCTGTGCATGATTGCATGTTATTTTGCTCTGTGCTTCTTGTAACTTCTTTCACATAACTTCTCATGTGAAAGACTATGTGAAGTAGCAAGGAGAAAGTAGCAAGAAAACTGTAATGCTGGAATTCCACTTTTTCTATACATGTGCAGCCAGCATGAAAACAAGTGGCAATAACTAAAAGCAAATAATATTCATATATCAAATAATATTTTGGAAGTTCTCAAAGCTATTGCAGTAAAAAGAATCTCCACATGAATGTAATGACTTGATAGCACCTGAGGGTAACAGGTGGTCCTTCATTTTGGAGTTATCAACTTGATCTAATGGGAAGATTAGGGTTATGAAGATATTCTGGTGGTTATATTCTGCCATGTTCTGTAGCACAAGAATGTTCTTCATGAAATATTAAATTTTCTTGTTTCAGTGAAATGTATACAGTGGTAAGAAAACCTTAGGAGTAATCAGCTTGTTTAGTGAATATTCGTATCTTTAATGAAATAGTAATTAAAAAAACCCTCTGGAGTAAAATGTTTGTATGTATTATTAAAAATACAAGTTAAAATAATTATTTTGCAAAATAACTTTCCTCTTAATAATTTGATATAATGATTAAAAGTGTATGAAGTATCTTACAGTCATACTGATACACTAAAACAAGTACACTCAGGGCTAATGACAGAACAAATACAAATTTTTAGGTGCATAACAATATTTAATCATGCAGGCACTTGTTTGAAATTCATAAATATATTTTCTGTTTATTCCCTTTCAACACAGTATTTCATGCTTGGATTCTCAATATCCCTCTTACCATAAGCCAAAATTTCCCTTTCCCTTACTAGCGTATATTTCTATACATGTGAACTTATGAGCATTTGTGTAAATATAAATATATATACTCATGCACAAGGGGATATTCACATGCGCGTACATGAGGAATACTTTTGCTTTTGATGAAGTTTGGAGTCAATGGCGGTGAATTAAATTTTTTATATTTGGTGTTAGCAAGTGGTTTATGACAAGAATGGCAAAGGTATGGTTCTGGATGAATAATTTAATTGCTTCACTTAGGTTTTTTATGCAATCACTTCACTTTTCTTCTGGAAGGAGGGAAGCTAGTGCTACATGAAAATGTGCCAGCATATATTAAAATAACTGTGTTGATAGGAATGCATTGATACTGCAATAACCCAACACTGGTACTCCAGTACTGAATATTACTGAAGTAATGTGGAAGAAGAATAAAAATGTCTCATAGAGGAAGATGGTTCAAAAATGAACGAATCAACCTGAAATAGTTGGTTACGTGCTACCTATGTCATTCAAGAATAATAATAATAAAAAGAATAATACTTATAAAATCAAACTTTTATTGAGAAGTCAAATGAACATCCCTTTGGGGTCTATTATGGAGTGAAGGAGGGCAGTGAATACCAAAGGTTAATAAAATTGCTTTAGTGTGTAGTAGAAGCAACAGGGAATAGTTGTGATGGGAAATGGCAGTATGAGAGCTAAAAGAGTTCTTGTGCATTTTAAGGCTGCAGTAGGCACACTAGGAAAAGATTCAAATGACTGGGAAACTATTGTTCTTTAATACTTAGTTAAAAATAATGAAATTTGTGCACTTTCAAATATTTCCAGGGTAATTCTCTGAGGTGAGAATAAAACGAAGCAGAAAAAAAAATTAGGAGAAATAACTACATGACAAGACAAAGTTTGCACTTAATCAAGATTAATGACTTCAAGCAACATAAAGTGAAAGGATTTCTACTGTAGTTTACTATTTTTTGGGAAGTTCCTTCAAGTAATGGCCAAGCTATCACAGTTCAGAGAGATTTCTGAGAGATTCCTGTATCATACAATGCATTTTGATGTGTATTTTGGCCAAGAATAATAATTGAAAAGCTGTGAAAATTACTGCTAATTGAATGAACAAAAATAGTCAGATTTGACTACAACAAACTAAGTTGTTGGAGTGATCAGTTACGCTTCAAAGCAATTACTCCTGCATCACAGTACTTAAATATTTTGCCATGAACAGTGGATATATATATATGTGTGTGTGTTTGTGTGTATGTGCACATGGTATAAGCATGAGCTGTGAACTTTTTTCAACTTCTGCTTGTCTATTCTTTTTTTTGAGCAGGTTGTCATCATAATGACATGGTACATGCTCAGCTTTATGTTGACAACTTTCTGGAGATTATAAGTCATTCCCTTTGGGCAGCCTGGGACCTGAGAAAGGGGAGGGTGAATGTTTCTGCCATCAGCAAATATCTGGGAAAAGGCAAGACAGCAGGCTATTTTATGGCTTAGTGATAGCCTGATATTTTTTCCACTCTTTTCCTTAAAAGGACTAATTGCTGATTAGATCTCAAGTACAATTTTTTCTACTGCTAAAAAAAAAAACAACTCAACCAAAACAAAACCAACCAACCAAACAAAAAAATACCCTAACCAACAACACCAAAAAAACCCACGCCTATCTTACCTGCTTTATTTTGGAGCTGTTTTTATCGCATTGGAGGTTTGCATAGGTTTGGAAAAAAGCTCTGCAAAGTGAAGACTGATACTTTTAGGGTGCTTTATGGGTGCCTGATGCTGTTAAGTCAAGGCTGAGTGCACTGCCATACAAAAGAAAGCAGTGCTGGCCGCAGAGCAGGCTGCAGAACTTAATGCTCAGGTCTAAGCTGGCTTCTGTTCTGCAATGGGCTGCCCTGGGAGGTGATGGAGTCACCATCCCTGGAGGTGTTCAAAAAATGTTTAGATGTTGTACTGATGGACATGGTTTAGTGGGAAATATTGGTGATAAGTGAACAGTTAGTCTGTATGATCTTAGAGGCCTTTTCCAACCTTGTTGATACTATGATTCCTTGACAGCTGGAGATACAGGTAAATTCATTTAATTGCACCATAATCTTGTTAGAGAGTTTGGTATAATTATTTTCTCATTTAAATATGGGAACTGAAGGTTATAGGGAAGCTCAATTTAATTCTGATCTTTACTTGTATGGCAGAGAGCATTGGTCATCTTAACAGTTCATCACTGTGTCTGTTTTGTGCTTCTTTTTTTTTTTTTTTTTTTTTTTTTTTAAGTGGTGTGTCAATGATGACTTGATTCCTGGAATAGCTTTGCAATGTAGATATTCTCCATAGATCTCTGACAACAAACTGGAGATTATTTATTCTATGTACTCAAATAATCTCCTCCTCATGCCTTAAATGTGTTCTAGCCAATGTTTTGAATTTGTGGATATCAAAGTTCATGGACATTCTGGAAGAAATCCAGCAAGAAGGCCACCAAGATGAGTAAAGAGCTGGAGTGGCTCTTCTGTGAAGAGAGGCTGAGAGAGATGGAACTGCTTAGCCTGGAGATGAGGAAGTCTGGGTGAGGAAATATTACAAAGTCTATAAATACCTAAACAGAGAGAAGAAATAAAGATGGAGCCAGGCTCCTCAGTGGTGCCCAGGTGGTACCAGAGCAAGAGGCAGTGGATGCAAATTGGAACACAGCTTCTGTCTGAACATCAGGAAAATTTTTTTATTGTGTGTATGACAGCACTGGCAAAGGCTGCCCAGAGAGATGCTGGGATCTCCTCCTTGGAGATCTTCATAAGCTGCATGAGCATGGACCTGAGCAACCTGCTTTAGGTGATCCTGCTTGAATGGGGCTTAGACCAGATGGACTGAGAGGTCCCTGCACTGAATTTTAACAAGTTCACTTCTGTTGTACAGAGCATCCTTCTGTGATGCTCCTTAAAGTGTGCAGGCGCTAATGACCATTCCCAAAGGCAAAGGCAGTCAATAAACCCAGTTTATCAGAGGTATTCAGATCTATGTTTCAGTGGCAGTTGTATACCTTTACATGTCATTAAAGCTTGAATCTCCAGTATATTTGAAAATATGCTTAAAAATACTGTTTTTAACTCGCTAAGGCAGAATATAAACACCAGTAAAATAGCTATCCTTAAATCACTTAAGTACTATTGGTAGGGTGGTTCAGTGGATCCTAAAACCAGTTTTAAATTTCTTTTCCTTTTGTTAAACAAGATGCAAGTGTTATTTGTCCTGAGCCATACTGTTAGCTCTCTGTTACGTTATCTAACCAAATTTAAAGGAGACATGGTAGAACTGGTAGAACTTATTCTTACATTTGGGGGAAGTATATTGTTTGAAAAAAACATTTAGAAGATCAAACAATTCTTGTGAGCTTACTTAAGGATCCTACAGTAATCTGTAACATTATTGCCATTTTTTTTTAAGGCTTGAAGCTAATGATTTTCTTTCCTCTATTGTGTCTGTCCCAATCTACTACTAGGAACATCAGCAAATTTTTATAAACAGAAATGTACTTCTTTTTTCCCCCGTCTTGTTTGATTCTGAAGAATTTTACATTTCCAGAATATCAACTCTTTTAAATAAGTATTAAATTTAAAAAAAAAAAAAGGCTTTTGTCCACTAGTAGGCCATCAGCAGTTTATTCTCACTAAAACTATGTGATGCATTTCAGAGAGATTTGAAGTTCAGTGGTTTTTGCTGTTTTGATTTACCCTGATATTAGCTATGATTAGCTATGAAAATTGAAGCATAAAATACCCTAAATAAAGAAGTTTGGAAGCAAACTGTTGAACTTAAAACCATCATCAGACAAATTAGCCTGGGAAGAGATCAAGACAGTGGAATGAGAAGAACAGTGAAAAAAGCCGTGTGATGATTAATGCTGTACCAATAGCTAACGAGCAAGACACATGATTTCTGTGTGAGACAGTGCTAATAGTTCTGACATTCTTCAAACTTGTTTTTGTCTCTAGCTGTTATGCTGGGAGAGGTTTAAAGGGCCAGAGGATGGTGCCTATTTAACTGCTTGCAGAACTTGGAGTTCAGAATCCTCTATTGTCAGTTTCTTGCCTGAGCTCTGCCTTTGAAAAAATTACGTAGCAATGTGCTTCTTTTACCATTTGTGCAATAAGGGGGAACTTAAATATGCTTTGTAGACTGGAGTGGAAGGTGTGAGGGAAACAAAACTTGCCACATTTCAACTTGAAAAGTACAAAAGTAGAGAGGAGCCAGACTTACAGTACTTCGTAGTCACACAAATTATTTGGCAGTACTCATCCTCATAAGAAGTGGAAGTACAGATGACAACTCTGCTTGTGCTGGATCCAGCTTCTGGCAGTTGTCACCTTCTAGCTGGTTGGGTCCTGGCTTTTTGCTCTGCCATCAGGTCACTGCATAGCAAGGGGAAAGCAACATTATTTTATAAGTAGGCAACCTGTCTCTGTCACAAACTCTTTGGCCCTGGAGATAACTAAGCATAACATAGTACTAACATAATAGTAACTCACATACTGTTTGCCTAAGAGAACAAATAAAGGTCAAGTATTTTGGAGGTTATCCATATTGTTTCTGTAGTTCTGAAGTTCTTATAGCAGCTTTTCACCATTAGATTCACATTTTAGCTGGAAAGATGTAAGAGGGTGGCTCAGGGAGCAAGAATTTGTGAGCTTGAGTGCTACATGCACAACCCAGGCTATGAGACCTTGAAGCTGTCAAAGCAGGAAGAAAAACTGAGGCTTCAGTTAAGATAAGGGGGTAGCTAGCCTGGGAAGAGATCAAGACAGTGGAATGAGAAGAACAGTGAAAAAAGCCGTGTGATGATTAATGCTGTACCAATAGCTAACGAGCAAGACACATGATTTCTGTGTGAGACAGTGATCTATAGCAGCTGTTTTGCTCGCAGTGACCCAGGGGGAGATAAACATGACCTCCCTGGGTCAGCCATCTATCCACTGAAAGATTTTTCTCCTTTTGCTGTGAAATACATCCTGGCAGGTACTTCAGTTTATCTGTGGTAACACTTCATTTGTAGTTTATGTGGATGCTGTTTCAAGTCCCGTGTGCAGATTACAAGTTAAAGGTGTCTTTATGATCTGAAATAATTTTTCATAAACATACCAGGATAAAAAGGAAGGATGTTTTCTAGCTCATAGTTTGACCCTCTTCTTGCATCATACTCAGTATGACTTTCCTCAGGTATCATATCAAATAACTTTTGATCAAATTCCTCATCAGGAATAAATGAATTGTGTTCATGGGATTACAACCAACTCCTGTTCCTAAATTCAATTCAAACTAAAGCTGACAGATCATGTAGAGAAGAATAGCCAAAAGCAATGGAAACAAATCCATTAGTGTTGAATGTGTTCTGGTATTGAAGGAAGCTGTCACAACATGATTACAACATTAGTTATTTCTAATGTAAAATAAAGCGGCTCTTAATTGAGAGTTACACTGAACATAGACTGCAAGTAACTTGATGAATGATACATAACTAGAGAAATTCAAATATCTTGAAATCAAAATGATAATAGAATTAATTATTTCCATATCCTTGTAATTTATTGATTAAAGAAAACCAAATACCTGAGCTCTGTATTGAAAATTTTTCTGTCTTCATTTTCTGAATTCAGGAGAATTAGGCTCACTAATGCTTACTCATTTTATCAAGATTCACTAAAATTATTGTTTGCAGTGGAGTATCTGGTCTAAATGATAACCTTCGTTATCGTCTGTGCCAAAAACATTGTAGAAAGTATGATCAGCATACAGAAATCAATGACAGAGGTGATACCGCCTGAAGAAATTTTGAAAATGCAGTATTTATGCTCTTCTGGGTGAAGGAGAGGGTGAAAACTGAAGTTGTTCTGTTTCCATTTTAGAAGTGAACAGTGGTGACAGAAGGAACAAAATCCCCCTAAGGTATGAATGTGCACTTACAGAGACTGTTGTGCATAAGCAGACAGAAACATATGTTAAAGGAAAATTTGATAAGGGCCAATTGTCAACGTTAACAAAAAATCTAGAGGATCCTAAATGAAAACCAAAGGGAGATGTTATGTTTACATAATCTCTGCAAGCATTATTCTCTTCCCCTGGTTAAGCATTCAGGGTGTGTCATGGTTTTATGATTTTTGGTTATTGGTATCCACATCATAACATCATGTAGTGCACTGGGAGTTAAAGAGTTAATGCTCCAATTCTGGGCACCTGTCCAGAAGAGAACAACTACATACGGCAGGGGGCTTTTTCTTCACAGAGGAGATATCACCTCTGGCAAGGTCACCTGATGTCCCTTTTTTCCTTTTGCTCTCCTTCCTGCTGCTTGATCAGACTGTACGTCTCACCTCAGCAGTATGGTGAGGCCTTCAGTTCTCAGACACTTTTTCTTTCATTATATTTGATTTTATTAGCTTCAATTCTAATTATATTGTATTCTAGTGTCTTATCTTGCATTCTGATACCATATGTAGTAAATTAGTTTGTTTCTCAGATCGTTGCTACTGTTTTTAGTTATTTGGGATCCCCTGTTTCCCCTTTCCAGAGGTGCGGATCTGCAGATCCCTCTGCTCTGCTAGTCACAGTATTATCTTTGTAATTGCCACCTGTAATATAGATTTATCACTTACTCATCCACAAAATACTACTATGGGGCAGTATGATATAAAGGAGGTCTGAGAAAATCATCACTGGGTTGAGGAAGCAAGCTTAAAACTGTGACGTCTGTGTCAGAGGGGCTTGTTTCATGCATTTAATTGTTTGAACTCTGGAATCTGCTTATTGCTCTGATGGCTGTACTGTGAGGTTAGGTTAAGGTCTGTGTGGAGTCATGGCAGGTTAGATTCAGTACAGTGCTAGGCATAACATGATGTTATTTCTCACTGCTGTTGATGTAGATGAGTGCATATTCTCAGTGAGGAGACAGATAACCCAATAAGCTGTAAAATGTAGAGGAAGCAATGATTGGTTTCCAGCTGTTGTAGCGCAGGGGGCTCACAGACGCTTCTGGATTTTGCCTGTGTGCAGCCCACCCTTTGGCAGCAGCAGCAGCTGTCTCAGCAGCCACCAGAACCTCATTGCTTTCTCAGCTATAAGTAGGGATGGCTGAGTTAGAATTCAGTTTTGCCTTGTTTTTACTGGGATGCCTGCTTTGTAAATAACCGCAACAGTTTAAGTTGGAAACACACCAACCCATTCAATCTTTTCTAATTCAAACTATTATAAAAAGAGATATAAATGGGAACCCCTGCTTCACTTCTTAATGTTCATTATACACAATTAGTCACAAAGTTTCAACATATTCCTAATGTTTCAAAACTTTTGATCAAATATTTACCGGTGAAATATGCTATATTAAGTTGCTAAATTTCATATAGAAGTATCTTCTTACTGGTTGTTAAAATTATCCTGCTATTGTTTTAGTAAAGTAGAAATACTTTTTACATTAATAATAGCTCAAATTACGGAGTTCTAGTTGGCAATATGCATCTAAATCTACTCCTAAAATGGAGGAATATTTTCAGCATACAAATTCAAAAAGACAAGCTATTGTAAATCTTTTGTGACAAAAATCCCATCAGTTTTGAATAGATAACCCAGGCCTGGACCTCTGCATTATTTGATTTGAAATGACTTGATAGTAAATGCACAAAATTGGAGGCAAAATTGTTAAAGCTTGCAGAGGATGGCTTGATTTCTTCAAATGGTACAGAAAAATGAGGTTTTTACCTTCATCCTGTATTTTGCCTTTATCTGTGAAATATTGCTTTTTGTGTGACTGCAAAGTGGAGGCAATTATTCTGTAATGCCAGGTATTTGCTAGACCAGCACAGGGGTACGACTCACAGACGGTTCACTCAATTACTCTTTTCAACAATGTTCTTACCAGGATATTGCTTTCTGGGCACCTAAGAAAACTGAATAAGATGGGATCTCATGCAAAATTAATATTAAAGAGGAAAAAAAACATATAGTTATTGGCTGTAAAGAAATTTAAATTATCATTTAAACACTAGATGTTTCTTGATTGTTACATTTTTTTTTAGTATCAGAGAACAAGGGTGTCTCAGTAGCAGTCAACATTAAATCTAAAGCAACATAGAAATTGCCTTTTACTTGTTTCAAAATACAGCTGGGATTCTCATTTTAGGAAAGAAATTAATCCCATTTTTCTCAAGCACTTCAGATTCCCTCTTGCTAGGTTTATAAAACAAAAACAAAACAAAACCCCAAAAAACAATGACAAAAAAAAACGCCAAACACCGCCAACTTTGTAGCTACTGCTATTAACAGTAATTTCTGCTGTGGAGATTATATATTTTATAAAATATTTCTTAATCTGCCTCTTCTTATACACATCCCGCAGTGAAAGAAAATGTAAATGAAACCATATTGCATGTTATGGGACAAATTTCTCAAACTGCAGAAGCTGACTTTAGTGAGCTAGGCATACGTTTCATGACCGATAAGTTTTTCTTTCACGTTAAATCATACATCTCACAATACATAAGAGTTGACTACATCCACTAGCAGAAGGATGAAAGAATAGGATTGAGACATTAGTCTTATGATTTATCTATTTAATTTATCTGTTGCATTTATCTGTATCTTACATAACATCTAACTTAAATCTCCTGTGATTTACACTTGTTATGTGTCTTGCCACAGTGAAGTATTTCCTGTTCTCTTACAATCACACCAGCGTAGGAATCCTTAATTTTTTGTCTCCCATATAGTACAGAAACCCACATTTTTCAAGCAGAGATTGTATTTTCTACGTTTCAGATGACATGAGGGTCTTCTCTAGGCTTTGTCCAGTTGTTTTCTTTTCAGAAAGGAGTGCTGGAAGTCAGCTACAGGTATAAAGCCAATGTGATGAATTTCCAGAGCTCATAAGATTTATGAGCTTCATTTATTTATCTAACACATAGGCTTGAATATGGCATGTACCAACATGTAGATTGGCACAGTTAATATTTTTTCACAGCAGGAGAGTTTTAATTTCATTTTCAGCTGGAGGTCAAGGATAACTTATTTTATTTTGCAGATTAACTGTCATCTCTATCTTATACTTTCATGGTATACTGAAAATAACACTTTATACTCATGCTTATTGCACATATTTCATACAATTTCTTCTCTATTTTTTTTTTTTTAGTTCTATAATTTTGTCTTTCAAATCATTGATAATCTCTCTAAATTTGTATCTTCTGCAAATCTGATGAGCTAGTTGCCATCCTCTCAGCCACTCTTAGGACTAGAGGGAATGGCTTCAAGCTGCGCCAGGGAAGATTCAGGCTGGACGTTAGGAAATACTACTTCTCTGAAAGGGTGGTCAGACACTGGAATGGGCTGCCCAGAGAGGTGGTGGAGTCACCGACCCTGGTGGTGTTCAAAGAGTGTTTGGATGTTGTGCGGAGGGACATGGTTTAGCGAGAACCATTGGTGAAGGGCGAATGGTTGGACTGGATGATCCTGTGGGTCTTTTCCAACCTTAGTGATTCTATGATTCTATGACATCATTAGTGGAAAGTATAGACTTGCACTAGCCAGAAGCAGACCCCTGAGAAATCTCACTTCCAGTTCAAAAATGAGTTGCTGACAAGTGATTTCCAAGTCTAGTTCATCAGCAGTTCATGTACCTGTTTTACAGTATTCTAATTTTTTACTGCATATTATTTGAGCTTTCTTATGAGAATTATATGAAACTCTATTGTTTGATTAAAATCCAGGTGTGTCACTTCTATTTTTTTTTTTTTTTGTCTCCATGTCTAGGTCTTTTACCCTGACAAACATGGAAATTGGTTTGTCATTATTCACAAAATTATGGGGACAGAATTTTTGTGTAGATTTTTATTTATTTATTTATTTATTGCTTGAAGGAATTGCTCCACTGTTTGCTAAGGGAAAGAGATGAAGCTTATGAGTTCTCTATAATTTTTCTAGGCTCTGCATTTCAAAAGTTTAAAAGGAGATTAGAATTTTTTTTCAAAATATGCATTATAATTTCATCAGAAGATAGCCTTACATTTCCCAGATGTATCCAAACATTCTGGGGATCTGCAGTGCTGTAAGCAATAGCAAAAGTTTAAGCAAGTCTTCAGTTTGTGATTGTAGACAAAATAAAATTTAATTTGGTAATGAGAAAATAGCATTGATTCTAACTGAACTTTTCTTCAATGGTATGGAAAATCTGCCAAACTAAAGGCAGTCTCTGGTCAGGGAGCTGTTCAGCGCTTGCTGGTGAACTCTCAAGGATCTGGTGGATTAGCTAGGGGCTGAATTAGGTTATCCACTCAAAACTGATGACCAATAATAAAGGTACTGTTTCCCCATAACAATGCTGTGTTCAGCATTGGAGTTGTGAGAACTTGAAATGATACACCTATGCAACTAACTAGGGCACACAGGTGCTGCGTTAGCCAAGTATATGCTGTTCTTTCACCATGTAAGGGAGCTGTGGACAGGGAATTAAGGAAATTACTGATTCTCTCTAGAAGTACAGTACAAATGCATGGTGTCTAACACACACACACACACACACACACGCACACACACAAAAAAAAAACAAAAACAAAAAACTGTTCCTCAGGAACAGTGGTTGTGCTGTCACTGCCTGCCCAAACTGTTGCTTGGGAGCAGGTGAATTGAAGGCAGTGAAGGTAAACATCTTGGTTCTAAGTAAGTGACAGAGAATGTCAGATAACTGCTGTATACTTTCTGCATATGCATTATTTCATAGTAACAATACAAATTACATTATGACAAACATGATTATATCTCCTTCTTAGACAAATGTTATAGGTAATTTTTCCCTCTAGTTTTTGGTAACTGTATTTTCATGACTAGCAGTATATAAAAACTCCTTGAGTTGAACATGAACTGTTCTTATCGTCATGTTTTCTGGGTGTTTTAAATCTGCAGGTTTTTTTGTTTGGTTGGTTGGTTTGTTTTTTTAACAGAGCTAGCTATGAAAGGTGGACAACAGCAGGCATCTTGATTGAATGTGTACATATACATTCAGTCTTGTTCTGGACAGATTTTAATGAAACACTGAAAGTGATCTTTAGTATTCTATGTATAAACACATCAAAGTTTTACAGCTTTAAATCGGTATGTGTTACTAACCTGAGAAAGAGCATATGCTACAACACTGATTGCATTCATCTTCAATTTCGACCTCAGATTTCCTGTTCTAATTCTTTTCTAAGTCATTGTCAACCTATGACTTTGCGGGTTCCAAAAACTGAACAGAATTGTAGAGAAGCACAACTATCTTTATCTGCAATCCTGCATTCTGGGGGAGCCTGTGGTTGTATGCTCGTGGTCTAATCAGTGGGACTGCCTTTATAAGTTGAGTACGTCTATGCCCTTAAACCTGTGTGATGAGCAAAGAACAGACAATGAAATATGATGCCTGTGCGTGTGCTAAATGAGCAGAATTTTAGAAGCTGAGTAGTTTTGTGGACAATACACTAGGGACGAGCTGTCTCTGCAGTACCATGTTATAGATTCTCCTTTACTTTTTACTTGAGGTAACGTTTATCTCATTCTGCTTTGAATTAATCTACTGAGAGGAAATGAATAAACACTGACTGAGAATGAGGTGGGTGTTTTGTGTTAAAGCAGGTGCACAGGAGCCACTGTGTGTTGCCAGAATAGTAACTGTTGGTTTGTGTGCATATTTATTAGAAGTACAAATGGGAAGAAACTGTGAAAGCTTGAACTATGTGTTTCAGTTTGATAACAGTGGCTGCAGATGTCTCACCTTTTTAAAATGTCCTTTACACTCTTAGTGCTAATTTATTTTTTTCCTATCCTATGAAAAAGCAAATGAACTATTTAAATGATTAAAAACAATAGGGTGTGTTAAGTTTATTCAAATATGTGTGTTATGAAATACCTTAGCACTTTCCCCAAGCTCTGAGACACCGTTGTATTTGCACTGCTGAATTATTATCTGTTAGATACTCTTGAAGATATGTAAACTCCTCTGATGTGGTTAGATTAAGAGAACTGGGCAGTTTCTTAATGGTTATCCTGTAAAGGCTCAGCTGTTGTATAATTAGTGAATCAGCTGAATACTTGAATGTGGACTTCACATCTACAGAGGATCAAATTGAAAGAATGGATATAGACATGTGAATGTTTCTGTCTGAAGCTGAAAATACTGTAATGAAAAATGAATAGCTGACCAACAAACAAGTAAATCATCATATATGCAGTGGGGTTGCATTTTTGTTAGATTTTGCATTTTAGAAGCAGATATATAACAACAGTTTTTTTAAAACATTTGGCAACACACTGTGAATTAAATGGTCAGGAACTTAGGGGAAGTGACACTACAGTGATAATGTTCCTTCAACATCTATGGACACAAGTTACCTATCTCACATAATGTGTTCAGTGATATTCAACCCCTATCACCAAAAGTTAGATGTACTACTGGATGTATGTTCCAGAAGCCAAGTTTCTGTAACAGGTCTTTTTCTGTAGATGAAAGATAATCTGTGTAGTATATCTCAAAGTTAGTAAGTGTGCACCTGCTGTACAGGCACATTTATGGAATGTAAAAGCAATTTCAATTCATTTTCATTCAATTTCAAAGAAAACAGGCATTTAGGAAGTTTGCCCCATTTTTTTTTTTAATCCATGATTTAACAATGCACTGTGTTCCACAGAGACTTCCAACATCTTTGCACTATTTGATGAGGTATAGCAAGACCTTTCACTGTCTAGAAAATGTACCTTTATCACCTAAATCCAGAGATGTGCAGAGAGATTGACAGTTGTAGAACAAATGAAGGTAATGATAGAACCTTTATTTGAGAAATAGGCACACGAGGGAAAGATATCAAAAAGAATCGACTCACCCCTCCCGGTAGCAGCGCTCAGGCAGAGCCGAGCTGAGGAATGTGTCCCTCCCCCGTTCGTACCGCCACGCCGCCGCACTCACACACTCACAGAGCCCACCCATTGGTTCAGGCTGTGACCCTGGAATTCCACTACACTCCACCCCTTCACAGCATGAACCAATGACTGAGCAGGTAGGGGGTGAGCCCCTGCAACCTAGTGGCCCAAGACACAATGCACATCGCGACGCATACACAACACCTGCCGCAATATAGGATGTCAAGACAATAAAGGCAATCAGTGGCAGTTCCCTTCATGGTTCTGTTGGGCCAGTACTTGATGTTCTTTCTCGAGGCGTATCTTTTTCAAAGACCAGTAGCGCTTCTGATTCATGCTCTCCAGCTCCCAAAAGTTCAGCAGTGCGTCACAGGGTGTCATGATGTTTCCTCATAAGCGTGTTTGAGTGATGTTGCTCCTGCTGGCCATCCTGTGAACTTAAAACCTCAAGGGGAATAAAACAGATGTTTAATAGGTATGAGGAGGGGTAGGTCTGCCCTCCACGGTAAGATGCAGGCTGTATTTCGGTCTTGAGTCAACACCTCTGCCTGTATCGGGGCACGTCCTGGCCTTCGATACCACACTCTTTGGCCCAAAATCTGCAACTGAATCACTATATCAGGTACCAAAGGGGGGGTTCTAATTTGCCACATGGACATGATTAATGTCCCCCTTGCAATGAAAACAGGGGTGTCAACTACTACCTCTGTTGGCCATACACCGATTACTGAAGGGTTTACTGATCCCCCAACCTCTAACAATCTCCCCCAAGGTGCAAGGAGACCACACCATTTTGGTCCTGCTTGCATCTTCCAAGGCCATTTTACCTTGTGTCTCCCAGGCTCTAGGTCATCAGGGGCAGGGAGCAGAAGATTATTCATTGTGCCAACTTGTGGCTTGAGTGAGGTGTCCTTGCTTGTAATTTGTATCCTAAGTGGAGAGGCCCAAGTTGTCTGCAGCATTTTTAAAGCACTGGGTCTGCCATCTCTTGGTCTCTCATTCAAGTCTCACAGGGTTTCATAAAGCCTTTTGGTCCACCCCTGCAAGGACTGTGAATCTGCCTTCAGAGCAGCCTTCAGGATCCCATTGTATCTTTCTATTAGGCCTGCTCCCGTTGGACTGTAGGGCAGGTGAAACCGCCATTCAATGTTATTGTCTTCAGCCCACTTCTGCACAGTTGCACCTGTGAAAAGTGTACCTTGATCACTCTCAATAACCTCAGGAGTCCCGTATGATGCCATCAATCTAGTTAGAGCTTTGATGGTATAGGCTTGGTTTGCCTTTGCTACAGGATAGGCTTACATCAGTCCACTCGCTGTATCGACACAAGTTAGGGCATATCTGGCCGCCTCAGATCGAGGAAGGGAACCTATATAATCGATCTGCCATCGCTGTAATGGGTTGTGTCCTCTAGCGAGATGGGCCATAGTTTCCGGCAGAGGTCTTGGTCTCATTCGCGAGCAAGCGTCACAGTCCTGACATGCCTGGACAATATCTGGTAACTGTATGGGCAACCCCCATGCTTTAGCTGCTGCCCACATGGTTTTCTGTCCTGCATGCTGTAATTTCCGATGCAGCCAGTGGGCTATGTCTTCTGGTGGTGTACTTCCCAACCATCGGACTCGAGCCAGTGTGTCAGCTTCATCATTGCCTGGTGACTGCAAGGGTTGATGTCCAGAGACGTGGTATGCTTGTACGGTCCTGTGCCTAACCACGTTCCATATATCAACCCATTTATCTTTGCCCCAGATAGGTCGGGCATGTATTGTCCAATCCTGAGTGGCCCACTGTGCTATCCAGAGCGTGAGCCCTCGGTAGACTGCCCAACTATCTGTGCAGATGTTTAGTGCACTGTTGCCAGGCTCTTGAGTTATCACCATCCACACAGCTCGTAGTTCAGCCCACTGGCTACTTTGTCCATCCCCTTCTTCAAACCATATTGTTTCAGTTGAGGGATGGTATGCGACAGCTCGCCACCTACTTGGGTTCCCTCTGCTGAATCCATCTGTATACCAGGCATCTTCTGGGATAGGGTATTTCCCCTCCTGTACAGGACTCTTTTCTGGACAAGTAACCACTATTTCCTCAGGTGTCTCGCTGTGATATGTTACTGGTCCAAGTATCTTTTGAAGTTCTTCCTTCAGTGGAGATGATGACAGGCAGCTTCTTTGGCTAAGATAGGCAACCCAGCGTGCTACTGTTTGTGATTGGGCCACCCTGGTCTTAGGAATGTGAGTTAGGTCTTTTACCCACCCCTGAATTGGTAAAGTTGTTTTGACAGTAACCTCTGCGGTCTGAGTTATTGGTTCTACTGCCTGCAATGCAGAATAGGTAGCCAATAACTGCTTTTCAACCATGCTGTATCTCTCTTCTGCTCCATGCCAAATCTGTGACCAGAACCCAACTGGGATTCGAACAGAACTCTGGCGCTGCCACAGCCCCCAGCCAAACTCTTCTTGGGTTACATGCACATCCAGTTCAGCTGGAAGGGTCGGATCAAATATACCTAGCGCCTGGGCCTGTTTAACAGCTATTTTTGCTTGCTGGAAGGCTTCTTGTTCTGTTCTACCCCAATCCCATACTTGGCCTTTTTTTGTTAATCGATATAAGGGTTTTAGCAGTTGTGCTAAGTGGGGAATAAAGGATTGCCAGTATCCTAATATACCCCAAAACTCCTGCAACTGCTTCGGTTTCGTAGGAACCGGGAACGCTTGGATCTTATCAATGATTGCACTGGGTAACACCTTAGTCTTACCTGACCCGACAACACCCAGGAATTTAACTGATAGCCCTGGTCCTTGTAATTTTTTTGTGTTTATAGCCCATCCTTTTTCCTGTAAATAAGTAATTAATGATGGTACTGTCTTTTCTAATGCCTCGATTGAGTCAGACGTTAACATCAAATCATTGATGTAGTGGTACATTTTGACAGTAGATGGTTTGTTCCAATTTGCCAAGTCACGTGCCACCAAATTATGACAAAAAGTAGGTGAATGCACGTACCCCTGAGGTAGAACTTGAAAAGTCCACTGCCTGCCCTCCCACGTGAATGCAAACTGGTCTTGGGACTCCTTAGCAATTGGAATGCTGAAAAATGCATTTGCTAGATCCAGAACGCAGTGGTATGTTTCTATTTCTCTACTTAATGTATCCATGAGGGAAGCGATGTTGGGTACAGCTGCATGGATCGGTGGCGTGACTTTATTTAGTTCTCTGTAATCTACTGTCATTCGCCACGTACCATCTGGTTTCCTGACTGGCCATATGGGGGACTTGTATGGGCTGTGTGCAGGTCTAATAATCCCTACTTTCTCCAGCTCCTGCACAGTCTTTGTAATTTCTTGTTGCCCACCCAGGAGTCTATACTGCTTTATATTTGTGATCCGGTGTGGTTGTGGCAAACAAATAGGTTCAATTTCTGCATGACCCCTTATGATTGCCTGCACTGCCCGGATACTAATACATCTTTCCCTTAATCTGAACTCTCCCACAGTGGTTTGGAGAGTCAAACCCGACAGGATATCAATCCCCAATATGTACTCTGAAACTGGGGCGATAGACACCTTGTACTCCCGGGGTGGTAGACGCCCAACCCCCAGTTTCAACCATGTTTGTGTTACAGGGATCATCTGCCCCCCGAACCCACCTATCATTGCCTTAGAGCCTGAAAATTGGTTTGAGTCACCATATATAATTGATGTTTCTGCCCCAGTATCTACTAATGCCATAACCCGCTGCACATTCTTTCAGGACCAATGAATCGTTAGTTCAACGTAGGGTCTCCGGTCTCCTCTAGAGACCCTAGTCTTGGGGAATTTTGGCTCCCCTGTCACGCCATCAGCTCTGCAATCCCTAAGTCTTTTTCCTCTGATGGCTTGACTGTGGCTGCCCGGGCCACCTGAGGAGGTTTACGTTTTTTTGATGGGACTATGAAGTCTTCTAGATTCCACGTGTTTTGTGGAATCCGTTCTATGAATCTAACTCCTTCCCTTTTAGGGGTGTGTTGGAATCTCTGACTGTTTGGTAACTGTTTCCATAGTTGTAATAAGACCTAGTTAGGCTGTCCATCAATCTTTGGAAATTGTACTCCTGCCCTAATCAGGTCAGTGAACATTTGTTTTCTTGAGACCCTGATGGGTCCAGATTTAATTACATTAGGGGCAGGTCTCCTAGGTTGTGGTGGCGGATGGATGTCCGACTTTTCCACCACCATTCGGACATTGCGCCTGGCGCGCAGGCACTCTGTCTCCCCCAGACCTGCCACCAATTGGGCGGCCTGTTGTATAATGGCCTCTGAGGCCACTAGGGGATTCAGTATGGATACCAAAGTTCCATACTGATGTGGTGGAGCCTGCTGCAGGATGAGGTCCCTCATTCCTGCAGAAAATTTTATCATATATGGGCTCTCAAAATTGTCCTCATAAATTGCCTCCTTCATACCTAATTCGTGGATGTAATTTTGTAAGTCCTCCATAGAGGACCATAGGCCGGTATTTAATGGTATGTCCGGTTTATTCACCCATGTCGCACGGCATGCGGCCATTAACCATGCAATCAGTGAATGATTTTCTTCATTGTGTCGCACAGCCGCATATAGTCTTTGCCTGAGGGCCGGGTGAGTAGTAATAGATGCCAGTTTTGAGATTTCTGGCCCATTCACCACAACACTTTCTGCCCCCATGTCATATAGTCTGAGCAACCATGCTGGCACACTCTCTCTCGGTTTTTGTCTAAACCGTTGTACTAAATCCATTAATTCAGCTGCCATGTATGGGCGAGCTGTTACATGTAGTGTGCTCTGGGCAGGGGGCCACTGGTCAGGGGGGCAGCCCCGCTGGCCTGTCCTGCGTTTTTTTTTGTTTTTTGAGTTACAACTGGTCGGATCTCAAAGGGATCTAGCTCTAGTGGAGCCTCAAGATCCGGCTTTTTAGTGCTTTCATTTTCTGAATCCAGTTCATGTGGATTGTCTTGTATAGGATCTCCAGTAATTTCTAGAGAGATGTTTCGGATTTTTTGTACTGGAATTATAGGGTTAGGTTTTTTCCCTCTCAAAATTGCAACCTGTCTTTCCAGTTCTTCCACACGGTCACATAATAGTTGATTTTCATCAGTGAGAGCCTCTTCAGTTATATTTAGCTGGTTCAAGGCCATCAGCAGCGGCCACGCCACCGTGGAGGCAGCTAACTGTCATTCTCGTGTAGTGAGTACATTTTTGTTTAGACTACTAAAATACTCAGCCAGGCGGGCTGGGGATTCCTGAACATTTCCTCCATCCCGTAGGGGACCCCATTTTTCAATAATACAAGCAATCCCGTGATATGGGGATCCTAGGAATCCTGGGATGTGCCCTGGCAAAACTTCACTTATGGGGCTAGCCTTTCCCCGTCCAAACCATCCCATGAAATTGTTCAAAAATGTCATGGTAATTATTTTAAGAGGCTTATAATTGGGTATCTTTAAAGATATTTGGCTGCCTGGCTCGCCAAAATGTAGAACAAATGAAGGTAATGATAGAGCCTTTATTTGAGAAATAGGCACACGAGGGAAAGATATCAAAAAGAATCGACTCACCCCTCCCGGTAGCAGCGCGCAGGGAGAGCCGAGCTGAGGAATGTGTCCCTCCCCCGTTCGTACCGCCGCGCCGCCGCACTCACACACTCACATAGCCCACCCATTGGTTCAGGCTGTGACCCTGGAATTCCACTACAACAGTCCTACTCAAGTGACTGTAAATCAATGATTAGGTGTAGGGAAGTAGGGAACAAAGAGTCTTTGAGTCCTTATTGATCCACTGAAATATGAGTGAAGTGATAGCAATGTAAAGCTGTGCATCATCTACTATTTTACTATTTTCACATTAAAGGAGAAATAAGTGGCAGTGACTCTGGGAGAAGACATGGTATATGTATGCAGATAGCTATTTTTCACTGATTTGTGTATCCCAGTCTGTATTTTGTAGTTATCGGGTTCTGTGTGTAAAGGAGAACAGTAAGAGAAGGCAGTATTTGTTTTCTCTTCATCTTATTCATTTCTTCTCTGCAGTGATGAGGGAATTCTAACTTATAATGTTCAGCATATGTGTATACTGCTTCTCATCATGGGAGGGAACCTACCCTGGAGGGGCATAGATGAAAGTTCGGAAAACAATAGGACTCAGAGCTGACTGGAGGTCATGAAGGAATTGAGAAGAGAATATCACCTGCCTGATGTCTTAAATTTGTTGTACGAGGATGTGATTGTAAACAACTCTCCATGGTTACTATGGTTAAGGCAGATACTCAGCCTCCTCTTCATCATTTTGCAGAGAAGTGAAGTTTCAAATGCCTAAAGCTCCCTCATGTGCTCTATTATCAAAGCACAGAAGTGCAGGAAAGACACCGTGCAGCTGCAAAAAAGCTACAAATTAGTTCTGGCACTCTAGAGTGCAGGAAAATCCAGTTAATTAGAAGTGGTTTTTGTTAGAGAAAATATTGGAGTCTGGATTTATTCTGTTTTTGACATGCAACACTGATAAAAGGAATCAAGGTTTAACAGTACTGAATATTCCTCCTTGCAATTTGATCAATACTGTCATTGTCTATCACCATACATTAGATAGCTAAGTAATACTTACACTTCAGTGATATTTGGCATTTCATGGAGGGAAAACCAAAAAATACAGCCTTTCACTTTATCTACTTATATAAAAATTTCCCCTTCTCTTTCCTAGGCAAAAAATGACTGTGACTGTGAATTTTCAAGATAATTGCATGTAATCTTTGAAAGAAAGCCAAGTAAGTGTATACACCTATTGACTGCTAGTTCAAACAAGGAAAAAAGCAAGGAGGGAAAAATAAATACTGTAGGGGAGGCAGGTTTTTTTTTTTTTTTTTTTTTTTTTGACTACTCAATACATTATTTTTTCTTCAGACTGTAACAGTTTAAATTTATGTATGGTCATACTGTCAATGCAGTGCATGTCCATTGTAGATGCTATGTAAAGGATAGAATAGAAAAATTTCACAGCTTTAGGAGGAAAGGCTTAAAACCACCAATAAACGCATAAGTACTGGTGGAATAAAAGAAAGATTTACTGTAGTCATTGTCAAAATTAGTGTCAATTACAGTTTACCTGTATATTTTGATAGTCATTTCATGTAACCAGACACCTTGTAGAGCAAATTAGCCATATTAATGAAATGCATAAAGTAATCGTAGATGGTGGTTTTACAGTCAATTGAGGTGAATGAAGGGACTCCAGTGTTAGTTAACATGCACTAGATATTTCTTTTATATATATATATAATTGACATTACAGTGCAAATTTATTTCTCTTGTCCCAATGATTAATGCTCTTAAAGGTAGGGAACTTCACGTTCTTGTGTTTGTCTACAATATGAGTCCTTCTGTAGGTATCAGACATATTTCCTTTCTCCTCAAATATTTGAAAAATGTTTGAATGAATACTAGGACATATTTATCGTATTATCATATTTGGTGTACTGCAAGCTTAGGAAGATAAGGGCTGGTCTTGAGACCATACAAACTGGCACATCTCTGTTCTATTTCTCATTTAGTGTTTTAGAGACTGAAGCTTCATCCCTTTCAGGGTTTAGGTCCAAGAGCTCATACTGCCAAATTATGTTTTCAAGGGTGGACAAATGTAGGTTTAAATCCAAATCTCATGTCCTTACATCAGTTGAATAAGTTGATTCTGTGTGTTGTTTCTCTATGGAACGATGTGATCTCTTTCTTTCATTTTAATTTCCAATGATTTGCAATCTGAATTCTATGAAAGCAAAAAATCTACTCTTAACAATAGTCTTTAAAATAAACCAGAAGTCCTCAAAATATTAATTGAAAATATTTGTTCCTAAGAAATGGGAAAATACATAAGAATTATCTCAGTATTGTCATATACAAAGGCAGAACATTTGAAATGGCTTCAGAATTTAGGAAGAGACTGTTACATTTTCATATTATATATATTTATATTTTCATTTGCAGTAGTTTAATTTTGATTGCTGATTTTAAACTACTGCAATGTTATCATGGAAAATGCCTTAAGAAAATTTCTCAGAAAGCTGAGGAATGTTAGCGTTATTATATGATGATAAAAGATTTTTCAACCTGCATCACTGTGAATTGGAAATATATTTGGCTCCAAATGCAAATAATAATAATAAAAAAACAGGCTGCTTGTTCAGCCACCATCACTGTGTTATTGGAAACAATGCTCTTTCATATTGCTACTGAATCAAATATTTTCTAAGGCCATTGAGGTTGAGCAAGTACCCTTAGAGAGGAGAAGAAATAATGTATTATTTTGGTGCTATTCTTAGAACCTCTGAGATCTTCAATGTGCGAAGCATACAATTAGCAGTACAAGTACTGAAGTCCATATCAGACTGGAAAATGACTAAATCAGAAACAATTGCTCTACGTGTGGTAAATTAACTGTCTGAGAATAACTCTGAATGTACTTGATGCTCTGATGAGCAATTTCTATGAAAGTATAGAAAGATACTATATAGAAAGTATATATAGAAAGATACATAGAAATATTGATAAAATATCAATATTTTAGCAAAACGTGCAGTATTTCAGGAAGTATGTCAATTTAATGACACCTGAATACTGAGCCTACCCCAGGTGATTTTGAAAGGTGATTAGGGAAACTCAATCTATTGTTTCATCTTCAGGCAACAGGGAAGGTTCTCCAGGTTCAGGACCCACCCTGAGCTGAATGAGTACATGTAGGAAATCAGCGGGAGAAATGCGACGACCACAGTAGATGATCAGCAAATCTCGTTTATTCTTTCAGCTGCGTGTACATTTATAGTGTGGATAATAGGCTCATAGATATTGCTAAAGTGGAGTTCAGGATTGGCTCGCTAGTCAGTGTCAACTACGCCTATCTTTGTGCTCTGTGGTTATCTCACAGCAAACACTCTGTTACAGACTTCTCAAAACACTGTTGCCGGCTTTCTCCATCGGCATCCTGTTTTGTTCCTAGTTCTCATACCTGACCTTGCGCGTAACAAGGTTGCTTAACCAGCTGCACAATGTCTGCACGGCTTTTCTCAGTCAGCCAGTCATCAATAAATCTCTCCACAAGTACAGATTTGGCTAAAGACAGATATGTACACCTGGGCCAGACCCACTCTTCCTCTTAACCCTTGGGGGATGCTATGGATATAGTGATTAAGGTTCAAGTATTAAAGCAGTATACATAGGCTCAGAGACAGAAGCTGTGGAAAGAAAATTTTAATGCACCCATATGCCTTATAGGCACTTTCAGGGCTTTGGTTTCTTAGTCTGAGCCCTCACCAAGTTTAGAGAGGAGCAGAAACAGAGGTGAGATAATCTGCATCTGTCCGTGAAGAGGCATACCAGTGGCATCAGTGGGAAGAATGTGCTGGCAAACGGTTTGTAAGAATGGAAGCTGAGTTTTTTGTCAGCGTTGCAGAAACAATCTGTCATTTACTGGGACAGAAGAATCCATGTAGAAAACTAAGTCTAGTGGCTTTTATGATTGGAAGGATGGCTCTCTGCCTCTTAACAGCTTGTATCTACCAGTTCCTGAACTGTAGAATTCCCTATATACTGTTTGTTTTGCATCTAATTCCTGACAAATAATCTAGTTTTTGGATTAATGACACACTTCACAAAGTGCAGAACTTTCTTTCATGCATAACAGTGTTGCACATCTCTCTTATTATGGAGGTGAAGTGAAATATGCTCGTTTTTCACTAGTAGTTCAGAAGCAACATGCTTTTCAGGAGGATGATATTCTACAAATTAAATCTCTATGAAAAATATATGGAGGTAAAGGTGTCTTCTCACGTTTTGCATTTGTTTTTAAAGTGATAGAAGTATTCTACATCTAACATATACTTTCTTCTCCTTCAGAAAAAAAGTGTTTCAGGTGAAATAAATGTATTACATTAAAATAACTTAAAATTATAAGAAGTATTCTCTTACGTCTTTGTACACTTTTATTTAAATCTTTCATTTTCACGAATGTTCAGAGTATTTTAAAGCAGATCTGATACACCTCATCTTGTACTCCTGACCATCCCGGGGCTCGCATGACAAATTAGAGTAAGAAAAGTGCTCATTTCTCATGGATCTTACTGAAGTTCTTAGTGGTACTTATGTGATTAAAGTAGAATTGTCAGTATCCTCTTGATTTAGGGAGATGAAAACTAGATCTTTAAGAATCACCATTATTTTGTTGTTAAAGAATGAGCAAAAAAAAAAAAAAAAAAAAAAAAAAAAGATACTGCTAGTTTTTTTTTCACAGACACAATCCCTTGTAGAATTCTTCCTATCTATGTATGCACAGAGCTGCTGCTGACTGAATCAAAATAGGATTTAGTGGGATTTAATAATACTCTCAGTAGAAAGGCTTAAGGCAAGCTTAACTTAATATGTGAGTTCTAGTGGGAATTTTCTTTCCTAAAGATATTTTTATTAGCGTTTAGACTTCTTAAAATGTACAACTATAGGGATCCCACTCAAAGCACAAAAAGCAAGTCCAATCTAAGCATTATTGTATTTAAATGTAGGTCTTTATGGAAGCTGTGCACTAGGCTCTTCAAAATAAATTGTAGCCTTATTTCTCTAAAGGCTTTGAGGTACCTGTCCTCTCTCTCATTACTGAATTTAATAGTCTTTGAATTTATGCTTGATAGTCCTGATAAAATAGAATGTAATTACACACAGCTAGTCAGTTGTAATGAACAATGAAGTAACTGTCAGTTATTGGGCATACATCCTCATATAGACTGAGCCTTCTCTTTAGGATGTAACTTTGCTATCAGCAGTGATCCTGAGAATGAACGCCAGTTGTGTTCCATGAGTAACAGATTGTATACAGCAGAACCACCAAGGTGTGACAATGCTGATATAAACTTAGCTGGAAACAGGACTAGTTCTATCTCTTTATACTATTGTATGATATCTATGAAACTGTAGCACCATCTTCTCAAAATTCTCAATGGTTGTGAACAGCACACCTGATAGAATCATAGAATGGCTTAGGTTGGAGAGAACCTTAAAGATCATCTAGTTCCAGCCCCTTGCTGTGTTTCCAGCCACTAGATAGGGCTGCCCAGGTCCCATCGAACCTGGCCTTGAATGCCTCCAGAGATGAAGCATCCACAGCTTCTCTGGGTAAACTGTGTGCCAGTGCCTCACTACTCTCTGAGTAAAGAATTTCTTCCTAACGCCTAACCTAAATCTCCCCTCTTCCAGTTCAAAGCCATTTCCCCTTGTCTTTTCACATGGTCTGATACTGATAAGTTGGTCCCCCCTCCTGCCTGTAAGCTCCCTTCAAGTACTGGGAGACTGCAATGAGGTTTCCCTGGAGCATTCGTTTCTCCAAGCTAAACAAGACCAACTCCCTCAAACTTTCTTTGCAGGAGAGGTGCTTCAGCCCTTTGATCATTTTCCTGGCCCTCCTCTGGACTTACTCCAACAGGTCTGCATCCTGCTTGTGCTGGGGGCCCTAGGCTTGGGTACAGTACTCCGGATGGGGCCTCATGAGGGCAGAGAAGAGGAGGGATAATCATCTCCCGCTCCCTGCTGGCCATCCCTCTTTGCTTGCAGCCCAGTTAACCTGGTTTGCAAGCACACACTGCTAGTTCATTATGTAAAATTGAAAAGAATTTTTAGAATATTAGTGTAGTAAAGCTTTCTGTCAGCTGAGTAAGAGAAACAGGAACTATCAGTTACTTAGTACAGATTTGGAGATTCCTGAAGATATTTTACTGAGCTGGGTATATATTTCAGCCTTTTCTCCTGAAGTTATAGGGATGGGCCTGGATCAATTAACAAAGAGAATACTACTTGAAGTAAAGAAAGCTATTTTAGAATATAACTCAGAAGAATGAGGTTGGTGCTGTTGCACGTTCCTAGAAATACTTATGTCCATGGTGTTTTTACTGTACCAGATTGGAAGCTGAGTAGACAAGGGAAATATTTTCATGGGATGGTTATTGTACCTCTAAGGATGAAAAACAGAAATGTACAGTGAAAATAATTGGACTTTTCTCTGAAAAAAATGAGCAGAAATATTTAAGGCTTTTACCTCACTCTTGTATACTTGTAAAATAAGAGGTGGCTTATGGTAAAGATGGTTGCTATTTATAAGTGTCATCTGTACCTGTGCCACAGTACTCACTGGAGTGAGTAAACAGTCCTTGACTCATAATTATGTAGAAGTAAAGTCTCATTAGCCACCAAATAACATCTATCAAGATTATCTGGCTTGTAATTTTCCAAAGTATTTGCATTTCTTTAAGCCATACTGAGTCATCTTGGATCCTTTTGGTATTTCTGCAGTTTGTGGTTGTGTTGAATAAGCATCTTAGCAGGGCAGAGCAGGCCCAGAGAAACCTTATAGTGTGTGGGATTGGTGTAACTCTGATGATCCCTCTAATGCTTCTCTAGTTACCCTAAAGGGTTTACTTAGCTGTAAAGCTAATTTTTCTACCTGCAACTGGCTGGGAGACGGTTTATCAAAATGGGCTTCCTGAAAAAACTGAAGAGGACTCTACTGCAAATATATTCACCTAGGATAAAAACCGCTGTCTTAAATTAATTCTCTCCAAATGTAGCAGCCTCCCTAATCAGCAACACAAAAATCTGTACCCCTCTGTCTCTCTTACAGCCTTACTGTCAGCGTAGGAGATGTAGATAAATTCTATCAGTAAAATACAACTAGCTTGCCATGATCATCACTGTAGCTATTGTAACACTCTTTTCTTTTAACCAAGGCAATTTTAAACTTCATCTTAAATTTCTTCAAGAAGAGGGTAATCAGTCTGTTGTGTCCTGCTGTTTATAGTAGGTACTTTTTGTTTTGTTGCTTTATCATTTATATTCTGTGTGCAATTTTAACTTTTACTTCAGGCAAGATATAGGTCTGCAAGGGTCTGAATTCTGTTACAATTCACTATCCAATTTTGTAATAATTTTCCAGAATTATAGTGGTTACTAAATCTTTTTTTCCTGTTTAACATCATCTGACTCAAAAAGTATCATGTTTTTCTACCTCATGAGTATGTATGCCAATATATATTTTCTTTGTATATCTCCTTTTTTGGACGACTTAATCCTAGATAATTCTATTTGTGGGGTATACTATAAAATGGACAAATAAGTTTATAATATCAAACAGGCTGTGAGTTGCAGGAGTGAGGTGGAAACATGCAGAGACAACCATGGGAAACTCTTAAACTGGATTTTCTACCCCTGACAAGGAAATATAAAGCTGTGTTCTTTCTTTGCAGGAACTCATAATTGCAGTCTAGACTAATGCCAAGTCTGCAGAAGTCAATGAAAAAACAGAAATAACTCTACATTTTTTCCTAAGTAAAATACTTCAATAAATCCACAGTGTTAATTTTTAACCTTCTTTGCCTTAACAGAAAAGAAAAATGATTAAATGTTGGTATCCTGTAGTGTTATGAAAAGATGGAAAAGAATAGCATTATCTACTTATGAATATCACAGTCATGAAGGGTTTTGTAACAAATTTCATAAATGCATGCAACTGTCTAGATCAATGAATCAGTAAGCACAGGAAAGTATATGAATCAATGGGACAATGTCTTTAATGTTAACCTTTTTACATTTCTTTAATAATCGCATATGTGTTCATTCAATTTTTATAGATCTGAATGGAAGAATGCATCACAAAGAGCTGATAAATACTTCAAATCTAAATATGTCAGACATTCATGCAGACAGAGTTGAAGGCTATAACGAATAATGCATCACCTAATCTGACCTTTCCTATTTCATAGACCGTTATACTTCTCCAAAAGTGATTCCAGTAGGAGCTTGTTGTTCAGTTTGGTAGTTTGGAAATGGAGCAAAAGGAAAAGTGCAATTTATGCCAATTTGCGCATAGTTAACATATCTGGATGAGAATCTCCTGAGTTCTTTTACAACTTTTACTGATTTTAAAATATTTCCTCTTTAGAAATATTTTTCATTAATGTCCCCTTAAAAGTTAATGTACTGTATTTCTTATGTAAGAATGAAAATGGAAAATAGAACATTTACCAGACTTGTATCTAATTACTTGGACTGCTAAGGTCCGTTGTTGTTTAGTGAAACACTTCATAAGAGGACTGAGAAACTTCTGAGGAATGTGCCCAGCAGTGTCAGTGAACAATAGCTGGTCATTGTGATGGGTAGATTCAGACAAGCTCATATCTGAGCATGACAGTGGACCCAGTCTGTATGTCAGTGTATGTAAATGTGTATGTAGGCTAATTGAAATGCATTATTTAGCAGGCCAGAGGAATCGTAGAATCCCTATTTAGCTGCAGATGAGCAAGGCAAGCCAAAAGAATACCAATTAGAATAAAGCTTGAATAATCTTACTGGGCCTTCTGTAGCTGTCTGCTTGTTTATAAAAAATTCTGCAGTGAATTTCCTGCATCTGCTTTACCTAATTCAGTTATGTCCAGCCTATCAGCTGCCTGCAGCCTGGCACAGCTTGCAATGTGGCTGCCCACTGGCCCATGCCATCATGGTGGCCTGGCCCAGGTGCACAACTGACACTCAGCACCAATCAAATGCTGGTGTGCTACTAATCCTTCCTGGGCTGAAAGTAGAACATGTGGAGGGCACAACACAGTGATGTGCTCAAGTGATGGCAAATAAGTTTATGGACTTTGATACATTGGCTAAATACAGTCCTATGATCAGCAAAAAAATATGCCTCCATGCTTTCTGTTGTGATAAATTTTGAGAATAGATTATAAGATTGCAAAAAAAAAAAAAAAAAAAAAAAAAAAGGAATGTATAGAGATGCAATCCAAAATTTGGTCATGTTTCTTTACCAGATTTTTATAAGCCCAGTCTTAGCAGAGAGAAATATCCCTCACTTTACAGTCATGCCTCAGTCATGTCATTGCTTTTGACAGTCTGTACATTTGTAAGCAACTGTTTTCAAGGATGAAGCATGCGAAAAGTAAAATTTCATCGAAAATCTCACAAACACCTTGAGAACTTACTGTGAATTGAATTCACTTCCATTGAACCTGACTGGTGTGTTAGTTTCACACAAACAGGGTCACATATCCCGCTAGTTTCATGTATTTGTTGCTCTCTTTATAGTATGTTTTATTAAAAATCATTAAAAATTAAATGTTTTGTCACTTATATGCATTAACTATATTTAATGAGGGCTGCTCCAAAGTCAATGCCTCCTGTTTTATTATGTTGGCCCATGACATCAGAGGCAGAAGTTGGTGCTATGGCAGTAGAATTTGAACCTTCCCACCACTATTCCATTGTTTTGTTGTCACGCAACAGACAGCAGCAGAGGCACTGTCTGACAAAATGGTGTAAGAGATTATTCTTTTGTATGATTGACTCAAAGTTTGCTGAGGAACAAGTCCAGGCAAGTCCTGAGCAAAGGTAGAGAAATCTTCTGTCTGGAGGACAGGTCCTGGCTAAGGGTTGTGAAATCCTTTAAGGAGCACAGATGGACAAGGCCAGGGGCAACAAGAGAGGGATAAGCTGCTGATAATGGCCGGGAAACGGTCTTTTGTGTGGAGTTATCTCGAGGAAGATGGCCATCTCAGGAGGTATGCACATGACTCTTGCTCAAACACCCAGGGATGTCATGTAGGCAGGAAAAAAAGGAGGATAAAAGAGGGTCCAACAACCATGAGGAGAGGGTTTCTGCCATCAGATCCCTCACCACGACGGACTCTAGGTTTCTGCCATCTGATCCTTCACTACGGACCGTATGCTGACGGACTTCCCTGGGCCTTCTACCTGAGACCTGCTGCTTCCTCCCTGACTTACTCTGCAGCTTCTTCCTGGACCCACCCGGTACCTGCACCCTCTCGTTGCCCAAGACCGGCCTCGCTGCTCCTGCCCTTTGGCCTTGGACCATCGGAACGTCGTGCAATGGGACTACTGCCGGATCCTGGTGGTGACTATCCCTGCTTTACACAATTCTTGCTTCTTTCTATCTTTTCTATCGCTCGCCTTCCCTTCCCCATCACCCCAATCCATAATAGTGTCCGTCCTCCCCTTTCTTCATCTCCCTTATTAACATTTGTAATAAACTGATCGGACCAACATTTGAACAGTTGTTTCTTAATCTCACACCGGGCATACATATTTCAAAGAACCTCCTCTCCCTCCTATAAATTGGAGTGAGACAAATGGCATCCAACATTGGAAGTGTGTATGAAGTAGAGATGTTTCATCAAATTTCTCCATGCAGAAAAAATGTCACTCAGTAACATTCATCTACACTTGCTGAATGCTTATGAAGACCAAACAGTGGATGGGAGCACAATGAGGTGGTGGGTGGGGAGTTTCAGCAGTGGCAATGTCAACAGTGGGTCACCTCCACATTGTTACAAGTATGGCATGCAGGCTCTTGTCATGGCTGGTGAAAAAGCATAGCTAATGGTACTGACTGTGTTGAAAAAGTGTTGAAGAGTGACAACAGGGCCCTGCAGTTATAGAGAAAAGGGCCTCACAGCAAGAAAAGGGAAAGTAGCTTCACAGAGTAGAAACAAGGGGCACATAGAGATACTTTATGTAGAGCGTGTTAGAAAACAAGGGATTATAAGCACTTTCACAGACACTAGGTCTGGAATAACAAGGAGGATGAAGGCCATAAAGATAAGGACTGGAGAGCAGCTCAAAAACATTCGGCAGGGAGGTGATTAGGTGTCTACAGGGCAAGTTGAAACTGGTTCAGGGGATGCCTCCCCTTCAGGGTCAGAAGTTTGCAGCGAGGAAGACTATGAGACTTCGCGAGGAAGACTGTGAATCTTCATCATCACAACCTACTACGCATGCGCAAGAGGGGGAGGGACTGCATGCTAATGGACTCTCGGGAATGTAGTGAATATGTATCTGAATTCCTGTCAACTATTGATTATGTATTAGTTCAACCTATGTCTATAGCACAATTTCTCCTGATGGTGTGCAAGTTAGGTGGAGTGATCCTCCTTGCGCCAGGGTGTATGCGCGTCACCAATAAACACATGCCTGCTCTATATCCTTACTTGCTATAGGGTCTGATTTCCGCACGTCCATTTGGCACCCCAGATGGGACCTGCTCTGTTCGGCTGCAGGACAGGCTGAGAGAGGGGACACCTTTGGCGTGCCCCAAGATTTCTTGGAAGGACTCCCTTCCTCAGCCAATCACTGCAGGGACAGACAAGGACCATCCATAGGCGAACCAAGTATGTGTATAGAAAAGGCGGAACCCATAAGGCGTGAGGAGACATCCTACGCAGGGTATGAAGGAGCATGCCTGCTCCCCCCCGAGGTATGTGAGCTCACAGGTTAGACTGCCGGCTGGGGTAGAAAGCCTCCTTGGGGAGTTCCTACGAAGGGGACCTGTAAGTCGTACGCGAGGAAAGAGCAACGGCTCTCCCTTAGGTGACTGGTAACAGTGGGGATTTTTTCAAATGATAACGTGGATTCTCTTGGAGATAGCTGTGGGAGTTAGAGGTTGTATTATTCTTATCACCATCTGCTGAGTGTTCAGTACCATGTATCTAATCATTTCAGGTCAAGCTGACTTTCAGAAAAATCTTAAAGCTTGCAACTGGTCAACTAATGTACTAGTGTTATTAAGATTCCAGCTAAAGGATGTCGTCAGCACTGTGTATCATGTATAAACCATGGTTTTTGTTCTAAATATCAGTATGAGTGTGGTGTGAGTGAGATGCGTTTCATTCTGGGAATGAGTGTCAGCCCGTTTATGTAGTACTGTGTTCTGATTGCGGGGAAGTGTGTAAAGGAAGGTGGACAGGCTTCTGTGAGATCTGCTTCCAAGTGTTTATAACTGAACAATACACTATATGGTGTCAAGGGTTGTTTGTGGAAACTTTGAGGAAATTAGGAATCAATAAGAATTTTGTAAACATCATGGGAGGCTCCCAGGGGAAGGAAATTCCCAAACAAACCCCTATGGGATGTGTAATGGCACATTGGTGGGATATTGCAGGGGAACCTGGAGGCACCCTGAGTAAGAAAACTTTAATCTAGTATTGCAATCAATGGTGGTTAATATATAAGTTAGAAGATGATGAGAAGTGGCCTTGGAATGAGACCCTAAACTATGATACCTTCTTACAGTTACTGTTATTCTTAAGGAGGGAAGGTAAATGAAGTAACACGAACAGTTTTTATAATTGAGTGCTCTAATCATGAGACTAAGTACTGGGTGTTTATGGAAACTAAAGAACTGTATCGTTTGATTTGTGGGTTCTGAAGGGAATGGGACAAACGGTTTTGACAGTATAAGTATAATTGCTAATGGTAAACAGAAGCATGATTGAGGGTATGTGGAAGTGTAACTGAGGGTATGAATAGTGGACAAAGGAAAAAGGGTTAAAGAGAAAGTGAGTTTATCTGCACTGGCATGAGAGCAACCCCTCCAACACAGTTCCCCTGTGAACAGAACTCTCAGAGTGAGAGAGAGAGCCGGGGTCAGAGGCTGCTGTTGTAAACAGCTTTACTCGCAAGGGGGGGAGGTGGAGAGCATGGGGCACTGGAAGTGAGAATAGCTTTCATCTGCAGAGATCTAGGAAACCCAAAATTCCAGTGTTAGCACTGGAAGCCTCTGGAGAGGAGGAGGTGAAACTGAAATGTAATGTTAGTAGTTTATGTAATGATGAGAGCTTGGAAAGTGAAAAGTTTGGGAAGGACACAGACTGAGGAAGGCAAAGATGAGCAAGGTGTAACAGGGGTGTAGAACCAAAGAGAGGTGAGCAATATGAAGAAAAAACTGATTGAGGAACAGAGATAGTAAGGAAATTGGGAATAACAACAGCTGTTACTGTTACGTAGAGCCATAGGACCCAGAGGTCCCCTTAGAAAGAGGTAGGGGAGGGGCCTGGAAGAGCACATGGAGGGTTCCACCCCTGCTGGACTGAAAGCAGTGTGCAAACCGCAGGGAAATGAGACGTTGGTGGAGAAATCCAGCCGTCTCTGATTGCAAAAGCTGAATGATGGGAACCTGGAAAGTTTACCCTAGCAAATCCACTGGTTAAATTGCAGCTAGAAGAGGAGGATAAAGAGGTTTATTTTCTGGTGGGTACGGGTGCCCCTTACCACCCATAGATGATTTTGCAACTGTGGTAAGAGCTACTGCCCAACAAGAAAAAGCTTACCTTTTGGGGATCAATTAAATATAGGCTGAGAAAATAAGTAAGAATACATAAAGTCTTGTACATGCCAGGTTCTCCAAAACCGTTACTCTGGCAAGACTTATTAGAACAAATGGATGCAGAGATTAAAATCAATAAAACTGGAGCTAAGGGTCAAACAATATTAACTGATTGAAAATTGTAAGTCTGGCTTTAATACAAACTGGGAAAAACAATGTTGTACCCCCAGAAGTTACAGAAATCTTAAATAAGGTATGCTTAGGTGTGTGGGTATCAGGGATGCCTAGTAGAACCAAAATGCAGCCCTAAGTTAAAAGCAAGAGCTAGAGCTAGCCCAGTCAGGATAAAGCAGTGCCCTTTGAGGATATGCAACTGTAGAAGGATAAGAGAAAAAATAGATATATTTTGGATTTTGGATTACTAATTGAATGTGAATCCAAATACAATACTACAATCTTGCCAATGAAAAATTGGATAGCAGTGCTATAGTTTAGTACAAGATTTGAGGGCAAGTAATAGAATTGTTGAATGTATACACTGCATGGTGGCAAATCCATACACTTTATTAACTAAGTTAGGGAATGAGTAGGTGGAGTTTACCTTCTGGATTTGAAGGATGTCTTTTCTGCCTGGTTTGGCCAAAGGAAGCCTAAGGTTATTTGTCATTGAATAGGAGAGCCCCAGTATGGGACAAAAAGACTCAGTTAACATGGACAGTGTTACCCAGGGTTGTGAGAACAGCCCAATGATTTTTGAGAACTGGTCAACTCGTGAGCCTGAGATTTGGGTTCCTCCATCCCACAGTGGAACTTTACTGCAGCATGCAGATACCACAGAAACAAAGAGGACTGTGTGCAATGGACTGTGAATTTGCTGAATTTCTTTGTTTAAATGATTATCAAGTTTCTCAACAGAAGGCACAAATAACTCAACGGCAAGTGACGTATCTGGGATAGGAGATTACAGCTGGACTTTAAACCTTAAAGACTGCCAGGAAAGAAGCTATCTGCCAAACCTCTCAGCCACAAAGTGCCAAGGAACTCCGTACATTCTCAGGAATGGCAGGAGGGTGCTGAATGTGGATACACAGCTATGGACTGTTGGTAAAGCCCCTTTATGAAGTAAGAGATGGCCAGAGTGGTTGAGGGAGGCAGCTGCATCAGTGCTCAATATTCAAGAAGCCCGTAAATCTACTCTAGGCCAAAGAATAACAGTTTTAATATCTCATACAGTGTCTACTGTATTGGAGGTTAAAGGGGGGCATTGGCTCTCACCTCCAAAGGTTCCTGAAATACCAGGCCATCCTGGTAGAGCAGGATGATGCAGAAATAATTGTAACTAATATTGTCAACCCAGCATCTTTCCTTAGGCAGAACTACTGGAGGACCAGTATTTCATGACTGCTTTGAAACAACTGAAGCTATGGACTGTTGCCAGTCAGACCTGAAAGACGAATCCTTAGAAGATGCAGAAGACAACTGGTTTACTGATGGAAGCAGTTTTGTGAGACAAGGAAACCGTAAGGCAGGGTATGCAGTAACTGCTACTGACAAGGTAATCGAAGCACAACCTGAGTCAAAACCTGTAAAATATTTTAAAGAGGATAGCAGTCTAATTAATGATTTAGAAGGGAAGAGAGCATGCTGACAGATGGACACATTGTTTTGCCCTTTGTTATTCTATGGAAATTGGTTCTAAGGGAGGATAAGAAAATGTACTGGGCAAACGGACATTAGAAAGTACGATCCTAGTACCAGGAACAGGGTACAAGTGGGCCTATTGGGAAAGGGAACCTTCCAGGGCAACAATGACAAATAGATTTCTTGAAACTCCCAAGAAAAGGGGGGTATTGCTGTATGTTGGTACTAACTGATACCTTTTTGGGATGGCCAGAGGTATTTCCCAGTAGGACTAATAAGGCTCGGGAAGTAATGAAAATGCTGTTGCATGAAATAATTCCAAGGTTCAGGGTTCCTGTAGCAATCTCATCAGATCAAGGCCCACATTTTTGCCAAGGTGGTCCAACACATAAGCACATTATTGGGAATTGATTGGCAATTGCACACACCTTATAGACCACAGTCAAGCGGACAGGTGGAGAAATGAATCACCTGATCAAATTACAAATAGTAAAACTTGGCCAAGAGGCTGGGATTACCTGGCTGCAAGCACTGCCTTTGGCACTTCTGAGAATTTGGACTAAACCCCGAACCAAGGAAGGATTAAGTCCATATGAAATTCTTTATGGGCGACCTCATGCTGTACAAAAGGAAATCTCTATGCAGGTGGGGGATGAGGTATTGAGTGAATATATGGTCAGCTTGGTAAAGCAATTAAAGAAAATTGAACAAACAGTATTCGGTGCCAGGGCACGAGGCCTAGATGGTCCAGTGCATGATGTATTGCCAGGAGACTATGTTTATGTTGAATCTCTCTCAGATTCACCTCTGGAACCAAAGTGGGAAGGACCCTACCAAGTTCTCCTGACCACCCATACCACTGCCAAGGTAGAGGGACTTACACCATGGATTCATCATACCTGCCTGAAGAAAGCACCAGGACCACAGTGGACAGAAGAAGAAAGAGGACCACTGAAAATCAGGATCCGAAAGCATATATAAGAGTTTGATAATAGTATGATTGGAGCAGTAGTCACAGACTACTGCTCTACACAGTAGAGAATAGCTACTTAAAAATAACTGAGAAAATTGGCCAGGCTCTCAACAAATCTTGTTGTATATGCACTGCCCTCCCTAGAGGGGAGGGAAAGGTGCTAGTTTATGGGATAGTTGCACTAAATTGGACCATTCCAGATTGGGTAGAGCACGGAAAGTGTAAGTTTGGGATAGAAGACAAGCCACAAAAGGGACCTAAGTTTGATTTACTAATTATTAATTCTACTAGATCTATCTTTGCAGATAGAAAAACTGATGGTAAAGGTGGGGTGTGGGTTGGATGATGGAACTTGACAGGCATAGGGTGTAGTTGGGAATGTGGAAATTCTGGGGCAGTATCAGGGATCAGTGAACCTGGAAAGTGGAACCAAGGTGAGGCGTGTGATCCTAGAATCGATAAGGAGTCACATTGGGTCTCAGATAAGAATGTATTCAGAATTCTAGAGATGGGAGCATCATTCACTCATCAGGAAAATACGGCCAGGCCATGTAAGTCACCTCATGGATACTGGTGGTTATGTGGGGATGGTCAGGCATGGATATGTTACCTTTAAATTGGACAGGGACTTGCAGTACAGGATACTTAATACCCCAAACCACAGTGCATGAGGAAATCCTTTGGGGACTCCTGAGGACCCCTTGGATTCAAACTAAGCATACATACAACCGCTTAGGTATATATAAGAAGGGATACCACAGCTTTCTGAGATCCCTTATCCCGTCTCTAGGAGTTGCCCAGCTAGAAAAAGCTATAGTAAATATCTCTGCAACTCTGGAAATCGTAGAGAATGCCACAATAGATGCATTACGAGCAATCCAAGAAGAGGTATCCTCTTTATCCAAAGTAGTACTCCAGAATAGGATGGCACTAGACCTATTAACAGCCAAGCAAGGAGGGGTATGTACAATAATAAATCAGAGTTGCTTTGCTTAAATCAATAAGGATTTAAGAATTGAGACAGATTTAAGGAAAATTTGGGAACAGACGAAAGTCTTGCAGCGTTTTGTAGCTGAGAATTTGCTCTATTAAATAGTTTTATTGTGCTCTTTGTATTAACTATAGTTTCCATGGAAATAATTAGGAGACATTACTTGCAGAGCAACTTCCGTAGATGCAGCCCTAGACAATTCCTTTTCACTCTGTGCAGCCCAGGTAAGCCGAAAGGTTGGACACCCATGACCTAATTCATGGGTGGCCAGGAGGCAAATAAGTAAACAAATGCCCTGTCTTTGAGCCTGTCCAATGAAGTGGACAGTGAAATGAATCTATGGCAAACTTCAGGTTATTCTGTTAGACAAAACTGCTTATGCTGAGCGGGATTGTTTTCTTATAAAGCTTGTTACGTTATACAGTTTGCTTGACTTTATTTAAAAGGTTCCTTTGATTATTGATAAGCAAAGGGGGAACTTTATGGTCCCTTGGGAATATGTGCTGAGAGCTTTACAACTTCCCTAAGGGCTGACAGCAATGAACTGTGGTAGCTGCCGTGGTCCGTAACTGTCTCCTTCACTGTGTCAGGCTGCAGTCTCTGACATCACAAACATTGATCCAGATAAAAGCAGCTTTTTGGGTTGAGGCAGTCTGACTTGCAAGGTGATACTTTTTTTACACTGTGTATTTTCGGACTCTTTTTCTCCTTTTGTTTAGTATTGCTTCAGTTGGTGTTTGATTGCCCAGAGACACAATATTCTCTCTCACTGTAGTCTTAAATATCACATAAAATTCAGACACAGTTATGTATCTGTACTTACATCTGTACTGATGTATGTATTATTTATAAAATCAGTATTGTGCTTTTTTATTTTTATCAGCAACTTGGAGAGGAAAACATAAAATTGAGATTTATGTTGCTCTGTCGTTCAGATGTATTTGATGCACTGTCTATACGGATTAATAGATTGTGTACACCATGTAGTGTAGTGTAAAATATTTCCATTTCTGCCTCTGTTTTTTTGCTCTGTTCTAATGTTGTAAATCAACAGTGTTCCATACCCTCAATTATATGGTTTTCTAAATTTTTTTTTTGGTGAGCCAGTCTCATGGCATAGTAAACATCCAGTTCTAGGTGGTATGTAAATATCCACTTTCATAATTATCATGCATGCTGGCATTTGGTAAATACTAACATAATCAACAGTCTTAATGTTTACATGGTATATTCTATTGAATATCTATAACTAAGTGCTATTAAGGTAGATGATGTATTGTGAAAAAGTCTACTGGCATCATTTCAATTATTTAATGTTATCCTTTGCAATGTTTATTGTCTTTCAGGTTAGTGACTGTTCTGCATACGGTGTTCTTTTTCTTCTCTGTATCATTACATTGCCATACTGTTAGGATAACAGCATATTAACATTTATCATAAGAATGCAATTTAGTCTTTCAGAGAGAAGTTCATTGCTGGGTGTAGGGCCAGGATGAGGCTTGTGAATCTCCAAGTCCTACTTCAGCTCTCAAATCAGTGTAAAAGCACATGCAAATTGTCATATTTACTCCTCTTTTTAGCCTGAACAGAACCATTTTTGTATATACTTCAGTGAGGTTTGTGTTCCTCATCTACTGCTAGTCCAGACGCATAAGAGCCTAAAATACGTTTAAGTTTCCTTTATTCTTTCCTAGCATAGATATGTAGTGCTGTGTGGTTCAGTGCACATCTCCACTCAGGGTTGTGCCCTGGGTTATCCCTTACACTGCCCTGCTGCTGGAACATCTGGTCTGGGTAAAGCTTCTGCACTCCAGCTAGTTCTTGTTATGGACAAAGGAAGCTAGTATAGTCCAGCAGCACTGGAGCTTATACAGTTCAGTTTGTTGGAAAGACAGACCTTTATATGTACAGGAAGTGCAAAAGTAGTCAAAAGTAGTCAAAAAGAGGAAAAAAAGAGCTTATAGAAATGGCTTTTTTTTTTCTTCCAAAACCATTTAGAGGCTGTTACATCTGACAGGCTCATCATAACTATGAATTAACTAGCAATACGTGGTGCTAGGACTGAAGGAGATGAGTCAAAACCAACTCCGCCAGTGTGTGCAAAGACATCCTTACAAGGCTGAAAACAATTAGAAAAAGCCACTAAAAATCACTGTAAGAGTGCAGGAACTGAATGTGAGCAGTTATTTGGTTTTGTGAATGAATGACACACTGACTTGAGAAAAAGGAAATCTTAATATCAACTCTTGGCTAGCTAGAGAAACCTTATTACCCTTAGTTTGTTATTCTAAACTAATCAGTCTGAAGAGTGAGGTTGGCTTAAAAAACAAATAAATTCCTTTCTTCCTTCATGGTGTGGGAATCTTGCTTAATTAGTATCTGTAAATTGCCTTGCAGTCCTGAGGATGTCTAAGAAATGTCAAGCGGTCAGTGCTGTTACTCCAGGAATGAGGTTCTGTCTGAGACTTGTAGAAATGAGTTATAGGTAGTAAAATATACAGCTGTCACTTGATCTGCTGCTGGGGAAGAGTAGAACAGCTATTTGTGCATTATATCTACTGTCTTTCAGAGGTAAAGCCAGAACTCAGACTGGTTTTAATGGGACTTGAGAGCTGCCTGCCAAAAGTAAAGTATCAAAACTTTAGTGCTCAGCTACACTGAAAATCAAGACCTGGTTTGTATCTTGTCTGCAGCACAGTAGAATTGTTCATGTGAACTGTTTTGGTACGGTTAACAAGAGGTGTGTACTCTTCCTCATGCATAAACAAAACTCAAGTGTACTTTACATTGATCAGGTCCTTAAACTCATCTCTTGCAATCTTCTGACACTGCAAAGTTGGAGAATGCAAAATCTTCCACTTGTACTTCAGTGCTGCATTACTTATGTGCTGCTTGGCCTAGTTCTAGCTTTTTGTCTGAATATTAGACACTGGGGCTTCCTAATAACTGCTTAGGAGAAAAGTAAATAAATATACTCTTCCTCAGTAATTGAATGTGAAAACCCTACGAATAATAATCTTTGCATAATCTAAACGGTCTGTTACCTGCGGGAGAAATAACTTTATTATGCCATGATTCCAAGATTAATTTATTGTTACCTTATTTGCTTGCACCTTAATGTACATATGTGCTGTCATGGGAGAATTCCCAAGGAAAGCTCAGCTTGGAGAATGTGCTTTGCTTTTGTTTTGGTAAATGTTCCTAGTGGGGAAGTGGCTTTCAGGGCCTGGCCACCCTGATGGAGTGTAGGAGTTACTCTGCATGCCTGATGCCACATGAGCTTCTGGAGGAAGGCAACTCCTGCAGGGTGCTGTGAAGCAGGAGCCAGCATCTGCAGCACTGCTGTAGGAGTGTGGCAGCTCTGCAGCTGCAGCCCTCAGCAGCAAAAATGATAAACAAATGCTCAGAATTGCCTTTGGAATTCCAAGGATGTGGAGTCAGACTTGCAGCAGGGAGCTCTTGGATGATTTATAGGAAGAGCACCTCCTCTATGGGGACAGGCTGAAGAGAGTTAAGGCTCTTCAGCCTTGAGAAGAGAAGGCTCTGGAGGGACCGTTCAGTATCTAAAGGGGACCTTGAGGAAAGCTGGCATAGGATTTTTTTATGAGGGTGCGTAGTGACAGGATGAGATGCTCCTGGCTTTAAACAGGAGCAGAGTAGATTTATACTAGATTTTAGGAAGAAATTCTTTACTATGAGGGTGATGTGACACTGGAACAGGTTGCCCAAAGAGATCATGAATGTCCCCACCCTGACTGGATTCATTCATTCATTCATTCAAGACCAGGCTGGATGGGGCCTTGAGCAACCTGATCTAGAGGGAGATGTCCCTGCCTATAGCAGGGGGTTGGAACTAGATGGTCTTAAAGGTCCCTTCTAGCCCTGATCACTCTATGATTCTAAGAATATACTCACCCAAAGGATTCCTCAAAACACTTTGTCTAGTATAGAAAGTAGTGCAAATCAGAGGTGTTCCCTGGAAATTCTAAAACTAGTAAAGAATAAAATTGACCAGATTAATAATTTGTTAAGAATGGTTTGTTCATGTCTAGTCCACGTATTTTCTAAGTAGTTACTACGACAGATTACCAGGTAAGAGATTTATTCATGCTGTGGATTGAAGCAAAGACTCTCTTGTCTTGTGCTGTGGATTCAGCCTGCTCAACTGAGTGATAGATAGTTCCTGAGCTTGTCTGGAAAATACTCCTAGTTTACAAGTATTTTTAATCATTTTTAATTTTTCAGATTAAATCCAATCTTTTGCTAGTAGGACAGGAGTGGTACATAGGATCCAGAGTTGCCAGCTGTCCAGGGAAGTGGCGGAGTCACCGTCCCTGGAGGTGTTCAAGAAGTGTCTAGATATAGTATTCAGGGGCATGGTTAGTGGGTAATATTGGTAGCAGGTGGACAGTTGGACTAGATGATCTTAGCAGTAGTTTCCAACCTTAATGATTCTATGATTCTAACTTTTTTCTGATTTTGTGTGTTTTAAGTTTGGGGTTTTTTTGTGTGTGTGTTTTTTTTCCCCTTAATCAGTTCTTGAAACTTCTCAGGTAGTTTTTTGTTTTGCAACCAATATGAAAAAGTAACGCTATTTGTGTTCATCTCCACATGGGCTTATGTTGTAAAGCAGACTCATAAATGTGTATAGGACATAAGTTAGATGAATGTTTTCATTATTCTAAGATGGTCTCTGCTGGTACACTGGAAAAATCAAGGAATCAAATGTCTTCGAAATGGATCTAGCAAATACCTGTGCATTTTTTTTTTCTTGTTCTTAGACAGGAGTATCTTTGTAAGTGTTCTTGGTTTTCTATGAGCAATTTTAAAGGGATTAAAAGAGGAAAATCCCAGGTTTTGTGAGGAACAAGGCTTTTCACATGGTTTCAAGTGCCTGTCTCTTTACCTTATGTGATAACCCAGCTTAATATAAAGTCTGTCGTACTTATGAATATTAATTTCTTTGTGGGTGTGCCTAAATAAATAGCATCTTATTTTTTTCCTTAATAGAACTCTCATCAGCCCCCCCATTAGTTGCAAATGAGATAGAATGAAACTTATGACACTTCTTTCCTCAAGGAATTACCTCTACTGTCCAGTTTCTAATGAGATATTGTAGCAAGCCAAATAGCCACCATATTATTTGCACTTGCTGGAAAACAGCCCCAGTGCTGAGGCCAATGTCTTGCAAGGATTGGCATGAGGCTTCAAAATTGCAAATTTTTGAGTTAGCACCAATGGTGAGTAAGAAGGGGTGTTCCAAGCAAAGCTGAGAATGGGGATCATGCACCTGAAAATTATTGAACCATCTTTCTACCAAATAACAGCCTTCTCCGAGTTGCCACTGTCAATTGACCATAGCCAGAATTGCAATTAAGCTTCAATATATTTTATAAAAAATAGTACTTAGTTTACTTTCACATAAGTGAAGAGATACAATTCACAATGGTGGTTGCAATGGTAGAAATACATACTGTTGATAAAATGTTTGCAAGAGATTTAAAAACATGTTGTACAGCACCACATCTGAAATTGGGTGATGGCAAAATGAGTTGTACTCTGTGTCCAATTAAAACCAAATTCCTAAATTTTCTTCTAGAATAAATAAAAAATACAATGTGCAATATGTTGTACATTACCAAAATATTTCCTGGAGTTTAACAAGAAATTGAAAACAAAAATGAGATAAAAAAAAAAAAAAAAAAACATTCATGCATTTGAGCCACCATTAGTCTCTGACTCTAAAATAAGGCAGATCATTATCTTTTAAACTGTCCTTAGCCACATCTGTAGTGTTTTTCACAACAAGGTCTGTCAGTGCCTTGTAGAATCATGAGTTATGATGCTTCTATTTCCAACAAGTTGTTTTTGACAGGTACAGCCATATTTGAAATGCACTGCATGGTAGAAAATGTTACTTTTTGTTAATGGAGAAAAGAAACGTAAAAAAAAACGGAACAGAGAGAATTGTTTGTTTTAGAATTTTTCACAAATGATGCTGTTTTGAGATGAGGGAGGTGAGGGAAGGGAAAAGCAAAAGAGAATTATGTGTCATCTTCAGTCTTAATGACGTGGAAAAGAGTGACATTAAACAGGACTTGGTGTCCGTTATTCCAAGCATAGAGAGCTCTATCTCTTGCATTGTAGTCAAGCATGGATATATGAAAATACTGATTATGGAAAGGAATGTCTGTATACTCATAAGTGGAGGTTTTGGTGGAGTACGAGTAGTAGACCTTGGCTCCCGTTAAGTGAGAGTTAGTAACATACAAGGTGCCACAGATCATGAAGGATTCTCCAGCACTTCTTTTGGGGTAGCCTGTACTCCAGCTCTTCAACACCTCTAGCGTGTCCTGGTTTAGCTGGCTGATAACGATGTTGCCTGCATTCTGGTTGGTGGCATACACAGCCCATAGCCCAATTTCATCTGCCATCAGGTCAATATCAGAAAAGCCACCCCAGGTGTAAGGGTAGACATTGTGAAAGCCAGCATACTCAAGGCTACGCTGTGCAAGCACCCGCCCAGTATCAAAGCTGTATTTGATGATGATGTTGCTCTGGTACTTGTTGAAATAGAGGGAGCCATTGTAGACAACGTGGTTGGTTCCTGCCCATTTGAATGGAAGGTTGTATGTCCTTGATTCAGCCCCACTGACAAAGTCTGCAATTGATTTATATTCACGGACAATTTTATTATTAGTGTAACTATCCATGTACCAGACCTGGAAAGAAAACAAAAGTTGAAAGTGAATATCTGGAACACAGTTTGAGGCACATGACTGTGTTATGACATGATGGATATGTGACTGAGAAAGAAGGAAAAAGGTTTTGGGTGCACAGCAGTCCGTCAAAATACAGTATTATCCAAATTCCTGTTACAAAGGTATGGAGAACTCTTGAATTTCCAAATCAAGATTTACTTATGCAAGTGAACTCTTAGGATGGCTGTTATAACTAGCCAGGCTGGGATCCTATCGCAGATGCAAACAATAACATAACATGCATTATGGCCAGTGGTCAGTATTCAGCTTATACGGAGCTTAATCCTGCAATGTTGTATTATGGGGGAGGGCTGTGCTCACAGGTGTTAATGTTTGTATTATACTAACCTATATACTTAGGTTCTTAAAGAGCTGAGATCAATAAAATCTTAGGAAGAAATAAAATATATATTCACTTTGGATATGTTTATGTCATCCCTGATACAGTTCAAGGAAACAGCACAAATGTACTATGCTAACATTTGCCATTAGATATTTTTGCACAAACACTTTTGGTCTCTCTCTGAAGATGTTTAGCAGTGAAAGTGATAGAAGAAGAAGAAATATGTTGGTGAGTGTAACCTCCTAGGGGAAAAATCTCTTTTTAAAGATAAAAATAAAGCAAGTAAAACTTGAGAATGACACAAATATTCGGAGTCTTAACATACTCGGTTATTTTTCTCTGATGCCAATGGATCTGTCATCCAGGCTCCAAATCGGGTTCCGGATATCTTGACCGTAATGGGGCCTGTAATTTTCATCAATTTGCCACACGCTGGAATTAGAAAAGCAAATGCATTAATTCAAATAATTATAGAACCCTCCTTGACATCAGACAGAGCACTAGACCAACTGCTCAAAAGTAAATAGTGGCTCCAAGGAACTCAGGCTTAGGTTGAGGGTGAATTGTCATCTTCATTGTATTAACTTTTTTGAATTAAGCAACAGTATAAATATACCAAAACAAAGACACAAAAGAAAACAACCTCAAAAACCCAAACAAAAAAACAAAAAACAAATATTTTTGGTTTTGTGTCTTTTAGAGCACGTTTTTATTTTCTGGGTGTAAAGAAAAATACAGCCTAGTAAAATATCTTCCCAGTTGACGCAAATAACATTTAATAATAAATGAATAGACATAAAACCCAACTTATTTTTGCCTACAGAAAGTTCAGTGAAAGATTAGGATTGATGAATGTTTCAGTTTTCCATTGATCGGGGTAACAACAAGGGGAAGGGTAGAGAGGAAAAAATGAGACAATGCATCTTCTACACAAAATGTACCACTGTGCACAAGTGCAGGCCTGCATCTGACTCTGCCCTGGGGTTATACACACACAGCTGGGCTGGTACTATGGGCAGGGCTGGGGCTAAAAAATTGAATATGAGAATTCTTCAGCAACTGTGGCTGTATCATTTGGCTTCCAATCCATTATACTGTGTTGTGTTAGACCGTCTAAGAGGAAATAATGAAAATCGATATGATCTTGGTTGTTGACCTTACTAATGAACCAAACGTCTATATTTCAGGGAACATAAATAACAAACCTATTAGCAGCAAGACCCTGATGGAATTTGTGTGTTTACCAATAGGCTTAGTATCACACAGTGATGTGTAGGTGTTTAAGTGAAGTAGCATTTTTAAAGAAAGGATCTTTCATATGAATGGGGAAAAAAGTGATGTCATTTCATTTCTTTTTTAAATTTATAAATAAGTGTTTCACCATGATATATTGGCTTGTGCTGTAGTGTGTAAGCCGATCTACCTAGGAAATGTGGAAAACAAATGTTATATAGAATTGAGAATGATCTGATTCAGTTCAAAGGAGAAGGTTTCACAAAGCCTGGATTTTTCTACTTTATGAAACTGGCACGGACTTTTTTCTGGTCAAATCTTTGTATCTAGAAATCCCTCTTTAATAAATAACTGGTTGCACAGATCTTTATTAGGTAAGGTTGTGAAAACAAACTGAACAGGTGCAATTTTGAAGACAGGTAGGAATATATGATCCTCCCAGGCTCTGATGCAAATGGACGTTGGTGGCTGCTACATAAGCTAAGTTAAGTGTATGATTAATAGGACTTAAGAAGGAAATAAAATGAAAACAACCAAAACATCTTCCTGAAGTGTTCGTAAGCATTGCATTTCTTGCAGGTAATAAAGAGGGGAAAATGACATAGTTTTTCTTTTTCTTTTTTTCAGTGGTTGCACAAACCAATTCCAAGTCCATTATTTCTTTCGCTCTCCAAATTATGATCAAATCTGTTATAAAATTACTTTGTAACATGAAGGAACAAAGAATCAGTTCTTAATGGGTGCATGCCTGTTGTCCTACATAATACAAATCCAGGAAGCACTTTAGTCTAGTTACTGGAGCTTTCTGAGAAGCTTGTGGATCCTACTGCATGAGGGCAATGACTTGCCAAGTAATCTTTGGGAAAGTCACTTATCCTTTCTGACTTGTTTCTTCATCTACAAGATGGAGATAATGATAAATCGCACCACTGAACAGTTTTGTACTAAGTGATATTAATAAAGCTCTCCAAATTACACTGGGAAAGTTGCTTTGAGAGTGCAAGTACTGCTGCAATCAGTAATCTTACGCCCTCACTTATACCTCTTCTGTCACTGATACACCAGCATTTCTTTGGATAAGAAGAATTTTTTTTTAATTTTGAACTTTTAACAAAAAGTGTTAACATAAAATATTCAGCTTCTATGTGATAAGCTATAGCTGCAAATGAGTCCAATGTATATCTACTTGAATCATGTCTTCATATTTCAGTAAATAACCTTTTTCAGAGTATTTGCTTCTCTGAATGTGTATATATATATATTTTCATTTTACTAAACAGATTATGACAGAATAGAAGGGTCTTGGGCTTACTGTGCAATCTTCAATCTCTTACACAAGCACACACCCTTCATGACTGCCAGTGAAGGACCTGTATGTGCATAATTCAATATGAACTTGCGGTATATGCAATCATACAGACTTTCTCTACATGTTTAATTGCATGTGTTCCATTTTAAAGTTTTATGGCTAAATTTCTGAGCAGTTTTAACCTGAGCTTTCCCCTGTTCCAAAGAAAAAGCAAGTTTCAGTCATCACAACTGCTACTGTAATCATGAAATCCCAGGGAGAGTAAGACAACTGCTTATTGTATGCTAATAAACATTGAAACTGTTGCCAGTGCAGATGAAAGATCTCTTTTAAGTGGCCAGGACAACACAAATAATGCATTATAATGATGAAAAGTGCCTGCCAGGGACAAGAATGGGAAATAGCTATTACACATGCAAGTTAGGTAATTATATTGTGAAATGCAACAAAATCTGTTCAGGTTCAAGCTAGATCCTGTGTCACATTGTGGCCAGTCTGCCTTCTCCTGCCACAGACCGTCAGACTAGCATGGGCAGTCACAGCTGGGTCATCTCTTGTGGTGTATGTGGCTGGAATACACAGAACCATTCTTCAGGAGCTCTTCACAGTAAACCTAAGTTAGGCTGGTTTTATACTACTATAAAGACTACACAGGAGTGGGCCAGAAATTTTAGCATCACTATTAGTAGGAGAAAATAAAAGTTGTTTAAGCATCTAAGCCCAATCTGTTAAGTCTCTGATCTATGGCTGCCTTGGAAAGCAGGCATTTCTAGTTTTTATTGCTGAGCATGCTACTACGTGACAAGGAATAACCCTTTGACCAGTTTGAGTCAGCTGTCTCAGCTCTGTTCCTTCCCAGCCTCTTCCCCACCTGTGACCCCTCTCTGAAGGGAACATTGGGAAAAAAGAGAAATTGTTGATGCTTTGCAAGCGCTACTCAGCACTAGTGAAAATATAGGTGTGTTGTCAACACCAGCTTAGTCACAAATCCTAAACAGAGCAGCAAGTGGGATGCTATCAGGAAAGTTAATTCCCTCCTGACTAGGACTGCTATGAAGATTTGAGGGAGTGTGAAGGGGAAAGGATGTCCAGGGAAGCATCCATTTATTAGGAGCAGGTTATTATATTTATCTTTAGTATGTTGGTGGCATGGATGTGCTCCATAATCATTAAAAACTCTCTATTGTTCATGAACATAAATTTAATATATGTAATTTTTCTATATTGTACATCAACAGAGATAGAATATGCTGCAGAAATTCAGAATATCTGAGGGAAAATGTGGCTAAAAGTTAAGGAAATAGTAAACATCTTCTGAGAAGAGAGTACTCCTAGGAATACATCTGGTCATTCCGATGTCAAAAAACATGTGTCCTGTCCTGTAGTCACTTCACTACTCAGTTTTAAAAGTATATGCCATAAAATCAAGGAAAAATACTCATTAAAGATAAAATTATGGTCTTTTGTTGCCTAATAAACTTAAAGGAATGCTATCAAAAATACTATTTATTTATGATTCTTATTGCTTGCTGCAATATTATAATGTAACTATTTTCTTCTAACTGTCTTCTGCCAGTGCAGTAATGTTATTCTATGAGTACTGAGGGGAAAATAAGACTCTAAGAAATTTGTTTGACAAAGTCTTTCATGCGTTTTAGCCTATCATCACTGTGCTATTTGTAGTTTAAAATGAAGACAATGAAAATAAATAATTTGAGTGTAACCTAACCTAGATTTTCCTCATTCCATTGCCTCACAAAGATAAAGGCACTTCCTATAAAGTTAATAATGTATTTCATATCACGTATAGCCTTTGAAGGTGTACATTCCATACCTGTTTACTGAGGTACTCATCACAGGATGGAATCTTAGAGCTTCTGTTTCATTTGTGTTCTTTCTTAACTTGGAGAGTATTTATTCTTTCTCAGGGGGATGGATTGTTGGCTATAGCACCCAAAATTTCAATAGTGATCCATTCAGGTATCTCAGAATGCATGGGCAGTCTTTTGGGATGAATTTTTGCATTATGGTTGTAAAGTAGGTAGGTACTAGGGTACTAGTTGCCCTTATTTGGGTAATGAAAGTTAAGGCTGAAGCTTAATAGTACTTCAGACATTTAGTTTTGGTAGCTGATACTGAGCTAGTGCTGAGTTTTGGAGGTGCTGAACTTTGACTTTAAGTAACTAAAGCTAGTACATGAATAATGAAGATGGAGGGTCCCGGCTGTTGTGTGGTGCTCCTGATAGACTGTTGCTGTACTTTTTAGAGAAGTCATGTTTTATTCCCCTTAGATGTAATACTAATCATGTTGTATTGCAGATTAAAGAATGGCATAGCTGTCCTAGTGCTGATACTACAGGTTTAAAGACAGTGCAGTTGGAGTGGTCTCCCAGATGTCATAGCAAAATTTCCATCATGATTATGATGACAACAACACCAAACTGGTTCCATTCTATTTCCAACTTCAAAATAGGAAGACCTGTCTGAACTTTTTAGAAAGAAACTTGGTAGCTTTCCAACCAGTTGTAAGGCTCTTGGATTTAAGTTTTCTGTTCTTTATAATCTTCCAACCTTTTGTAAACAGTAGGACAGATGTTTATCTAAGATATGCTAATGCAAACCTAGTGATAGGACTTGTCCTTGGGATGAGTTACTCTTGATATTTATTAGGACAGCATGAATCAGGATATGAGACAGTCCTTCATTGTGAAGGAAAATTTCTTTCAACTGAGAAAAATTATTAAAGTTCAACAGAGGGATCAAATCATACATGAAATTTGAAACTTACTGAGCTTTTTCATGCAGTCTCGAAGCCTTGTTTCTAAACTGAGCACCCGCTGGTGTAGTTCATCATAGTCATAAGCACCAATTTCTTCCTGAATACCAGTGAGGACAGTAGACAGATTCCTAATTTCCTCCTTGAACTGGGTGATTAATTTTGCATCAGTTTTGTATTGCTCCAGAACTGGGATCAGTGGCAGGAGCTCATCCATCTTTTCTTTCAACTCCTGTTAAAGGCAATCGAATGTGTGTTAGAGTAGATTAAAGGAGTTCAGTCCTCTCATTTCCTATTAAGTTGTATTTATGCGTAATTATTAAATTGAGTTGAAAATGATTACTGATTTTAGCTACAGATCAATTTTTTTTGTTGTTTATTGTGGGAGCTTTAGAAACCTCAGAATTAATGGCAGTAAGCAGTAGATAAAATACAGAGATAATAGTTTCTTTCTGCTGTGTTACATGATTACCTTCAAGTGATTTAAACAAAAAATGTTGAAGGTCTGACTTTCCATCCAGAGGGTATAAACTCCCAACTAACTTCTTAAGAGAAGATGATTAGGCTGGTACACATAGTGGCAGCCAAAGATGTCATACCTGTTTTTATAGCAGATTCTATTTCACTCCTTAGAAATGCTGAGTTCATTTCTTTAGTAATGTCTATTGAACCCTATTTAGTTCTGATCTGGTCACAATCATATATATCTATTTCTTCTGGTGCAAAAAATATGCATGGTTCTTAGACGGATTTGTATTGGTCATCCAGCTACATCACTAGGTGCCTTTGAGCTTCCTCTATTGTTTTTTGCTGTGAACTATTGAAAATCATTTTATTGCCATGTGCAGTTGGTGTTATGTTGCCAATCCTATCCTTAAGTGTTTATTAAAGAAGCAAGGCTTCAGTTTGGAATCTCTGGCTGACCCTTTCTCAGACTTTGCTGTCATGTTCTTTGAGAATTTGTCTGGTTGCAACTTATGGTGCCTAATCATCCTTTATTTTGTAATTATTTTTAAAGATAGAAATCTTAATCTTTATTAAATTAGGTTGTTTGAGTTTTTTGGGTTTTTTTTTGTTTTGTTTTGTTTTTGTTTTTGTTTTTCCTGTTCGTTGCAATGTAGAAATCCTCAAAGAATCCCTGCAATCAAAATATTTTGTTTTATGAGAAGCATGCAGGTTTGTCCTTGATGTATCAGCTGTACACAGAGATTTGCATATCTGTTTTTAATTTCTGGAAACAGCAGGATGTCCATGAGCAAATGCTTAGAGACGTGGGGAGATGAGAGACTGGGCAAAACAATAAAAAAAGGTGGAAATGGAGACATGTTAGGTACTAGTATTAGGTGATAATAGAGACAGGGAATGGATGAGGATGCCCAGGCAGGGGCTGTTGTTAAGGGATTAGAAAATACAGTCCTGTAGGATGGCTTGAGTGTAGTCAGCAGGTTAAAAGGGAAAGCAGAAGAGAACTAGATGGAAGCCTAAGCACAAGGAAGAGGTGCAGAAGCAAATGTAGGCAGAAGTTAGCATAACAACAGATGCACGGAGATGCATGTACACAGTTTTTTAAATCACTTGTATTATACGATGCAATAAACATGGTAAAACATTTCAAAAATAAATAATTTGATGCCAAACAATTTGATGCCAAACAGAATGCTTTGCTAGTAAGGAAATATGAACAAAGTGGATCAGGTTGGCCATTACAGATGCTTGAAAATCTACCTCTGAGTTTTCACTTCTCAAACAGGTTTGAAAATTGCTTGAGAGGTCTGCAGCATCTATTCATCACATGGCTAATTTATCCATGTGGCATTAACAATTCCTTTCATATTGGAATTATAATTTGTTCAAAATAAAGACCTACATGTGATGTTCAGAAGGGTATGCGCACAGGTCATCTTAGTAGCTAGAAATTAGCATTTTAAATTCAAGCATAATAATAGTTATGAATTAATGAGAATCAAGAGTTTCCTTTTTATCTTTGATTTTGTTGTCAAGGGATCTTCCAATTATGCTTTAATAGCTGAATTATTGAGTTTTACTAATGCTAAAACTATTTTTGTATGATTGTTCTTAGTAAAAGCTCAGCTTTAGTCTACTTTATCTGTAAAACAAAATAGTTATGGTTTTATTGATGACAGCAAGAGTAGACTTTGTGACATGGAAAGCAGAGCTTCAAAAACTGAAGTTTTTATTTAATTTTGAGGTAATGAACTTAGGCTTTGTTTCTATGAAGCCATAAACAGTGAAAAATCATGGGTAAACAATGATGGAAAAAAATGAAAAGATTGTAACTTAGCAAAATGTGTGTAAGAGACATAGGGAATGCTGATTTGACAGAAGTATGACCATATGATGAAATGTGACCTGGATCAAGTTTGTACTCTTTGGCTGTCATAAATATGGAACCACAACATTAGAACATCTTACTTCAGTAAATGATATAATGATATAAAGATGATTTCAGTGTTTCCATTTACAAAAAAAAAAAAAAAAAAAAAGTATCTTCTGACACTCCTTAACTTGTTTCTGTGATGGTACAAGAATTAAATTCTACTGAAATATGAATGCGTGGTAGACATATCGCAGCACTTAGTGCCTGCTAGTATGAGAGGAAATGGTATGTTAAGAATGAATTTCTTTGTCTCAATTGAGATAAAGGACTGGAAATTTAGTACATCAAATTTCAGAGAGCTAGCAGCATACTGTATGATGTTGACCTTTCAAATTATTCTATCAGTTATATGTCTAGAAATCTGTTTTGTCCACCTGGCAAACTGTCAAATGTAAGTTAAATGACTGACCAATACAAATATCGAATATTTTAAAGGTCAGTGCTGCAGAAATCTACTAACTCTGATGTCAAGCATTAGAACGTCAATTTAGATATTTTGTCTCCAAGGAAGTTTATAACAGGAATGCAGAATATATAGTGATTATATAACAACGTTACACAAATACAGTGGTGGTGTAGCAATGAGTGATAAAAAGAAAAAAGGCAGAGGCATTTCTTACTGCCTGAAAATGACTTGATGTATGTGCTCAAACTCTAATATAAAGAATGATGAAAGAAAATATTAAATTTGGTAGTCAGATCATTAATGTAATAATTCCTGATATTACTAAGACCTGTTGGATATTCAATATATCAGAAAAAGAAATTGTCTATGTAATTATTTACCTCAGCACTGATTAGAAAACTAAGTTCATTTTGGTTCATGAACACTTAAAAATATATATACTTAGTTAAAAATAGTTTAATCTGCAGGATGGTTTTTCTAGATTCTATCTTGCTATCTTGCAGACCAGAAATATCCACTTATTATACCTGGTATTTGTAGAACATACTTTCTTCTTATATCTTTTTTTCCTTAAGAGTACTTCAGATAGCTTATTTTCAGAGTATACAATGCTATTTTGTGAACCTCCTCCTCAGAAAAAGATTGGCGCTTTTTTTTTTTTTTTTTTTTTTTTTTTTTTTTTGGTCATTAAATTCCCCAGAAGTCTTTTTTTAATCACACAGATGTGACTGGGAATAATTGCCCTCCTCCTCTATCCTAAACTCAAAATAGCAAAGCTTCAGACATGAAATTAGATCTTAACTGTACTGGATAAAAATTACAACAACTGATTTATTATAGGCTTTCTTTTCTTCAGCTGCAGTAAATATCAAGTAACAGAGAAAGTGCAGAACTCCCTACTTATTTGTTATTAATTTCCTTGGATCTCCCCATTTATCAATGTATCCTGAATGAATAATAATTTTTCAGTATGACATGCAAGTTGGTAGAGAAAAAAACAGGATTATGTTTCTAGTGACATTTCTCTAATTTTTTAATAATTAATAGTTACTTCCTAGCACAATTAAATTGAACAGAGCAAAAGACTATCATCATAAAGGAAACTTTACTATGCTTTTCTTAATGTTGCTCTTGTGTGAGCATTTCAAGGTGAGATCTTAGCAGTCCATGCATTGCTGCTTAGTACATTGCTTCCAGCAGGCTTTCAAAGTTATTGTTAAAATAAAACCTACTTGAAAATGCTTTGTCATTAATGTCTTCCGATCATCTTCAATTTGCCGAAACTTGGCCTTCAGCCCTTTCATTTGTGTTTCCATTTTTAAAACATACTGGAAATCCCTCTGAGTCCGTAGATTTAAAACTTCAATAGATTGGGACATATTCTGAACCTGTTAAAGAAGAACACTCTCTAAATGCACTTTTTGTTGCTTTACTTTTTATTCCTGCTTAGGTAGTTAAATGTCAGGCAATAAAATGTGCTTATTAGTTGTGAGTCATTTATACCACAGTATAAGTTTTAAATTTCATAACATGACAGTATAAAATTTGGGAAACAGGGCTAACAGAGGACTAGCAGGAGTAAGATCTTACAGCCATAAGGGATTTTGAGATGGGGGGGAGATCCTTTCAGCACCACTTTTGATGGGCTGGAAAAATGCTGTTAAGCATGGGAGTCTACTTGTCTACTTTGTCTTCTGTGGTAGGTTCTGACTGTTCTTCATGGTGTTCTATGTAGCATGTGTTTTCTTCCAGGCACTTGAAAAGGGACAGGACTAAAATTTGGATAGGTTTGCTGATTTATTATGAAATGCATAATTTTTAGTTAGTAGGTACTGATAGAGTAATTAAGTATAAGGAAACCATGAGATTGTCTAGATGTAAGCTGGGATGTGCTCATTGTTAAATTGGTGTTTGCTTATGATTTTATAAATGGGCATAGGATTAGAAATGATAGCCAATTGTCTTAATGGTAGAAAAACTTTTTTTTAATAGATGAGAAGAAGTGAACGTACAAGCAACTGTTGTATGTACAGCAAGTGACTTTGTAGCTGTTGCTGGTACTTGCACTATAGTAAGGTAAGAACTTTCATCTAGAGTAAATTCAATATTTTTAACAGCACTTATTAAGAAAACAATGCTTTTGCCAGTTTTAAAAATAACATATTTTTCAACTGCAGTTATTCTTTTTTAACAAGTATTCTGTCTCCTTCCCCGTTTCAACTTTCCTCTGAGAAAGGGATTGTTAAGTTTTAAAATATTTCTAAAACTACTTTGCTGCGTGCCATGCTATGGAATCAGTCAAAACCTGAAATTAAGTCTCCACTGAAGTTCACAGAGGTTTATGGAGAGAAAATCTGCAGGATCTGGCATTATATTTACACTGGCATGATTTTTTTTTTTAGCTAGAACAATACTGAAAAAAATACAATATGTTAAAAATACATTATTTTTGTCTACATTTTATGCTGCTTTTTGCTGCTGCTGTTCAACTATTCTATCTCATACTCTGAGGTTATGCAGTACAATCATTATTGACTTACCTATGCAGAGAATGAAGGACAATAGTTTGTGTTTTCATGGTTGCAGCATTTTTTTTTTTTTGGTACAGAAAACACTTTACTAGTTTTAGTATAGGCAATAGTGGATGGTGCTGGGAATAGATCTTGGGTTGTTTGGGCAAAATTTGCATAACCAGAGAACAAAATAAATAGTAAGTGAGGAAATAACTAAAAGCAACTTTGCATATTTCTCTTTTGTACAGTCTGCTTTGATCATGATGGCCTGCCTGTATTTCATTATTAGTTGATGAGAGGCAAAGAATGACCTTCAAAAGACATACAATTGAAGCAGAAGCTGTAGTTCAAACCCTCCAACAACTAGGTAGTTTGAGGTGGGATTTTTAACTGTGAGCACAGGGAAAATCAGTCCTGACTTTGTGTAAGGAAAACTTTTGGGAATGAACAAGAGAAGATGCAACTTCAGTTTGCTGGGTAATTGGCTTGGGTTATCGGAGGTGTGCTATAGCAACAGACAAATTTGGGTAAGCACTGAAAACACTGGTAGGGGACATACCCTGAAGAAACAGTTTTGTTAGATAACACTTTAGGACACCATTTATATTGAACTTAAACAGAAATAAGAGGATTTTAGTGGGAAATGTATTGACCACAAGAAGGAGTTCATTGGGCAGACTTACCTTCTCTAGCAGCTGTCTAAGCTGTCTGCTCTTGGCATCTCTTGAACACAGGTTTTGTTCAGGTGCAACAACAGTACAAATGCAGCGGCCATCAGGATCCTGGGCTGAACTATAAACTTGCCACCCTTCCTTGGGGCTAATCTGAGTCTGTAACACACAACAGTAATAATACAAATGAAAAGAACTGAACTGTTGTTTGAAAACACTACCTATTTTGGTTTACTTTTGCAGTATATATTTGCAGTGAGGTTCCTTATAGTCATTGCTCATTATTCTCTTAACTATTTATACTCGTGATTTTGTACAGTTTTGTAATAGTTCTCTGGCAGTGTGCTGTGAGCACTGTTTGCAGTATGGATGAGAACAGTTTCCTGCTTGGGATTCAGCACAAGCTGGTTGATTTAATTCTTTGCAGAGCAATGTTATGGTTTTTCATTAACAGAGAACAAATATGTCCTTTCAGCCTGAATGACTTTTACTTTAGACTAATGGAAACAACAAAGACAGAAAAGAACAAATATAAAATCCCAAAGAGAGAGCGCAGTATATGTGAGTCATGCAAAAGGAAGATGGCTTGGAAATGGTTCTGGATGGGGGTTAGCAAGTTTGCTCTTAAAGTTGCTGAAAACCATTCTTCATTGACTTCGGCTGTGCTTACACTAAAGGGAGAAGGCTTGCTGCAGGGCAGTGCTGAGAAGTGCCAGTTAATTTAGATAGAAGGAGATGATGGCAGGCATGGCATAATACAGTTAAGACACCGAACTGTGCTTCACTAGGACAGAACAGTTCTGGAAATTCCTAGCATTCTTTTAAAATGCCTTTGAAGCTTGGGTGGTACTTTGTGAGAGTGGTATGTTTTATGGGATTTGTGGAAGTCGTAGAGTGTTGGAATGAGACTAAGTGATGTAATTAGATGACTGAACTCAGGTGAGGGAATGAAGACTAATGGACACCAGAAATATTTTTGTCTTTTTTCAATCTATAATTTAAAATTAATATTAAGCATTACCTTTTCCTAATAATAGGAAAATTGTTGACTGAATTTTATAGTACAGTTGCTAATGGATAGCACTGAAATATTTCTGGACATAGTTGGAATCAATTACTAATTATACTATAAAATTACACTAATTGTCAGCATGGAGAGTGATAATTAAAACCGGCAAGCTTCTATTGATGCATAACGAGGAGTGAGTTGCATAACTCCTCACCTCAGAAAACATACAGTGTCTCTGTAGACTGAAATTAGTAGGGAAGGTAGCATTAGTCTTCTGAGAATTGGTTCAATGTTAGAGGGCAAGCTTTTTTCCTTACAGTGACTCTTGTGAGGAAGCCACTGAAGATAGCAGTGATATCTTTTACTGTGGAATTTAGTGAAAAATTCAGAGTTGTATTGTTCCTCTGTTTTGCAAGAAAAAGAAGGTATCATAACATAGATGACTGTAAATAGGGGACAGCTAAACTTGCCCTAGAATGTGCTAGAAAGGCATATCCAGTGCTAAATTGTTCCACTTCTATGATGTACTTAATTTTTAGGGCAAAAGGAATTTAGTTTAACATGTATACAAAAATAAGAATCAAACAAACTTACAGCTGGAGATGTAATTTAATTTGGTTTTGAGCAGCTACTAAAACTGCAGGCTGGAACAGCTGAAGCCCATCAAATCTAGTAACCCTTGCAAAGCGTAAGCTATGTTAACTCCACAAGTTTCTACACTTCTGTGTAGAACTGATGCCCAGACAGCGTGGTCGTGCAGGAGCAAGTTTTGTTGGAGTTCAGGAACATAGAGTTTGTGGTAAGTCCTATAGGACAGGAATACTCCATATGATTTGTGCATAGATTGTGATATTTGTGATATCTGTGTTAAAATCTATATTTAGATTTTACTGCATTCGGTTTACTACACCAGTGAATGAGTTCTGTACAGTGGAGAATGGATGAGACCGCACCATCATGCACAGTCTGTAGTGAAGCAGTTACAGTCCAGGCTGTGTTGTCAATGGAATTTAATGGTTCTAATGATGTAATGTGTCTCTGTCTGGATTGTCTAAGAAAAAAATTATTGATTAATTCAACCTAATCATGACTTGATTAAAAAAATTGGTCACAGAAAAAGACCTTCAGGCACAGTATGAGTGTGCTGTGATGGAATACCTGTGCAGAAATGAGTGCTGAGGTCACACCCCCAGCTTAGGCTGCAGTTCTTTCTGGTAGTCTGTATTTACCTGTATTTATGCCATTAGGGTTCCTTTGTGAAGAAGGATGGATGATATGATCACAGAGAAAAATGAGCATGTGTGGGTGGGTGTACTTTGCCTTTTTTTTTCCTTTGTTCTTTTTCTTTGCCTTGCCCTTTAAACCCCACCTTAAGCAGAAACCGCTGCGCCATGTGGGGGAAAATCTAGCAGGCATCAAAACCTGAGGAGAGCAGCTACTGAATGTACTCTTCAGATGCAGGCTTACTGCTGACAGACCTTAGAAAACAAATGAGGAAAGAAATAAAAACTGGCAAACAGCAGCAATGATAATAAATCATACTAGCTCTTGGAAATCTGGAGAAAACAGAGGTGTCTCTTCCAAGACTGCATTAATCTGGCTTGATAGGCTGCTGTGCTATGCAATCACTTCACTTAATGCAAAAAGTTTTACTTTTTTCACTTGCAATTGTAGATATTCTTATAGAACTCTTATAGGAGTCTCCACTGTTACTTGTGACATGACAACTTGCAACATGTATACTTCATATCATCGCTTAGATATAGACAGTATTTGTCAATTTGTCCTGTGACTTCAGTCCAGGGACAGAGGCACTGCTGGTGAGGAGGCCTGCTCCCCCAGCCCCACCTTGTTGTATGACTGTTCCAGTTGAGAGGAGGAGAAAATGTTAGTGAAGATGAGGAGGTTTTACTTTGTTTTCCTGACATTTCTGAGCTGTATATATCCTAGAAGAAAACTTCTGGAGCACTGCTTACTCTGCTCTGGTCACTGGGGAAGCTGCCAGTGGATAACAGCAGCTTGGTGAACTGGTTAGTGATGACTACAGCATTGCCAAACATCTGACATAAAGTCAGATATAAAGTTGGCTGACATAAAGTCTGCCAGCCAACAGCTGAAGTTAAGGAAAAGCCTGGGATGCTTGGTTTTATGCCAAAACCCTATCAGACTGAAGATGATATTTTTTCCATTTGGCAGATGTTGCCAAGTTCAGATAATCAGGATTCTATGATTGTGTCCCTGGATCTCCAGGCACTCGTGCTAGCTCTCTTGAAACATGAAATGACTGTAACTCCTATTTAACGAGTGCAAAGTGCACTACTGAAATAACACTTAGGAGGCCTTTGTGTAATTTGTGTTCTTTTGGAGTGAAGGGAAGCACATCAGTTTACACTACTTGGAATCTGAACATGTCAGTATATATAATGATAGATGCATGTGTGTATATAAATATGTATGCCTACATTACATAGTAACTAGAGTAAACCTCTTAGCTACTCAGTTGCAGCTTTAAACTTGGACTTAAATTAGATAGGGAACATTATTTCTTGTTATATCATATTGCCACCTGTACTGTAGTTCACTGGGCATGTTATATTGAAAGAAAATAAAATGGAGTTTTTCCTCATCTGCTCAGCTTTGTGCTGCTCTAAAACTTAACATAATTGTTTCTTACAGCATAATTATGTAGCAGCATTTAAAGCCGAAATGCAGTGACTTTCTGCAGTAAAGCTTTTCCTGCATACGTATATTCAATTAAACATTGATTAGTAAACACATCATTTTTGTTTCCAACTAAAAAATTAAAGTCTGAGTACAGCAATCTTCTGTACAAATAGTGAAATTTACATTTTATGTAACACACTGTTATATAAACATCTGATTGCGGTTAACAAATAGTGGTTTACTAAACATTTGGAAAAATTATGTTTCACTTTAACTTATGAATACCAGTATGATGTTCCCTGTTAGCCAATTAAATGCTTGCTTTTTATAATATTCAGGAATAGCTAATCACAGGTTTTCTGTATGTGGTCTTTAACAGATGCTGCTATATAAGAGCATCAGGCACACAAACTGCTATTTGTGTCATTTGTAACTTGCCTTTCTAATTTTCTGATACCCAGCCTCCTAGTACCAATTCTGTTTTGTTTCTAACAGCTATTTATTTGCTTGACTGTGCTCCAATAAGGAAAAATATATAGCAGTACTCAGACAAAAATTAACAAGAAATCTGCTGCCTGAAATCTGTTTTCCTTAATAATGCATTACATTTTCTGGAGCAGTAAACAAAGGAAAAATGTCTAGGCAAATAAAATGACACTGCTGTACTATTTTTAGCATTTCACTCTCAAGATGAAAACATTTTTTCATAAATATTTAAGGTTGTTACTTGATTGTTACTTTTTTCTTCATAGTAAGACCACAACATGCTCACCAATTTATGATGCCCAAAGAGTAGCATGCATTACGTGATGATAGGAAGGTTAGTATTAAAAAGATATACAAAGAGGCAACAGAGTAAAGCTTTTGCCAGCACTTAAATTCTAGTTCAGCATTAAGATGGCTTGCAACACATCACAGCTACTTACTAGAGTATCTGAATTGGGTAGTCTGGTGGTATTTAGTCCTACCAGAGATGGGAGAGTTTGGGACATCCAGTTAGAGATCATTGCCATGGTACTAAGAACAGCACCAAGCTTCAGCAGTGGAGGACTCATTGCTGTGGAGCTAATGAGTTTTCATAGTGTCTGATTATCATCCCGATGCAGGCTGGCAGTGAGAGGCGGGACTGCAGCACACAGCAGCCACAGTGTGAATGGAGAGCAAGGAACCCAGATTGAATCATCCATTAAAAACTCAGATCCTTATTTGCTCTCACTAACAAATACTCTGTGACTATTTATTTACTACTTTTGACTACAATACTGATCTTGTGCTGTCCACTTAATAAGCTGTCCCCTTAATAGTCACTGCAGTTTTCAGTGGGAGATGGGATGGGTGAATTACCTCTCTATAGGTGCTAGAAAATCAATTCGCACTTAATTGGTTTAGTCCTTGCAGAATTATATGTATCCCTATCTGAAATTCAAAAGTATAATCACAAAACCAAACAGAAATAATTCCCCAGTCCCTGTTACTCCTGCGGCAGAACTACGCTCAAGAATATTGCAGAATCTGATACAGGAACTATACATATCCCAGGCAGAAGAATGGGGAGAGCTGTCTGCCTGCACATGGAAACACAAAAGTATTCTCAGAAACCTTTCCAAATATTCCTTGATTTGTTTATCTCACATAAATTACAAACACCAGTGACTTTATAATTTGAAAAGATTGTTACTAAGATAGTTGTTCATAAAAGAGCATTGAAGTAGTACTTGTTCATATTGCTCAGTGTTTCTGTTAGTGTATCTGTTACTCTATTGAAAATTATTGCGTTACAGGGTTGGCAGGTTCCATGTCTCCATTGCCATTTGGGTAGGAACAGAAAACAAACTGTGGGTAGCTCATATAGCATTTGGAGGCTTCTTTTGGCCCTAATCTGCTGTTAAATCTGCTGTTTTCTAGTGCTGTAGAATGATCTCCACTGTCAGTAGCAATTTATCTTTTTTAGAAACTTAGTAACTGTAGAGAAAAACACAGAGAAAAGGACTGCAGATATTCTATATCATTGTACTGTTGGAGTAGTTACAGGGTTTTTTTTGTTTGTTTGTTTGTTTTTGGAATTATTTTTAAAAAAGAAGAAACACTGAACAAGGATTTATAATGGCAGTTATTTTGGACAGAACTTGCTTAAAAATTTGCAGAGGATTCTGTATTTGCTCCCAGAAGTAACCATGGATATGGTGCGTTTCTGAATTTGGACCGCCTGCACAAAAGAAACCCATAATGAAATTGAAAGGGTTGCCTTTTTCTAAGAGAGTGCAATCACAAATGCATTTATTAAACTTACTGTAGTCCTGAAAGCACTTTTACTGACCGTCAGAGCTTGTGCACCAGATGTAGGCTAAACTTTCTCAACATTCATTCAGAATTACTTCATTACTGTTATTTATCAAAAACATACGGAAAACTAGTTTTTAGAAAGAGAAATATAAAATCACATTGGAGACTGCCATATAATTTCATAAGGGATCCTCAAGCACAAAGATTCAGTAACAGAGTACATGGTGAAATTCTCTGTATCCCATTACGTAGTATTTTCTGGGAGTTACACAGTAAGGTGAGCTGCTAAATGTTTTAAATACTCAAAAAAACCACCATTCACTGAAGAGGTACATTTGAAATCTGAAAGAATGAGTTTATTTGCTTTATACAGATGCTGCACAGAAAAATACATTTTTTGCTATTTTCTCTAAGTAAATATAGACTTGACAGCAAAAATGAGTTTACTCCCTGAGCTGAGAACCTGCTGACTTGTGATTGATGGTATTGCTCCTAGATACATCTTTAAAGATAGTGTAGCAAGAGATGCTCCTCCAGGTTTCTTGGCTGCTTCTAATTACAGATTACCACGCAAGTGGTATCTGGATTCCCACGGTGCTGAAGTTAGATCTGCTATAAGTGCATAAGGGCTTTTAAGCACACTTGCACTGCAGTGCAGTGATGCAATTGCAGATTGGTGAGAGAAATGTGAGTTTGCTAAAGCAACTTAGCCTAGGGATTGATGTTAGGGTAACTTACACTGGAAAGTTGCAGAAATGCTTTTCTAAGACCTTAAATATTTGGTAACTGTGTCCTATACTGCTGCAAATTGGGTACTTGGGTTTGTTCATATAGTCTATACCTTTCTCCTAGACATGGATTTTACTTATGTACTACAACATTCGATGTACTTAACAGCTCTCATTTCATGCACCCATTTGTCAACAGCTGCTTCAGAGTAGTACTGCAAGGGAACCCTGTGGGAACTGTGTCTCTGAAAACACCTATTTGCTGAACAGTGGAAATGCTCGCTAGAATTCTATTTTATTTTTGTTTTCATTAGAATTGTATAACTGTCTAAAAAAAAAAAACCCACCTTTCTGACAAGGATCTAAAGCTTTGAAATCATTTTAGCTCTATTTTGCCATAAATATTTTGGGAAATGAAAAAATAGCAGGCAAATATCAGAAAGTCTTAGTGAGAAACATACCTGAAATCATATACAAGAAGATCTTTTCAGAAACCAGGGAATAACTGAAGAGAGTTATTCTTATCTTGATTGGAGATGGAAACAAAACTTATGACCTACGCTTCATGTCAGCTCTTTTTTTGTTATTAAAAAGTGCAATCCCACACTTCCACTTCATAGTATACTGCTAAGAAATAGTTTTCTGAAAGCAACAATGCTTCTAAAATCAGAATATTATTCTTTTAAAAGAAATTGTGTATTTTTTATTGATATGGTAACTTTCTTTTTATAGCTGAATTATGTTAGTGAAAATGAAAATATTTTACAGAACAACTACACACCATAGTTTTATCTCATGTAGAAACATGCAAGTCTGTAACAATTTCAGTGCATTCAACTAAGCTACTTGAATACAAGCTCTGTAATATTTGTGTATTGTATTATAAATTAATGTAAACGAGATTGCAACCCAACCTTGTTATCACAGCTGAGGTGTGATAAACTTGATACAATAAAAACTAGTTACCATCAGTGTTAGAAATATCAACAAAGCAAATGTCCTGAAAGTCATCAATACGTGAATGCACATAAATGTATGAACAAGTTTAACTATATCTCCCAGCTGGAGGAGAAGGAACAGTGATTGTAAGAAAGAGAAAATAGAGAAGATCAGGAATAGTCGTTTAACCCTCATGTCAGATCAGAACTCTGTTCTGATAAAAAAAAGAAAAAGAAAAGAAAAAAGGAAGGAAAGAAAAGAAAAGGAAAAGAAGAGAAGAGAAAAGAAAAGAAAAGAAAAGAAAAGAAAAGAAAAGAAAAGAAAAGAAAAGAAAAGAAAAGAAAAGAAAAGAAAAGAAAAGAAAAGAAAAGAAAAGAAAAGAAAAGAAAAGAAAAGAAAAGAGAAAAGAAAAGAAAAGAAAAGAAAAGAAAAGAGAAAAGAAAAGAAAAGAAAAGAAAAGAAAAGAAAAGAAAAGAGAAAAGAAAAGAAAAGAAAAGAAAAGAAAAGAAAAGAAAAGAAAAGAAAAGAAAAGAAAAGAAAAGAAAAGAAAAGAAAAGAAAAGAAAAGAAAAGAAAAGAAAAGAAAAGAAAAGAAAAGAAAAGAAGCCTATTCCAAAATACTTCATAGAATTCAAAATCATGTTCTTCGGTAAATGCTCCAAAAATAGTTTTATTTGGAAGGAAAATATATTAATTTCTACATAAACGCTTTGCCTGAAACCTTATGTTTTATGCAGAAAAATCAAAGAAGATCAAAGTGTTTCCACACTTGTGTCTCAGATATCTTAAATAGCTTCCTTTGAAGAAGAGCAAAGTCAGTAGCCCTAAACCTCAGTTAGTTAGTACTTTGACAAGTTAGGTTGGCAGAGTAAGCTCATGAGCAAACATCAAAGCTTCCCTTTGTACTGTGGTCTTCTGTAGTGTTTAGTTTCTTCATCTTCACGTCATATATTCTAATGGTGACTCTGTACTATGCTGAATTGGGAGACTCGTCACTACAGTATTCATGTTCCTGGGCACTGCTGGTTTTTTAGGTAAGATGAATGTGTGTATAAGCCAAAGTTCTCAGAATCTGAACAGCAATTAAAATTCTTGGTCCACCTTCAGCGCTGTGAAAGTGCCTTTGCCCTTTCTATTCAAATCTCGTTCTCTGAATTTAGAAACCTTGAGAAGTCTCAAGCTGTTTCATCTTGCACTATGTTTTTGTTAAAGACAAACCTCTGGCTTCGCAGCATCACTTGTGAGTGGTAATAGCCAGGTTCTTTGAGCAGGTGGAGAAACAAGTGTCCTTCCAAGATAATATCTTTCACCACCCTCACCTCTGTGACATTTCGCAGTCAGGCATCTCCACTGATGGTATGTGTGTCAAGTGAAGGCTTACTACAAGACTGTTCTATCCTTGTCCATGTTCTCAAGGTGACATTCTTTCTGAAATGGCCTTGGTTATCTACTTTTTTCATGTAAATGGGCATAGTTCATGATGTGAATTGCTGGAAATGAGGAGGAGGCTGAGCAGTGTGCATTAGGAAAGTTGGTCGTTAATTGAAAGAGGTGGGCAAAAAGTGCAAAAAGCAATAGTTGAAGTGAAAATAAAAGTTTTTTAAGGTTCTTTTTTTTTTTTTCCAGTTGAATTCCTGCCATCTGAATTTTCAGTAACATTTAAGTTGTACTCAGTACTATCTTAAAAGCTTTCCCCTAAGGCGTGCAATATAATGTTGGTGCTAAAGGGAGAAAAAGAATTCAGTGGATCCACCCTTTTCTGTTCTCTTGATTCCTCTAGGTGATCTAGTTTATTCATGCTCACTTAAAAAACTTTTAAAAAAATAAAAATACAAAGAGACATCTGCTTAGAGCATGATGAAAAACTGTGCTGAGAGTCCTTTACCTCTCAGCAGAGGCTGATATTCTTGCAGGCTTTGGAGAGCCTCAGGGTGCCTTCTCTTGGCATAAAGAGCCACAGAATAGGCCGGTGCAATGCCATACGCTCCTGGGCCTGTGTTGCTTAGGTTTGAAACAATACTGCAATTTCCATGTTCTTTTGTTAGGGGGCCACATATTTTTTACATATAATTCCCTCTGTGATAATCCTCATGCTTAACGCTTTTGATCACTTATAATTTTTTTCCCATTTTCAAAATATATATAATTCTATTCAGAGAGGGAACAAACCTCAGAGCTGTACACAGCTGAGGCATCTGGCTTTCACTCAGGGTAAATTTTAAAAGGAACTTGGTTCTCAGTTATTCAGAAGCTTAAATTCACTGTGAAGGTAGAGAATATAATCCTGGAGATGGGCTAGAGACATGAAAATCAGTGGATTTGTTGTACTTGAATAAAGTCAGTGTTCTCAGGACTCTGAATGCAACTGTGTGTCAGAAAATGGAGGTGAGGTATTAACTGAGAACAGCAGCCCATCTACACCCTGTGAAAGTGGTCGGTCTAACTGAACCACCTTGAGGTCGGGTAGCCAGCATTTACAGGGAACTGGCCCTGTTTTCTGAAAGTCAAAGGTGAAGTGGCTAGGGGATCGAATGGCAAATGTTTAAAGCTTTGGTAATACTGTGTCCTACAGGATTATCAACATTCAGAATATGAGAATAGTTTAACTGCAAAGAAGGACAGGTATAAAGATGGAATAGATATTTATATCCAATGTTAATTAAAAAAACGTGTACTTTACAAGTTGTGGGTAAGGTACTATTCCAGTAAAGTTGGTCTGATTTGCCATTCTGCAACATATGAGGTGTAACACAGAAGTAATTACAACTATCTAGTTTGCCAAGGTTTATCTTTTCTGGCATTAAATACATTACTGACTACAAAATCATTTTTAAAGGCACCAAGGGGTTAAACCATGAAAGTAAAGACTATTAAGATGAAATTGGGAAAAAAAAAAAAAATCTTAGTTAATTTATCAAAGCACTGGTGTTGAATCAATTAAATAGCAATAGGAAAGTGCCATCATCCATCACTGTTAGCTTTGGAAATCAGTTTTAGATTTATGACTAGGATAAAACGATTTAAACTCTCTGTAAAAGAAGATCGTGTGACAGAAATGGGAGGAGACTGAAGAAAATATTGCAGAGGTTGAGTGGGAAGTGGGAATCTGAAGAAATTGCATTTCATGGGTGCTTCTTTTTCTGACATTTCACTTTTGATGGACTAGTAAATTATTATTTGTTTTCTTATGAATATACTACATAATCTGCCACAAATAAGAAGATGAATGATTCCAGAGAGAGCCCACCTCAGTCAATGCTTTGGGGTGATGATATTTGTTATTTTCAGGCTAGACGAATGTCACTGGATTGTTTGCAAGAAGTAGGTGTTTTTTCTTTAATGAAACATTATGTAGGGGAACAAAAAAGGGTGACAATACTGTCTCTAACTTGAAAATGTGCTTTCTCTGTTGAATCTTTTGCTGTCTGTGTTCTTATTTCATACTGGGTTTCTTGCAGGTAGAGGAAGGAAGGGATTACAGGAGCAAGGAAATCAGAGATATTAGTGCATTCCTTAAGTCAGCAGTCAGTAATAACAAGAAAAGTTGCACAGTATATAAACTGTGACAGATAATTATAAAGACGTTGACTTTGTAAATAAAAATAATAATAAAATCATTAACTAGCTGTAGTATCTTTTCTCCTATTTCAGACTACTTAGGAAACAGGCTTGTGCAGATTTAAAATTTGATGCATTGAATGACCATTTCAGGCGGAAGGCTGTTAATAATAATTTTTTGTCTGAATTATCTCCATTGGGAGTTCTGCTTCTTTTACTACCACTTGCACATTTTACAGGTAATATAAGCCATTTCCTGAAAGGAACTTCAGCAAAACCCAGCTTGAATTTTTGCTGGGTTTTCATGGAAGAATATGGACATAAACTGTGCTAAATTTCAGATCTGGAGTAAATTAATTAAATGGCAGTCACTTTGCAAATGCTTTTGCTCATTGTAGTCAACTAATCAGAATCAGTGATTGGCGAAATGTGAATTGCATGATTTGCCCAAGAGACATGACAATTTTTTGGCTTGGATAAATTACTTTATTAAGCTCTGCCTCTGGACAATGAGATTTCTGACTCATTGATCAGTGTACTAAGAGATGAGTTACTCTATTAGATGAGTTGAAGGGAAACTCAGTAGAGAAAGTTAGTGATGTGCACGTTTTTATGTCTGTAGTATGATGAATTAAGACTATTGTAATTCAGTAATGGCCAAACGCTCTTCAGCTCTGTAAAGTGGATAGGTGCAGTGCTGTCTTCTTGATGTGGACAGATATCAACAACCTAAGTAAAATAAATTACTCTTGATCCTCCCCAAAAGGAAAAAGAAAGCTTTAGGTAGCCAGAAGTATATCAGTAATAACCTCTGGTGGTGCTGCACTTCACCAGAATGAAGTAGTATCTACCTTTGATGTACTTTTATTTAAAAAATAAGGACCAAAGTACTGTTCTTAGTTTCTGAAAATCTCAGAAATCTCCCAATAAATAAATAAATAAATTAAATAAAACAATCTTCTTTAAAAGTTATTATCTAAAATAATAGATGAATTTTAAAAGTTTAATTTCTGATTTTATTTTCAGCACTTAGCAGAAATAATTTTTCAAAATATCAACTATGCTAGCCTTATACCAGGTCATTAGAATAACTGTTGTGACTCTGAAGCTGGTTTTACTGAGAACAATTTTTAAGAATCCTAGTAGGTGCTATGCGAAGACATAGATTAAGTGCCAATAACATTCGTGAGAAAATGATTATATTGCTTATTAGATGAGTTGCTGCAGCTCGAAGAAATAGCCAAGCTGACTTAGTACCAAGTAGCTGAACTAGTAGCAGAAGTTGCCACAGAACCAATAATAATCTTCAAAAACAACTGTTTATTCAGTTTTCAGATTGTTCTTGATAATTTGAATTTGAAAATGAGCTCATGTTCCCAAGAAATCTTTTAATATATTTTTTTTCCCTAGTGATGTCAAAGAGTAGGAGTAGTAAAAGACACTAGATGTCTTCACAAACTCTGCCATGTTTATTATACTGTTACGGCTGTAGCCACAGTACTGCTGCAGTGTGGAAGCCAGAGCAATGCTTCCTGCTGTTCCTTAATTGTGACTGTAGTGGCCTTCCAGTACTTTCTCTGAAGTCACAAATACAAGAAATTTACTTTAGCAGTGGTACTTGGAAAACAGGCCGCTTCGGAATTGCAGTACATGTTTGCAAAGTAATCATCAGCTTGATATTTAAAAGCAGAATCAGAAGGCAGACTGTCTTCCATGACCCTGTGATGGATGTTGCTTCGTAATAGAAGATGTTGAGAAGCTGAGATCCCCTACTATGGAATACAGAGTAATTCGGCTTAGGTAATTTAGCAGGAGTGGAAAGATATTAATTTATGCTGTCTGAAGGACTAAATAGAATCCTTCAGAGCACTGTCATCCAGTGTGACGTTCAGCAGAATTTCATTGTGTTCAGACATGAAAAATTAAAATTGTGGTCTGAAAAAATGCATATATGAGAGGGATGTGCTTGTAAGACCCCATGGTCTTGTGCCTTGGTGAAAGAGGAGGACGACTCACCCCTTTGTAGGAAGAACACGAGGGCAGGTATGAGGTTGGTGGCTGTGGAAACACCTGTGTGGTGATGAGGGTATTAGGGTTACTCGCAAGGAGACCAAGCTCAGGTGCCTTTACACCAATGCATGCAGCATGGGTAATAAACAAGAGGAGTTGGAGGCCATTGTGTGTTCAGAAAGTTATGATATAGTTGCCATCACAGAAACATGATGGAACGACTCCCACAGCTGGAGTGCAGTGATGGAGGGCTACCAGCTTTTCAAAAGACACAGGCTGGGTAGAAAAGGTGGTGGTGTAGCTCTCTATGTTAAAAAAGACTATGAATGTGTGGAAATTAATGATGGTGATTATAAGTTTGAGAGCATATGGATCAGAATAAAAGCAAAGGCCAACAAGACTGACGTTATTGTGGGAGTCTGCTACAGGCCACCCACCCAGGATGAAGAGGTGGACAAGAGGCTTTATAAACAGTTGGGTGAGGTCTCTAGGTCACTCCCCCTTGTTCTGGTGGGGGACTTCAACTGCTGGAATTATAATACAGCTGACAGGGAACAGTCCCAGAGGTTCCTAGAGTGTGTGGGAGATAACTTCCTGACACAGCTGGTGAGGGAGCCGATGAGGGGAAGCAATATCCTGGAGCTGCTCTTTGTTAACAGAGAAAGTCTGGTGGGGGCTGTAAAGGTTGGAGGCCGTCTGGGGCAAAGTGATCACAAGATGCTAGATTTCTCTATCCTTGTTGAACCACGGAGGGGAGACAGCAGAACTGCGACCTTGGACTTCTGGAGGGTGGACTTCAACCTCTTTAGGACCATGGTTGAGAGGGTCCCTTGGGAGGTAGTTTTGGAGAGTGTGGGAGCCCAGGAAGGCTGGGAATATTTTAAGGAAACTGTTTTAAAGGTGCAGGACCTGACCATCCCCATGTCACGGAAGATGAGACGACGGGCATGGAGGCTGGGCTGGCTGAACAGAGACCTTTGGCTGGATCTCAAGAACAAAAGGAAAGTTTATGGTCTCTGGAAGAGTGGGCAAGCTACTTATGAGGATTACAGGTACGTAGTGAAAATGTGCAGGGAGAAAATTAGAAAAGCCAAAGTGCAGCTAGAACTGAGTTTGGCCACTAAAGCAAATGAAAACAGTAAATGCTTTTATAAACACATTAACAGCAAGAGGAAGGCTAGGGAAAATCTCCATCCCTTGTTGGATGCCGAGGGCAACCTGGTCACCAACGATAGGGATAAGGCTAAGGTACTTAATGCCTTCTTTGCCTCAGTCTTTAATAATAAGACTTGTTACTCCCTGGGAACACAGCCCCCTGCACTGGTAGATAAGGATGGGGAACAGAATAAGCCCTTCATGATCCATGATGAAACAGTTTTGGACCTGCTGCAAAAGCTGGATGCTTACAAGTCCATGGGGCTGGATGGATTGCACTCTAGAGTGCTGAGAGAGTTGGCGGATGTGATTGCCAAGCCACTCTCCATCATTTTTCGGCAGTCCTGGCTAACTGGGGATGTCCCTGTGGATTGGAAACTGGTAAATGTGACGCCCATCTTCAAAAAGGGCCAGAAAGATGATCCTGGTAGCTACAGGCCTATCAGTCTCACCTTGGTGTCTGGGGAGGTTATGGAATAATAATAATCTCGGGAACTATCATGGACCAATTAAAGGTCAACCAGAGGATCAGGCCCAGTCAGCATGGGTTTATGAATGGTAGATCCTGTCTGACAAACCTGATTTCATTTTATGACAAGGTGACCCGCTTAGTAGATGAGGGTCAGGATGTCAATGTGGTCTACCTGGACTTCAGTAAGGCCTTTGACACTGTCCCCCATAACATTCTCGTGGAGAAGCTGGCTGCCCATGGTCTGGATGGGTGTACGCTCCGCTGGGTGAAGCACTGGCTGGATGGCCGGGCCCAAAGAATCGTGGTCAATGGAGTTGAATCCAGTTGGCGACTGGTCACAAGCGGTGTCCCCCAAGGCTCAGTGCTGGGGCCGCTTCTGTTTAACATCTTCATTGATGATCATGATGAGGGGATTGAGTGCACCCTCAGTAAGTTTGCAGACGACACCAAGCTGGGAGGGAGTGTTGATCTGCCGGAGGGGAGAAGGGCACTACAGAGGGACCTGGATAGACTGGATTGATGGGCCAAGGTAAACTGTATGAGTTTCAATAGGGCCAAGTGTTGGGTCCTGCATTTTGGTCACAACAACCTCAGGCAACCCTACAGGCTTGGGGAGATGTGGCTGGAAAGCTGCCTGATGGAAAGGGACCTTGGTGTACTGTTGGACAGATGGCTGAATATGAGCCAGCAGTGTGCCCAGGTGGTCAAGAAGGTCAATGGCATCCTGGCTTGTATCAGGAATGGTGTGGTGAGCAGGACTAGGGAAGTCATCCTGCCCCTGTACTCGGCATTGGTGAGGCCTCACCTCGAGTACTGTGTTCAGTTTTGGGCATCTCAGTACAAGAAGGACATGGAGGTACTGGAGCAGGTCCAGAGAAGGGCAACAAGGCTAGTGAAGGGCTTGGAAAATCAGCCCTATGAGGAGAGGCTGAGGGAGCTGGGGCTGTTTAGTCTGGGAAAGAGGAGGCTGAGGGGAGACCTTATTACTCTCTTCCAGTACCTGAAAGGTGTTTACAGTGAGAGTGGGGTAGGTCTCTTCTCACTGGTGACAGGTGACAAGATGAAGGGAAATGGCCTCAAGTTGCACCAAGGTAAGTTTAGGTTGGATACCAGGAAACACCTCTTTACAGAAAGGGTGGTTAAACACTGGAATAGGCTCCCCAGGGAAGTGGTTGAGTCACCATCCCTGGATGTGTTTAAGAGCTGTTTGGATGTGGTGCTCAGAGATATGATTTAGCAGAGGGTTGTTAGAGTTAGGGTACTATGGTTAGGCTGCGGTTGGACTTGATGATCTTTGAGGTCCTTTCCAACCTGAGTAATTCTATGATTCTATGATATATGACAGCCTGCAAAGTCCTGGAGTGGTGCATTCAGAAAACACACACCAGAGGCTCTTCTCTAAATATCAGATCTTGTAGGAGTTGCATTTAAAAAGGATAATCATGACATGGTTGCTGTATATAGTGATATTTTTCATTACAGAATAGCTAAAACTAGACTGCAGTAGGTGTCACCTCCATGATTTAATTTGAAAATGTTCCATCATTTCTCTCCTTAACTGTATTCTCCACAAATGTGAAGTATGGGGGAAAAAAGAACACAGAAAAACTCCAAACTCATTGAATAATGTTAGTCACTTTGCAAAGAATACAGAAACTTTAGAACATAGAGAAGGACAAAGCTCAACTATTTGGAATTGTGTTGAACGGGAAGTACATTTTATTGAAATTGGTTAAATGATTTCTTCTATACAAACAAATGCATTAAGGACTGTATATCAAGCTGATAGAGGTGCACAGAAAAATGGGATTTCAGAGGAAGAATAAATATAATTTACAAGGATATACAGATCATTTTAAAAATGTGTAATAATAAATCTCTCAAGGATCAGTAAACAAAAAAAGTTGTGTTATCACGGTGACAAAGAAGCAAATCTGTTCTATTTGAATTTCTTCCAGGCAAGGGGAACTGAAAGAACAAAGTCATGTGGATACATGCCATAAACATGGGTGTGAAGATGGATGAGGAGTTAGAGTTGTTAAAACAAAGCAAAACTGGCTACAAGAAAAACTATTGGAGGCTGTCTGAAACTAGTACGGGTGGAATAGTAGCTTGTGTGCAGTGAGTCGTAAAGTGAGAGCTGGCCATAGAGAATGTGGCTTGAGATTTGTTTAAAACAATCTGTCTGTGGAGATCTTGTTAAATGAGTTTGCTATGAGAAGAAACATTTTGGAATGCTACCTTTTAATTAATTGTTGCTATGTTAAAGAAACAAGACCCTAGGTTACAGATGACTTTATGATCAGCAGAAAGCTTTCGAATCAGGTCATTGCATGTATATTCAGTTGTTTATTAGCAATACAAATGGATATTCTGGGCTGAAAAACAAATTCACCTTTCAGAGAGATTAGAATAAAAATGAGCTTAGACATTTCAGTTCTTTTGAAAAATTGGTAGAGACTTGACAAATACTTTGTTCATTATGTAACAGAATACTGGATGTAGCCATACTAAAAGTGCAAAAGTGAGCCTGTGGGAATGGGTTAGAGCCTGGGAAAGCAGACCACAAAAATGCACTTGCTAGCAACATTCAAGCAAATCTTGTTTCATCCTGAAATCTGAATGTTTTGCTTCTGGCAAAACATTTGTACTTTGTTTATTCTTAAGATACATATTTGAGCTGTTGAGAAGTTGATTGCAGTGTGCTTTTTGAATCTTCAGAACTCATGGTTATGGTTTCTAAAGCAATATGAATTGCCAGATTCTTTCCTTAGCAAACTGTTGTCTCCAACTCTTATCAGTGGGTTTAATAAATGGTGTGATGACTTTGTACAAATTTTCAGCTTATTTTCGTACACAGATGTAGAACATTCCTGTAACATAGATTAGTTTTCTGTCCTGCAGTTTGCTTTGTGTTTAGAAGAACTGATTTCAGAATCAGATTCCCAGATCTAGATCTCTCTTCAGATCGTCGAAAATTCAGACCTGGCTCTAAGTTTTCCATCTGCATTAGGAAAATGTAGACTTAGACTTGCTGAAGTCATCCTAGTATGGACTTTCCGAATAGTTCCTTGAGAAAAACTGTATAACTAATCTTGCCTGTGTATTACTGATTTTGGACTGTGCAGTAAGTTTAGAACTGACAGCAAAACATAAAACAGTATCCCAAAGTGTTCCTTGTTTACTTTCATTTCTCCTACAAATTCCCAAGTGTATACAGTAAAATCTCATGGCTTTAAATCCCTTGAGATGATTGTTGCTCCCAGAAACAAACTAAATATGTTGCATTTGTAAATATTTATTCTGAAATACAAGATATTGTAATGAAGATCATTTGTGTGATGCTATCCTTTCTCAATGTATATATTTAACTTGAAATGTACAGGAAATGAAATGATGGCAAAAGTAAGGCAATTTTAAGCTGCTTTTAGTGGATTAAAATAGCATTTAATTCAGAAGATATTTTTCCTGTGTTACTGCAATTTTATATTGTCCTAGACTTGGTAAGGGTGCTAGAGCCAAGTGAAACTAGTATGGGAGTGAAGTTCGGGAATCAAGAGCTTGAGGAGATGAATCACAAGAATAGAAAAATTTCTTTATTTGACTCAGAAGTGGGGTATTAGAAGTCAGATGTATTAAGTATGCACTCAGGAGAGAGTGAATGCAGTCTTTAGCGCAGCGTGCTTGGCGGTTGTGAGAATTTAATTATAATGGCCTTTTAGTAGGGTGAAAATATCCAATTTCCCCAAAGATCACTCTGGCTTAGTAATGCAGGCTTTCTGACTTCATAGTCTAATGCTTACTTCACAAAATGCTTCATTTTACCTTATGTAATTAATTGAAAACAACACTGTTTCAAGGCACAAAATGCAAGTACTTCTTCATTAGATGAAACGATTTTTCAGGAGTCTGCTAAACAGAAGATGAGATAAAACTGGCCCTGCAGTCTACATGTGAAGAATTTCAAATTCTAAATGTAAGATAACTGTAGAGAAGATAATCAAACACATTACCCATCACTGAGACAGTCTGGAGAAAATTGGCTGAAATGACCACACAGATCCTTTAAAAACACAATAGAAGCTGAAAGGACTGACAGTTGCGAATATAGGTGTTTTGCAAAGGAAAAGCATCCCTGAAGGAGAATATGGCTTATCAGATGTTGGAGGACAGATGATAAATTTCATATTACTTACAGCCATTAGTTATGCCAAGGGCATATGAACTGTAACACAACTATAACACAGTATCCTGTTTTAAAAATTACAAATATAACTATTAGGATAAAAGCCTTCCAGCATTCTGTACAGACAGTTACATTAATGCACAAAGTCAGTGTTTAGTAATTATGAATAGTCCAAGATGATTAACAATCTGTATTTGTGCTGTAATTTATTTGGGTTTGTGACACAGCCTGCAATCTATTGTAAAAATGAAAAAAAAAAAAAAAAAAAAAAAAAAAAAGAAGGAAGAACACTACATAGGCAAAGATTTATGAGAGTAAAAGAACGACTAGGAAAGAAGAAAAGAAGAACGGTATTATTGGGTATTATCCCAATTACAATAGCATATTAAAATGGAAATAAATTTATGTAGTAACAGAATAACCTGAGATTTAATGGATAATTCTTTTCAACTAGAGGCAATCAAGGTAAAGAAATGAGAAACAGTATGAGTCTCTTTGTTCCTTATTATAGTGACCCTTTTAAATAAGATTTTTCCTCAATCTAGTATGGTATTCCCACTAGGTAATACATTAACAGTCTACCAGAAGAAAATTATTGTAGTTGAAAATGGAGCTCTTTCACATTCAGGGAGAACGAAACAGAGGATTAAGAACTAAGGTTGACCTAATTCAAGAAATAGACACTTTCTGGTTTCTGTTACAATGTATTGGGACTCTCAAGCTGTTCTGAGCTGGTTGAAAATGGATGCCTCAGCATGAAGAGATCCCTAGGCTATATAATGTGGCTCTCTTGCTCACTGTCTTTGTGGTCCTCTGAGATTATCACTCATTGGCCCTGTAGGCTTCAGTCAGCTCTGATTTATGTTATGATGAGTAGGTTCTCCTGGAAACACCAAGATTTCAGTAGTGCAAGAGATTTATGGTCATGTTAGTCCTTCTCCAATCTTTTACTGGATAGGTGTCAGTGGTTTCTGAAAAATAAACCTGTAATCTTTAGAAAATTGCAGCAAAAATGACAGGTTCTAGTGCTGAAATACAGTTTTGAAGGAGAAGGAGTGTGTGTAACTGTTTCCTCTGAGTTTCTTAGAAACAGAGTTTGCACATTACTAAAAATCTTGTGTTTGATGGTTTTTTTTTTTCCATGCATACATTACTACCCAAATTTCATTCAGTTGTATTGAAGCATAAAGAAATTCAAATCTGAATAAAATTTCCTATGAATAGTACGCAGTTAAACCTCTATTACTCCAATGAGCAACTGGGGAAATTTTCTTGATACAATTTTATTGTACTTCATGGATGAAATTATGGCAGAAAGTCTGTTTTGAAATTGTAAGACAGCCTTTTAAAGAGTTCTGTAAAATATAAAAGTTTCCGAAAGTATTAGACATCATTGTTATCACTTAATACATTGGTACTTCAATATCAGGTGATCAGTTATCATTGACTTTAAAGATATGTACTCCTGTTTTGTTCCTGAATCAGAAGCATTGAAGTAAATCACTCTGGACATGTGTGTCCTGTCCTGCAGGAAAGTCACTTTTTTGCACTATGATTTTATTTTAAATACAGTTTAAGATGTACTTTTTTTTGTAGTTGCAGGAGCACTAATAAATTAATGATCTGGAAGTCCCCTAACTCCTAAAGGGAGCAGAGGATGTCAGCTGTGTGTTTTCAGAATGAAGTTATTTAACTTCAGGCCACACAATTTATGCCACTTATCACACACTGACTGTATCACTGTTTTTCCTCTTTTTTTCCATAGGACAGTGTTTTAGGTCTTCTCATTCCAGCTGGCACATTCGCAATGCGTAGTAGCAAGTTATGAGTGACAAATCTAACTCTTAAATGATAAATTCAGTAAAGTTATTTTAGAGGCTGTAGAGCAAAAGGAAAAAGCTGTATGACATAAGTCTTTCATAGTTTGAGGAAAATTAGTTTATTTCCAGTTTAAGAAAAGGTCTTATGACCTTTTCAGTATGAAGCAGACACAGGCAATCCATTTCAGCCATATTTCTAGGATGACACAGGGCTCAGAGTTTATAAGAAAATGTGCTTCCTTTTTGTTTGTTTGTTTGTAAAAATAGAAATATCATTGCATCATCTGTGCATTTTCCTAAACAAATTAATAAAAACAAATTCAAACTGAAGATGCCCAAGAACTGGGATACACTGCTTGGAGAAATTGTGTCCCCTTCAACAGTAATGTGCTTAAGCACTGGTTAAATTAACAGTTGATCAGAGTGATGCAAATATGTTAAATCATTCAGATTAAACAGATTAAAGGAATCTTTGAGCTTCACTGGGTTTATTGTCTGTGATTCTGTTGATAGTTTGGATGAAGATAAAGACTGCAAAATCCACTTCTGGGGGGAGGGAGTGAACTGGGAAGATTAAAAAAAAAAAAAAAAAATTAAATTCTGAAGTACCTGAGAAACTTTTTCTCTTTTCATATAAGATGGAAGGGGAATAAAATTACCTGGGTAATGCATACTATTAAAATGAGCTTTACTCTTGAAGTGCAGCGGAGTGATGGAAAGCATGCTTTTCTGATAAAGATGACAAGAAAACAAGGCACAAAAGCCAGAAACTGAAGTCTAGCTTCTGGTCTGCTAAAAAGTCAAATAGAAGAATCCTCCTTTCTTACTTTACATAAGCCAGCTGTGCCTCTTGGCTTTTCTTCAAACCAACTGTTTGATACATTTTGATTCTTTTTAAGACTCTTTGGTTCTTGTGTATCTCACCTTTGCGTTTGCTTGTTTGCTAAGGCTGTGAACTGCAGAGATAGTGTAATGAAGGTCAATGGAGCTCTCAGATTCATGATACTCATATGAATTAGAAATAAGTACTAAAACAGAGGAGGCTCAACAGCATCAAATCTAAAAATACCTCATGCAGAGTTCATAATGGGCTAAATAACACTTACAAACAGCTGCAATGTCATTTTTGCCAAACTGGGTCAAAATAATTGCCAAGGAAGTGTCAAAGTGAACAAAGGAAGGATCCCTCCCATTTCCCTTTAAAAATATCTTTTTCTACATTATTCCTTTCATAGAAAGAGATAGCATATGAACAGAAAGAAACATGAAAAACCAATCAGCTCTGAACCATTCCCCCTTCCATTGACAAAGGAATACACATTCCTGAGATCTCTCATCATTTGAAGTCAGACACACAAAGAACATTCTGTCCCTTATTTAGGTAAACACTGCAAGCATTACAAACTCAACATTATACCATGAAATCAACTGTGTGCCTGCTGAGAAAATAAGGAAGAATGGGTCCTGTCCTGTTCTTGCCACAGAATGCTATACAGAATTTCAAGCAGGGAAGAATACAAGAACAGATACAGCTTTGCCTTTTCTCTTCCCAAGATACCTGCCACTGCACATGAGCAAGTGTGACAAGAATAAGAATTTTTTTTCTGGGAGGAAAGGGGAAACAATTGTTTCATTGTGCTGTGCTCATGTAACAGTACAGCAACCAAATACTTATTAAGAACTGCATCCTGAGGGCATAATATAGGTGACCTATATAGTTTCCAAAGGCTTAATCTTATAAAGAAAGGAAGAATGCTCTTAGATCATCTGGAAATGAATTTTACTCTACACAGTGGAAAAGCTTGAAGAGTTTCGTACCTGTTATTTCCTTAAGAGACAATTTGTGTCACTTGGCAAATAATTTACTGCATTTTCATCCTTTCAGGTTCAGTCAGTAAAGAGTAGACAAATTTTACATTATGGATTTCCTGATAGGCATGCTGTGGAAAATCCAGGGAGGTGGGAGCTGTCCCAGCAGCCCTGTTAATCAGCCATCTCTCAGGTACCAGAGGAATTCCTCACAGGGTCTCTGCAAAACTACCATCCGTAAGTCCATTGCAGGATATCCAGTCTCAGGTTCTTTGTTCAGCAAAATTTTAATTTACTGAAGGTCATTAAGTATTTAAGCCCAGAGTAAGTTTGACTTAAAAAACTTAACCTAATGTAAATTTATTTTAACATGATCATTGCAGCCCAGACCAAAAAAAAAAAAAAAAAAAAAAAAAAAAAGTTTTCCATATGATATGAACAGTGTGGCAGAGTGCATACTTATCATGGATATGAAACTACATTTAAATTCCTAGAACACTGGACTGTCTGCAGAAGAGGTACAGATGAATGCAAAGTCTGTTGATTGTATTTGAGTACTCCTCGGATGAAACTTAGCCCAAAAGTTGTAGATCTGGAATAGAAGGGTTATTTTACATGTGCTATAAATACATATTCTGTGTGAATCTTATTAGCATGTCTATATGCTAATTCACAATCTATGAAGAATTTGTGTGTGTGTGTGTGTGACATCTAAATTATGTACAATAAATACTAGATACTAGATGACAACGGATTATCTTATCATTAAATCATTAAACATGGTAAAGGCAGTCACATATCAATAATGTGAAGAAATTGCTTTGTGGAGCTAAATTCCTATTCAGTTAGGTTCAGGATTGAGGATTTTGCTCCATACTGTCTGTGACCAACTGCACTTCCTGGACTGTAAGTGTGCATGGTAAGAAAAATTGTGTTGGCTTTTGCTGTGTACAGAGACAAAACATATAATTCCATTTTTCTTACACTGCTATTGCAATGTTCTCAAAATAGTATTTGAAAATTGAGCTGAGGAAAAAAAAAAACACTGAATTCAAATGAACACTGAATTCAAATCTACCATATTTGTATTTTGTGGATTTTCAGTCCTAGTGTTAGCAGATACTGAAACAGTGCCTGCATGACAATTAATACAAAAAATGATGAGCAAAATCCTCAGTGAGTACAAAGGAGCTTAGTACCATAGGCTTTTCTGTGTACAAAATGCAACTCTGAGTTTACCTTTATGTGATCACCAGTGGTGCCTCTGAGTATTAAACAAAAGTAGACTATGCAAGTTTATTTGTCTTTAGATTTCTACACCCCATTGTGTCTTCAGATAATCCAAGAGCAAACTTGAAATGACTCAGTAGCTGTCATCAGAATACTACCTTGTTTACAACAATTTAAGGGGTGTCAGGGTGTCAGATTTTCATTGATTTTGCTTGTTGATTTATCAGATAGATAGAATGAAAACGGTGAATTTTGCTTTCCAAAGCATAAAAATTCTGTTTATTGTTTAGGGGAAGAAAATCTTTATATGTTGCTCAGAGCAACCTGTAGTAATGGGCAATTGTTTTGTCAGAATGTGTTGGTATTTTTTGAATACTAAGGTTTTATCAGAATATGTGGCAGTTTTATTTAGCTAATGACCAACAGGGAGTAATTTCCCTGCACATGAAAAAGACTTCTCTTTAGCACTAGAATGAGTGCAGCTCCTGACTGACCCTGACCTCTCTGAGAAGCTCTGGTGACAGAGATGTCTCCCAGAATGTCACTTAATATTCCTTTACTGAGGGGGAGGGAAGGAGGAAAATTAGGGCAGGGAGGTTAAATAATGGTGGCCAGATTCTGTATCACCCCACTAGCTTTTTAGTCCCGCATCTTGTGTAACCTTCATGCACCATATAGAACATGTATGGGCAAAGCAAAAGGGCTCATCATAACAGTTACAAGTTCTGTCATCCTTAGTTCTGACCTGGTCTGTTCTTGGGAAATAGCCAGAGATGCAGAATGATGCAAGCAATATGGTGACTGCAGTGATCTGCTGTGGCTCCTCTTCCCCTGAAGTCACAATACATTTCTTCATTAACTGTATTAATGAACAATATAATACAATACCACTAATGAAGAAATTAATTTCCATTCTCCATTTCCTGCAGCTTATATGCGGGCTTTTACAGATCTCAGTCTAAGAGGATGTTCCCCTCCCTTTTATAAATCTTTGGAAATCACAGAGCAAAAATACCTAAGTAATCTGAAGTTTGGGAAATTTTCAAAAAGTTTATTTCTTTTCATGCAATAAAAGAAAAAGAGCACATAAATAGGAAAATAAAGTCACTCTTTCCCCGGTGGACCTGCTTTGGAATGCTGGTGTTCATATTTTTCTCACACAGTGTCTTTATAACTTTGCATCATGAATAAATAAAAACTGTAAAACAGCTCAGGCCTCTGTATCCCTTGAGTAGACGGAACTTTTAGGATCAGATGTTCTTTGGTCATAAGTCAATCCTTTACTTTGCTGCAGTGCAGATACTGTTTGCAACTGTATTGATCATTGAGCAGCAGCATTGACCTAGGTATTCTAATGCTTTTTAATTGTACCTGTAACTAACTTAACTTCAACATATCCCTTTTCTAGTTATAGAATAAGGAAATTTATAGTCTTGAAATTGTGCTATACAAATACTGTGTGGATCCCACAGTAGCATTCTTGCTTATTCTTCCTCATATGGAAGCACCCAGTGGAACCACTGTATAGTCTATCTATTGCCTCCTAGAAAGACAACTATTGGAGTTGTTTATTTGCTAAAAATAGCAGACATAAAATAGTTGTCACAAAAAGGATGGCCTCTGGTGCCTTTGGCAAAAGCTAGGGTATTGACCTACTTCAGATCTAGCCATGAAGCTTTTGATACACATCTGCCTCTGACAGCATCCACTCTTCCAATTTGTATGGTTAGTTCTGAATGATCAGGTTTGTTGTACGTGCTTATTTTGTATCTTACTTCGTCACGTATTTCTAGTGTAAATACCCATCTGAATTTAAGAGCATTCATTTATGCAAATACTCTGTTTATAACCTTGAAATTATACATACATCTAGGCTAATGAAAATCTAATAGAAAAAATGATCTTGAAAATTAAATAAAAATGTAAGCATGGATGCGTGAATGATGATGTTATTTAATTTTTAAATTGGTGGAAAATCCCTATAATACTTATGTTTCAGTGAAATGTGAGAGAATATTAAGAGTTAGAAATGCTATTTGGCAACTTGGTAGCACCATGGAAAATGCCATCTTATGATGACTACTAGTGAGGCTTTTTCTATCCATGAACCTCCACCCATGTATTTCTACAGACCCACCTTTCAATGATCTATGCAATAACAGAAGGAAAAAAAGAAAAATAAAGTTGATGAAATATTTCAAAATCTGAGCAGATAATATTTCCATTTAGCCTTGTAAATATGTTTAATTGTGCACATTACTTAAATATACGAATTAATGGCTTCAAAGTCTTGTAAACAGTGTTGTAAAAAATGTATAACATGTTGTAAAAAAATGTAGGATAGAACTTTTTTACTTATTGGAAACTGCTTGGAAGTGATGGCTACTTAAAGAGAATGAGAAAATCTAGGGAACAGCCATAAATCATATTGTGTAGGATTCTATTTCAAATACATAGTAGTTTATTCCCTGCTTTGTTTGCTTCCTGATACATTTCTGAGATATATATTTGGAAGGAAAATCAATCATCCCTTAGCCCTTTACTCTTTCCTGACACAGAGTAGTACTCAGTATTTTTTTGCAAGGTTTCAGTGACTGTTCCTTTTCTGTCCCTTTTTTCCCTTGATTCTGTACAAGGAGTCAGAGATCTTTTGCCTATTTTCTCTACTGTCTGCTATAATTGTATGGAATTACTTTTCAGGAAGAATTTCAGGACCATGCATTTCCCCTCTCCACTAATCAGTAACACAGATATTCCTCAGTGTTTCTTGAGTGATACTTATAATTTCTGATTTTGACCCATTAGCTAGTGGAGCAGAAGGAAATAGAATTGGTTCTGGGTAAACTTTGAAGGGCCCCTCTGGGTGATTTTGTTATACTAGGGACTGAATCTGATTGTGAAGAACTGGGAAATAAAAACTGCAGAGGTACAATGTGTAATTGTATCGTAATATTCTGTAAAATGCTGAGTCCCTTCATTGGCATGGTTAAAAATAGAATGCACTATATAGTCAATAATGAGGCTGAGCAGATACTGTGATCTAACCAATCTGACAAAATTAGTTTGCTCTTTGACTAGAACTAGTGTAACATAGAGCACTATTTTCAGCAACATAAATAAATAAATAAATAAATAAATAGTTCCTGATGCACTGCTTCTATGAATAATTCACAAACCTGAATGTTAAAATTTGAGATACTTTGTATTGATAAATGATAAAATATACTGATATTTCTTAAATGAGTAGGTAAAACTTGTTACCCTGTACAAATGCAGGTAAAAATTATAAATTCATTTTCAAAAACATTTTACAATATTATCCTAGCATTCTTCTCCAGCAGCAATTTCACTTGGTAGAAAAAGAGCACAACCTTTTAAAGCTATGTTTGTATAAGTATTGGAATGAATATTTATGGAAGATTTTATTTTTATTCTTCCTATCTACAAGGCCTGCTCCGAAAATAATGCTTCCTATTTTATTATGTTGCCCATGATGTCAGAGGAGATGGTGGCAGTACAGCAGTAGAAGTCGAACCTTCCCAGCAATATTCCATTATGTTTTATTGCTGTGTGACAAATGACAGTATAGAGGCAGTCTGACAAAATGGCGTCTGACATGGAAGTGTGGATGGAGCAAGTGTGTGACATTGAATTCCTCCACGTGGAAAAAATGGCACCCACTGACATTCATCAATGCTAGTTGAATGTTTACGGAGACTGAATGTGAGCATAGTGTGTTTCACCCATGTGAAACACAGGGGTGGTGTGTTTCAGCAGTTGGACAGTGACAATACATTACCTGATGCAGATTTTTTATAAGCATGGCATGAGGCTCTTGTTCATCACTGGCAGAAATGCATAGATAATGGTGGTGACCATAGTGAAAAATAGTGTTTTGTAGCTGAGAATTTCCTCTATCAAACAGTGTTATTGTGCTCTTTGTAGCTGTTGTAGTTTTTAAGGAAATAAATAGGAGGCATTACTTTTGAAGCGACCCAAGTAGCATGGACACTGCATTAGAAAAGTGAAATGTTGATTCACTTCATTCTTTTTGACCCTTTTTTTTTTTTTTTTTTTTTTTTTTTTTTGCAGGCATCTTGCACTCATGTGCCCATCTCTGACAGGCATCGGCCAGCTGACTAGTCCCAGATCTAGTTAGTAACATATTCTCACTCATGACTGATGTTGCAGGTGAGAAACAAACCTAAACTAGCTGCTGAAGCCATTACTATTTCCTGGAGATTTTCTGTTTTTGTTCTTGGTGAATGGCAGTGGGAGGTACAGCCATAGGCATTTCTTTCAGCAAACAGCAGTATACTTTTTATATGAAATAAATCCTAATGCCAATTTACCTTGATACTGTTCATCTAATTTTTAATATACTCATTTACTAGATTTATAAAAATATATTTATGAAATGTCATGGTTTTCTAGTTTTGCTACTGGTATTCCACATCATATTAATCTGAGCTATTGAAGGCAAATGCTTTCCTGCTCAAGCGAGGAACAATAGTAGGACTGTATCGCGTGTTGCCTGGTGGCGTTACCTCCGTGACCATGGAGAAGACATGAGGAAGTGGCATGACCAAGCAATTCCTGTACTGCAAGCACAGGTGAGAGAATTACAGAACAGACCAACCACCACTGTCGTTGCTCCAGTTACCACAGGTGATGAATAGAGGGGCCCTGCCCTCAGTCGGAGGGGGAGAGGGATAACGGAGTTTACTGGACTGCGTGGATCCAATGGCCTGGCACATCAGAACCACAGAAATATAAGGCAGTGGTGTGGATACCGGTGCACAGCGCACTCTAATGCCTTCGAGTCATGAAGGGACAGAATCAATCCGTATTTCTGGAGTGACTGGGGGTTCTGAAGAATTGACTGTGTTTGACGCTAAAATAAGCCTCACTGGTAAAGACTGGCAAAAACATCCGAAGTAGTCGGTACTGAGACGCAGATCCTCCTGGCACCTTGACTGCCAGTGCTGAACTGGATGTTCAAGGGAAAGGTTCCCTCCACCCATCATGCTACTGATGCCACTTGAAGCAAGTGGATTGCACTGACTACACAATGAGTTCGGATGGGGAACCTCAGTTGTCCAGGAATCTTAGAGGTGATTATGGACTGGCCGGAAGGGAAAAAGTTTGGAGCATCACCAGGAGAAGAGATATCGCGTGCTAAAGAGGCCCCACCATATAGTGAACTACCAGAAAATGAAAAGAAGTATGCCCTGTTCACAGATGGATTGTGTCATATTGTGGGGAAGCATCGCAGATGGAAAGCTGCTGTGTGGAGCCCCACATGACAAGTTGCAGAGGCCACTGAAGGAAAAGGAGAATCAAGCTAATTTGCAGAGGTAAGATGTTCATGTGCCCAAGAGTCGGGCTACTGAAGAACAGAAAAATAGCCATCAGGTAGATCAAGCTGCCAGAATTGAGGTGGCTCAAATAAACTTGGACTGGCAACACAAAAGTGAATTATTTCTAGCTCGGTGGGCCCATGATACCTTGGGCCATCAATGAAGAGACGCAACATATAAGCGGGCTAGAGACCGAGGGGTGGACTTAACTATGGATGCTATTGCACAGGTTATTCATGACTGTGAAACATGTGCCCTAATTAAACAAGCCACGAGGATGAAACCTCTCTGGGAGGAAGGAGGATGGCAAAAGTATAAATATGGGGAGGCGTGGCAGGTTGACTATATCACCTTGCCACAATCTTGCAGTGGTAAGCGTTATGTGCTTACCATGGTGGAAGCAACCACTGGGTGGCTTGAAACATATGCAGTACCCTATGCTACTGCCCAAAACATTGTGTTAGGTCTGGAGAAACAAGTCCTGTGGTGACATGGCATCCCAGAAAGAATTGAATCAGATAGTGAGACTTATTTCAAAAATTCTCTTATAAATTCTTGGGCCAAAGAACATGGCATTGAACAGATTTATCATACTCCCTATCATGAACCAGCTTCTGGTAAAATTGAACAGTACAGTGGGTTGTTAAAAACTATGCTGAAAGCAATGGGTGGTAGAACATTTAAGCACTGGGAGAAGCATCTGGCTGAAGCCACCTGGTTGGTCAACACTAGAGGATCTATCAGTCGTGATGGTCCTACCCAATCCAGTTCCCTACATACTGTAAAGGGAGATAAGGTCTCTGTAGTACGTGTAAAGAGCATGTTGGGAAAAGCAGATCGGGTCTTTCCAGCCTCTGGGAAGGGCAAACCTCTCCGTGGAACTGTTTTTGCCCAGGGACCTGGGTCCACTTGGTGGCTGATGCAGAAAGATGGGGATGTTCAGTGTGTACCACAAGGGAATTTGATGTTGGGGGAGTGCAGTCAATAGCTCTATGTATATATATCTATATAGATGTGTGTGTAATGCATTTTAATTATTGTTTGTATATATATATGTATATATATTAAGCATGATGTAATGATGTAGAATATGTGGTGGAATGTCATGGTTTTGTAATTTTGCTATTGGTATTCCACATCATAACATCATGGACAGCATGGGTAATTAAAGGGTTAATACTCCAGTTCCATGAATTGACAACCTTCCAGATACTTGCTTATCAAAAGAGATGAAGAACAACGTATCCCAGAGGACCTCACGGTCAGGGAAGGAAGATATGTCACAGAAATCACAGGATTTGAGTCACGTGATCAGGCTAATGCTCTCACTCTCTGGTAGCCATGCAGAGGAGTGGGTGTGCTTCCAAGCCGTGTGCTTTCACCAAGTAGGCCTTTTGGTTTCAGAAACGTTCTCTCTCTTATTTGATTTATTACCCTTATTTTCAATTAGATTGTATTACATTGTGTTATCTTGCAATCCGATATCATAGTTAGTAAAATAAGCTTTCCTCCTTAGATCGTTGCCACTGCTCCATTCTTTTTTTGCTACCTGAGCCCAGCTCCCGTTCCCTTACCCCCTTCCCTTTTCCCTTCCCATTTTGGGGAGACAGGGGGCTCATGGGCCTACTGCCCCCCTGTCACAGGCATAGATTTATCTAGATTGATATAGATAACTCCGTGACAACAAAATAGTCCTGAAGATACGGTGTTGCTTTTTTTTTTCCCCTCTGAACATTTCAATTTTCAATATTTTCAATGTGTTTCCAGTAGAATTATTTACCTTTATCTCACACTGTATCATTCAGGTTTCCTGCCTAAGCATTCTCTTCACTGTTCAGTATACTTATAGTGCATTTCTCACAATGTACCCATACCAATTATTGCATTCTGCTAAGCTTACCCTTTCGCCCTTCTTCCCATTCCAAGCTATCACTGTATCACAGTCTGCTATTTAAAATTGATTTTACAGTCTACCCTGTAAGTCAGATATTTCATGTATTCTGCATTTCTAATACAGGCATTGTTCCAAACACTGTTCTTCAAAAGAAAAAATTTCCATGTACCACATGACAACTGAAATAGCAAAAAAGTGTTTGAATGCATTTGTCTGCTAAACTGACTTTCTAAGCTTGGGTTTTTGGGAGTGCTTTCAAGCTATGGGTACTGACTGTGGCAATAGCACCACATCAGATTGTCTCTGGGCATCTTGCCTAGCTTCCTGAGCTGTGTTTTCAGTGGTTGACAAACTTGAGGAGAGCTGAAAAGAAGCTTTGGTGCTCACAGGCCCAGTCTCTGCCTCAACAATGAACAAATCAAGCCTCTGAACAGCATGTATTTGCTGTTCAGTCTAGTCTTCGTCATCTGGACTCATTTCCACTTGCAGAAATATTTTCTAAGGCAAATGTAGCATAAACTATACCTATCATGCAGAATCTTACTCCAGAATCAGTATTGCAGTTCAAAACCATCTTGAATGGGTAATGGGAGGATGGTTGGACTAGATGATCTTGTAGGTCCTTTCCAACCTTGTGATTTTATGGTTCTATGAAATAAGAGTACCATAAAACATGCAGAATCAGCAAAACATTTGTTAGGATTGTTCAGTGGAACTCTAGGCATTATTCAAAATACTCAAGGAGATTAAGGCATTCCTTAAGCTTGCATATAAACTAATGGTGGTAGGTATGCTGATCCTTAGTTGCTGATCCTGCTGAAGTGAATATTTCATTCAGGCAGGCTTGTATTAAAACATGGCCTCCTCGAAGCAACAAATATATATATGAGTTGCTTTAGGCAGTGATTTTCTCCCCCAATCTGTCACAAAGCATTTTAGTTAAACTCATATTAATTGGAGTAACAGTTTCAGAATTTGGATATGTGCTCTTGCAAGGATAGCTGAATGTCTTTTCAGTCCAATGAACACATTACCAGATCTGTCTGTTTTGGCCTTTTAAAGTAAAATCAGATGTGTACGGTATCTAGAATCATGTGAATTGTTGACACTTGGATGTTTTTCTTAAGCTAACAGCGAATTTGGCTTGAAATATGCTTACTTGTAGCTCATAGGATTTGGTGTTAATTATCATTAAAAATAATAATAGTAAGAAGTCCAAAAGTTTGTGGTTGCTCTGAAAAATTTTTATGAACTCTTTTGGACAAAATGTCTTCCAGCTGTTCTGGAGTTTGTGAACATGTTTTGTCACCTACTTATGGTTATATTTAAAATGGATAAAAAACTATCAAGTATTAGTTTAACCTTACAATCAGTCAATACTAAATTAATAACATATCCTTTTTAAAATACATTTTCAATAATGTATGCATTAATATGATGTTTGGTGAGCAAAAACTTCCAAAATATTACTTTTTAATAGAATATGTAATCATTTAATAAATACTCTTCCATTTGTATGGACGGTAGAAGAAGATCCCACAGTGGATCTAGAATTAAAGGCAAAGAGACATGAATTAGGAATCCTTATTTTCATCTGTTTTTGTCTTGTTTTTAGGAAGAATAACGTATTTTGGTAATCCCATGGTAATGGAAACTCTTTAAAAATACCCAGATTCTGAACAGTTCTGTTGAATTAGTAACTCTGGAATGCCAAAAGTAACATTGGCTTTTGAAATGGAAACTAAGTGAGATAATCTAAAAACATAGGACTGTTCTGCTATTATTACATGTAGTTACTGATTTTCTCTGTAAGTAATATTTTAATTTTCAATGAAGGTATTTATGAGGTGCCATTGTTCACATTATAAGAAAACCAAGGACATAACCAATTGGAATAGCAGGGAACCAGATGTAGTCCCTCATTTTTCTATCAGGTACTGTCAATCTTTTCAGGCCTGAACTTATATTGTGAAAAAGGAAGCAATTAAAAAACAGAAAATGTTATCTCTGCTTAATGTGTGACAATAGGGATTAGTATCAAAAAGGATGCTTAGATAAAGTCAGAAGTTTATCATCATTCATTTTGTTGCTAACTCCCAAACTATCATTTAGTCTTTTATTTCTGTGAATAAGCTCACACAAAATTAAGGCAGGGAGAATTTAGTAAATAGCCTGTGTTTTCTCTTAGTTTTATTATGCTACATTTCGTTGTGATTGTTTTGTGGTTTGCACTTGCCTATTTTAATTTCTACATATAAGTGTATTGAAATAATTACTAGGAGGGATAACCTCTAAAACTGTTGCAAGAGTTATTGAAGGTTCTGATTCTGGCACTGTACAACTGTCATGAAGACAGGATGACTGGGGAGCCTGTGCCATAGGACAGATCTAGGAATGCACTGACACTGACAGTAGGGAGGTCTGAACAGTCCTTTACCCTTCTTTCTAAATTCATTCCTGAAAGCATGTTAAGTAGCTGGTGTTCAGTATAAATCAGTTACCAGAATAGAAATGATGCATGGGCTGAAGAGATGCACAGTTGAATGATTATGATTTCATAGGAAATGTAATTTTACCCTGAAGCAAATATCCACAGTTTTAAACATTCTTTGATCAATTAAACATATATTTTAAAATAATTCCTTCGCTAAGTTCAGGTGACAGCAGTAAGTTTCCAGTTCAAATCTGTTTTGCCGAAGACTTTTGTCTGAATAAGGTGTTTCCAAAAAGCTCTCAATTTATTGTCAGTTTAAGAACTAGTTATGCAGGGTATATTGTAAATAATCCAGGAGGTCCCAATTCTTTAGAAAAACTCAGAATCTAGCAGTCTTCATTTTGTTAACCAGTTGGGGATTTTTTTGTCATTCATTTTCAGAATGATCTTAATGATAAACTAATGTGATTATCATGTAACAGTAGTGGTTTTTCTTATTTAACTGTAGCCTTTTGTCATGTCTGATCTTATCTGACTTTTGTAACAAGACACTGGACTGAATTGGTAGTTTATTTCTCCAAATATGAACTAGCTACTAAATATGCTTCAGACGGGTCTTGACTCTACTCAGCATGCATCTCTGCATTCTTCATGTAAGTTCTCACAGATATCTGTGAATAATATCTGCAAATAATATTGATCTGAAATCTCATTATGAAGCCAATCCTGTTACATACTCACTTTGAGAACTGAGAGTACATATATCTACAGCTGTATTTAATTTTTTCATACCATTATCTATGTGATAGTTCATACCACACTCAAAGCCAAGATAGCTGTCCTCAAGGTACAGAACTGAAAGGATCTTTTCTGTGAAAAGTAGTTGGGCAGCAGGATCTGCTGTTAGTACAAGTTCAGTTTACATGTAGCTTTAGTACAACTACTATATATGTACAGTTACGAACACAAGGTTGAAGATTTAGTCAGCTCTTGCTAATGTGCAAGAAAAGAAGAAAAGCTAGGGAAGAAATAAAAAGGAGGAAAAAAACCCCAGCATTAATTTGCTAAGTGAATCATGGTATGTAGAAGAGGTCTTGTCTTTCTTTGTAATTTCTCTGCCAAACTCATGCCATAGCCCTTGGAAATTTTATGACTAAGCAAACAGAATGAATATTATAGGTATACTCTCATGTTTCAGAATAATTAAAAAGTTTAGAGTAGTCAAATAGTAGACCATATCCCACCTTTAAAAAAAAGGCAGCGTTCTGTCTGAACTGAACTGAACTGAAATGGACAATGAAAGGTCTGAGTCGTGTAGAGTAGAAATCGGGAACAGGCTGGGTAGTGCTGGCACGCGGCTGTGAGCAGCTTGAGGCTGCTCGGGAACTTCAGCTTTAAGAACTTGCATTGTGTTGGGTTAACAATAGATAACTGGAAAACAATGGTCTGCCAATGAGCTGCAAGCTACAACTAATGGGCTCTCTTCTATGAAAGAAAAACAATGAAATGCCTATTCAATTCAGTGGGAAAAGTCCTGGTTCACTTGGATCCAGACCAAATGAAAATAAAAGCAAATGACTGATAGCTCACTTTTGAAAAGCAGACAGATTTCACTTCAAAATTACATCTAATCTAAGAAAGATAATGGTGCTCTTTTGAACTGCTGTCTGTATTCTCCATACTGGTTATTACTTGGTGTTACAGTAACATTTTTTACTATTTGTTTTCTTGGAAGTCTCAATATCATATATTGAAAATGCACAGAATCTTATTATAAGGTGGATTGGTTAGAATAGTATATGAAAGACTATATGGAAAAATGAATAAGGAATGTAATTGCAATACTGAGGCTAGGACTGGACAAGTTTAACCAATATTAGTAAATGTACTAGTAATGTATTCTAAATGCATTGAAGATTGTATTTCTACAAATCCAATTTAGAAAGTAATATCCAAACTCAAAAGGCATCTACAATTTTAAATATATGTATGCATATGGAAAGTGATTTGAGTGCTTAGTTATTACCTGTAAAGTGATATTCTGAAACATACTTAAAAATATTTTCATAAAGCAGTTCTAAAAAAAAAAAAAGTAATTAAAAACTGTATAAAACTGTTTTGTAGTACCAGTACCATGCACCAATGTTATTTACAGTGTTGTGACTGGCGCTTAATCAGAGAGTGCATCAAGCTGCAGCTCTCTGAACTGAGTCTTCCAATTGTTCTGCCCATCCCCCCACCCCTTTCTGAATTGGTGGTAAAGATAATTTAGTACTGATATAAGAGGAGTTCTGTCCTTTGGAAAGCGTATATCTTTTTAGCACTAGGAAAAAAATCCCAGTTGATAAATATCTTAACAAATCATTTATTCACTCATCTGTTTTTTCAGCAAACTCACCAAACCACCATTAATGCCATGGCTAAGTATGTGAAGATTGATGCTGTGTAGTTTAAGGGTTCTTTAAGAGATCTTCCTGTGAATACATTAAGATCATTACTGTAATGGGAAAAAAAAAAAAAAAAAAAAAGTAAAAATGATGAAGGGGACAGATTTTGAGCTGTTATTTTTTGAAAGACCTTTTGTAAAACAATGGCAGGTCAGGTGAACAGTAAATTGTTCCATTCTGCAGGTGCACCAAGTACTGGTTTATTAGCTGACCATGTAGAAAGTAGTTCATACTGTCTCCTTATGCTAAACAAGTGCAATATACTCTTTGATCATCCTTTTGGAATTCTTGAAATACATGAAAGTATTTAATTTCTCAATGTTTTTCTATCTGTAGAGTATTCTAAATATTTTATAGAGTACTATGCACTGCTACTGTGTATATATATATAATTATATATATAATTTGGATTGGAAGACTAAGAATTCAGGTAGCTAAGTTCTTAGAATCGTAGAATCACTTAAGTTGGTAAAGATCTTCAAGATGATGAAGTGCAGTGGTCAACTTGACTTTCTGAGTCCCATCACTAAACTGTGTCCCTTAGTGCCATGTCTGTGTGTCCCCTAAATACCTCCCCAGGAATGGGGACTCCAAACAGTAGGATGATTAATACATGTAGAAACATGTACTAATGTTACACTCACATCTTAATTAAAAACATTTGAAAACAGACCTGATAGGGGATTCTGCAATGTTCTTTTTTTATGTTTATAGCAATAGTCTTAACTGCAAGAAATTCTGGATTTTTCAGCTCATTTCTATGAGGAAGAGAAGTCTTCAGCTTGTCCCTTAAGGCTGGTATTCTCCCTTGTGAGAGTTGTGTATGCAAAATAAGGCACACAAAACTCGCTTCTCTGGGTTTCACATTTAGGCAAGAAATTGGCTGCCTTGTGAAGTGAAGCAGTAGGACAGATTACTCTTCTTGTGAAATGTATACTTTGAGAGGGCTCATCCCAGGCTACTGCTGCAAGAGTTTACTCAGTGATTTTGAATTGTACCTCGTTTTCAGTGAAGATCCATTAAGAATGCCTAAGTGATGTCCTGAAGCATTTGTGTCATACTGGAGTACTGGAAAGGGGGTTTTTGGTTCCCAACGTAAACTAGAGCCTTTCTGAATACTCCCCATTGATTTATTAATAGGTCTGTTATGGATTTCAAAGATCTGTACTTGAAATTTTTAACTTCTCAATCTGTAGCCAGCTAGAGTCATCACTTCTAGAGTTACAGCTGGGTGCTGTTTTAATATTCACTGAACTGCTTTTCTGTGGACTGTTAACCAGTAACTGAAGTTAGTGGAGAATAACAACTGGAAACACATTCAGGAGAGGACCAAGGACATACAGACAGTTCCAGGGTGTTCTTCCCTGGCTTTTGAATTGTGTTGCTCAGAAATGTTAAGGCACAAGTTCGCCACATTCTGCAATTCATTATTTAGAGTATTCTTAATTCTGCATGCTAAATAGTTAGATAAGATTTTCATTTTGACTAATGAATAATAGCGTGGAAAACAGGGTAAATAAATTCTCAAGAAGTGAATGAGATCTTCACACAAATTTGCAGTATTATAGTACTATGGCTTACTATTTTCAACAAAAGATGTGTTTTGTAGTAGCCTGTGTTTGTATATAGTGTTCTTGTTATACAATCTCACAACAGAGAGGAATTAGTTTGTACTGCAAAACAGCAGTTAAGCAAGCTCTGTTTGTCTCTGGGAAAAAGAAAGATCATAGTGCCTAACTGTGTAGTTTGGTTGTGTGTGAAAATTGTTGATTTTTGAAGTCTAGAAACACAGTTATTCCAAAAATCAAAATACAAGGGTATGCATTCAAAAATAGTTAACTTTTAAAACTGCATTCATTCTTTTTAAGGTTAATGGTCCCAAATATCCTGTTACTCCAAGCTGTGAATATGGATAATATTTGCTTTTTGCAACTGTCCTTTAATGAAGCTAGACATAGCTTGTATTTGGGATTTTACCCACCAGTCTTCTTTTGAAATACTTTTTTGGGGTCAAAATTCAAAGAATAGAAACCCATCAGATCAAGGACGTACAGTCATATAAAAACATAAAGGCATAAAGTCCATTAACTGCATTGATAAAAATACATATTTTTCAGATCCATCAAAATGTGCAAAATTAAACTTAATGCCATCTGGATTTCACTACCTGATGAGCTTGCTATTACATGGAGCAGCATTATATTGCTGTAAAATGCTTGTTTGTTATACTACTGTGATAATTTGATGATAGAAATCAAATGATGGCCAACAAAAGTAACTTATAAAAGTCCACTTTGCATACTATGAAGGTCATTTAAAAAAACTCCAGGCTGGTAGAAAAGCAGCACAGAGATGCCATCTAGCAGTAACTCTTAGGAATTTCCTAGTAGTTATTCATTCTTTTAAGATGCTACATTTGAACATAGGAGAAAAGAAACATATTGTATTGCAAGTCTTTTCCTAAAGTTGGTTTTCTACTGAATATCTAATCACCCTGCTGGAAATAAAAATTTACTGAAACACATCATGATGAATAATTATATTTTCTTGGCTTTTTTTTTTTTCCGTATAAATACAGAGCAAAAATAGAATCTAATTAACAGACATGACATTTTAATAAGTGTCTTAGAATTTATATTCTACACTTAGCATTAGGGGTGTTTAAAATTAAGCACTGGTGAGCTTGTTAAAGGAGAATTGCCAGAGCTGGCCAACATTCTTTATCAGAAAAAGAAGTGAAATATAACAGCATGGGCAATAATTGGCTATTGTTGAAATAAAATTTTAATGTGTCAGGAATTTGACAATAAACTCTGCTTTTTTGGGGTTACATGTACTGCTATAAGATGATGATACCTAAATACATTACAACTGTAGATAACATACTAAGTTTAGCAGAAAAACCTTGTCATAATAAGACTGCCTGTGAACAACAGTCTTAAGAGTCAGTGTTAGCCTAGTACTAAATAAGTGGGCTTTTTGTTTGTTTGTTTTTTGTCTTTTTGCAGGCAACAATTTTTAAGTAATTGATCACTTAATATTTAAATAGTAATAATGCAGGTCATAAATAGGAATACACTGTATATACTCTGAAATATCTGAGACAATTTATTTTCATAAGCTGAATGGTCTGTGAGTGCCTAAGCCATGAAAAGTTGTACATCTGGCCATGAGCATATTGCACAGTGTTCTGGAGAAGTGAAGTGAGCATGTCCTTGTTTCCTGTGACTAATTTCACATGATATATTTGCTTCAAAACCTACAGGGCAGAAAATTGTTATTCCATTTCCATTTAGCAAAAAGTAAGATAAATAACTGAGCATAACTTCCATTTCTAAAGTGATTTCCATTGCAGCTTGTATTTATTTGCTAAAAAACAAACAAAAAATCCCACCACAAAACCAGAAACAACAATATGAGCCATAAGTCCACAGATAGATAATTTTTCAAAGAAATGTGAAATCTGATGTTAGTAGTCAACAAAACTAAATTATTATCTGCCACGTGACACCTTCTTAAATGGTAAATGTGCTGTAGTATCTTAGCCAAGGATGTGAGTAACCATTTGATCTCTCATTTATTTTATTTCTGAAAACCCAGTTTAGCTCCAATAAACAGCAGACTTTGATTAAGGGCTCACATTTTTACATATTCTTAAGGACTTTAGATCTTCCTGGCTCACGGCTTCTTCACAGAGTTAAAAGGGCATGCAATTAGCGTTTTAATATCCCTGAAGATGTCTCACCTCAAGATGAATAAAAGGCCTTTCTAACACCCTTTGGACACCAGACGCCATGCCAAAAAGGACTAGAAGCGAAGTTTCAAAGACAAGTAATCAGATTTGGTTGTAGTGGTTCATCCTGATTTTTCAGTGCTGGTCAGTGACAGACATATTAGATGGAGCATGTCTTCCCCCTGTTATTTTGGGACATCGCTCTGACACATGAGCTAAGCAGATTTCTGTCAGCTGAAGCTGGTTTTCTTCATCAGTGTTTTAGTCTTCATTCAGTTTTTGTTGGTGGTTTTTTTTTTTGTTTGTTTGTTTTGGTTTTTTTTTGTTGTTGTTTTTGGTCTGCTTTCAGGCAGTCTCTTTGACTTTAATAGATCCAAGTGCAACTGATGATAGAAAAATGACTGGGGAAACCTGTGATACAGTAATGTGCCCATGTGTTCCTGTTGACACATGTCCTGTGCATTGCCTGGTAAGTCTCTGCAGAACACAGCAATAGCTGGTACTGTCGGTAGCTGCAGTTCAAAAACATGTAGATGTAATTCTTTATCAACTGATGTTATTAATTCTGTATCACCTCCTGCTTTTGTTATATTCTCACTGTATTTTATAGACAGAAAAGCAACATAAATAGTGCAGCTGTAGATCAGATGTCCACTGAATTGCTTTTTAAGTTCTATTATATATATATTTTTAAGTGGAATACCTCTTTGATATTGTTGCAAATTCTGCCCATATTTTCATGTGATTAGATCCTTTATTTAGAAGGAGAAAAAATCACCAGAAGAGAAAAGTACTATTTCATGTGGTCATCTGGTACCGAAATGGCATCATTAAATGTCATTCACCAGCACGTTACAGATCACGTCAGCACGGCATGGGCTGCTGGAGGACTGCAATGCTATGAGAAAGTTTTTTTTTTTTCTCTCGTTCTTTTTTTTTTTTTTTATGATGCTCACATGTATAAGACTGCATGACACAGATGAAGGTGAAGTTCTAAGTTATATAGCACCACAGCCATCTGCAGGCCCAGCGAGTTTTATTCCCCAGTGCTGAGAGTGCTGTAATGCAGTTCTCATTTCCAGTGATTTCGTCTAAACCCACCCACCCTGTCAGGCTGCACGGCTAAGACGTAGTGCTCATTGTTAGCATTATTTCAACACTAGATTCGATCTTCTGGCAACCCGAACGCGTTTGACAACAATGAAACTCGGCGGTGCTCGGGAGCAGGGCTCCAAAGCAGGTTCCTGACGTGCCCACGCCCCGCGTTCCCCAGCACGAACTGATTTCCCCCCGCAGCCCTGCTGAGCCGCCACTGCTGCAGCCGCTGGGCGCTACGCTGCGGCCGTGCCTCAGCCCGGGCCCGCAGCTGCTCTGCTCCTCAAAACACGGCCGGCGGCCGGAGCGGGCCCGGAGGTGCGCAGCTGGCGGAGCCGCCGCAGGTTGGGCCGTGTCCCTGATGTCCCCGGAGCTGTCAAGCTCGGGCGGCCAAAGGAGCGCAGCCGCCTTCTGCGCGCGACCCAGCCCAGCCTCACCAGCTGCCGCCCGCCCGCTCCGCTCCGCCGGGCCGGGTGAGGCGCCAGCCGCGGCGCCTGGCCGCCTCCTACCTTGGAATGATCGAGGCCGGCCAGCAAGGACAGCAGCAGGAGGTTGAGGATGCTGGCGGGCGCCTGCATCTTGATCCCGGGGCTACCTCTCCGCGCCGCTGTCCTCGGTCATTCACTCCGCTCTCCTTGCGGAGACCGCGCCGGCAGCCTCGCTCTGCTGCCCACCCGCCGGAGCCTGAGTGGAAGCGGCGGCGGCCACCCGGAAGACGCTCATTCCTCAGACCGCCGCGACGCGGAGAGGGCGGGTGAGGACGGCGCTGCCGGAGCGGCTCTGCTGCCCCGGCCCGCCCCGCCCAGCTTGGAGCCCCGGTGGGATGGGCGGGGGTGTGACATCACCAGCGACGGTGGTGGAGCGGCGCTGGTGGGCTGAGGGCTTGAGGCGCCATCCCTCTGTGTCCTAGGGCGGCTCTCCGAGACCCTGTCTGCCAACACAGTATTATTTCCCGGCGGGACCTGGCAGCAGCTCTCGGCTCTGTTGAGTGAGTGTGCTGCTGGGCTCCGCGCTCTTGCTAAGTGCAGGCAGGAGCGTGTGGCTTCTCCAAAAGGAGCACCTGACATCCCCGGGCTGGGCACTGGGAAAAGCAAGGGCAGGATGTGCTGGAGAGCACTGGGTGCTGCCACACGGGAGAGTGATGGTCAGAGGAGTGGGACTTAGTAGGGGGTTCCTGCCCTTTCTACCTCAGGCTGTTTCTCCTCTACTCAGTGAGCCAGTGCTTGGCATGGAGAAGAGGCCACCCCTCCACCTGCCAGCTGGAGTGTGGACCTGCAAGGGACATCTGCACCCCTTTGCTTTGGCTGATGAGCTGCAGAGGTAAAGCCTGTAGAGGTCAAGGTCAGGGCAATCCATGGGCCAAGAAGTCTCTTAGATGCCTTCCTGAGGACGTGTGATAAGCAGTCACCCAAGTTTCTGTTATTCTGGTTGAGCACACAAACTTCTGCAACATTTTTGTCACCCAAGACTCTGGGTGTGCTGTCTGCCTATATAGCACTTCAGGATCACTCTTCCACCACTGTGGTTAGGGAAGATCAGGCAGGGATAAGATTTGGTTTCCTCAGGGTTGCACAGTCTGTGCAGCTGAGTCTGGCCAGAATGTCAGTCACACTTGTAACAGCACCTGCCTGTTGGCGTTGCAAAAGATGGTAAAAAATTAATTATTTTACTTCATGATACTCAAGTTTCTGATCTATGGTCAGTGTAATTTTAGATTTCATATGTTACTGTTTCTCAAATACACTGGAGTATGTGTGAGTTGGAGTAGGAAAGCAACTACTCTTTAATTCAGTTCTGCCTACATGCTGCTCTGTAGTGACTACGGAAAGACTTCTTTCCTGTGGTTGTTACTGCTGTTGATTAATTTTAAGTATCTGTTTAACAAGGTAATGTCTGATTTTTTTAAAGTTCTGGTTTGCCTAGGGAATTAAAGCCTAGCTGATCACCAGGAAAAGTGAGTCTCTCTGCTCGCTTTATCCTAATTCTGGACCAAGAAACATGTCTACTCTCCATCCTCACAGCTCTATCCTAACGCTGTGATTCTAAATGTTATTGTGAACCTAAAAGCATTTATTGTTTTATTTAAAAGAGCCCTGGGTTCTGGACGTAGTTGTAGGATTTTCTAGCTTTTATTAAAATGTATACCACGTTTCTAGTTTTCAGTGGTAGCAGTCTTCCTCTCCACCCAAACTAACCAGAGTGTCATTTAAATACACAGCAGAAATAGGAACTGTAACAGGTCATTCTTTTTAGAAGGTTGGCACATTTCTTGGAGCTGACTGGCAAGATAAAGTTCTCATTCCGTATTTTCTAATCACAGTGTGATTGGATTATCATTCTTCTCCCCTTAAGAATTTGCAGGCTTCTTCTTCATTGTCCTGCAAAAGGAGAGAAAGAAGCAGCTGCTAACTGGATTCGGAGTTAGTGCGCAGGGAATCGAAATAATGAGTAGGTAGAGGGTTATTGGCTGCATCCCAATTGCTTTGGTTTGATTTGATTTTATGCTTAGTTGCATCCCCGTTATTTTGGTTTGATTTGGTATTATCAGTTAGGGTTGTAGGAAGTGAAATGGAGAGAAACTCAGTTTATATTAGGTTTAGGTGGAAGAGGAGTCAAGGAAATCTGATTCAGGGCAGATAATAAGATGGATTTGTAATTCTTTTTTTTTTTTTTTTTTTTAGTCTTGATTAGATGTTAAGTTCTCTGGTGTCTACCTTTTCCAGCAGTGTTCAGCAGCAATGCTGAAACAGTGTTTTAGAAAAATGTTTTATCAACTGCTCTAGAGGTGATTACATTTTTGGGGGGGTGGGGGAACTTGTCTGTGAAGAGTATCATACTTTATGTGAGTGTACTGAAAATACTTAAAGTTCGTATTTCTGAAGAACTGTAATACTAATGCTATTTCCAAGGAGATTATTGACAAAGCTGGTACAGAAGTACATTGTAGATGCAAGTACCTGCTAATCAGCATAATTTTTTACAGGCTTCTGTGAAATATATAGAGTTGCACAGGACAGAAACACAGAAATACTTAGGTACTGCATAAAGTAGGCAGGTTTAATAGAGAACCAGTGAGTTAGGCACTTTTTAAAAAATCGTCATTTCCCTCTTAAAAAGTGCTCCACGTTTACAATTTACTTTTGTTGAAATTTGATTTCAGTTTTAATTTGTGAAGATACTCTCCTAGTAAGTTATCCTTGGGTATTTAGAATTCATACAAAGATTTCATTCTGTGGAAATGTAAGTCATGTTAAAGCTAATATGAATATTTTTAAATATTCACATAAAGTAACTCAATTTGCTTTGTTTTTCTTTCAGCTATCGCTTACGCTTTTTTATCAAGGACTTTGTTTATGCATTAGAAAACAAATTAGTAGAATAAATCCCCTTTCTGTCCTTTTATGAGTAAATATCATCTTTACTTTAGAGCACCATATGGCTCTGGTCTTTTCAGATTTAAAATCAGTTACATTTAAATATAAATTGCTGCATAAATAGAAATAAAAGTGTATAATTAAAGATTACATCAGAGTGAAATGTTAAAATGGCATTCTTTGTGAATACATCAAAATATATGAAAAATTCAGAGATGCTTATGAACCAGAAGTGCTTACCCTAGAAGGTTATGAAATTCTGCTTATTACTTTCTAATATTTTTTCTCTCCAATATGGACAAGTACAATAAAACATATCTCAACAGAGCAAAGTTAAAGTGTATTTTTGGGTACATGTGAATTTTGCCCCTATAAATCATAAAACTTGAAGGTAATCATAAGGATTATGATGGTTTTATAAAAGACAATGGGGATGACAGACGTATTATTCTTTATGGAGTTTCTGACGTTAAAATTGTATGATCACATAGAATAAATGAAACCTGGGGAACTACAGTTGAAATATGTTCTTAAGGAGTGAACTAAAAAACAAAGCTTTAATGAATGCTCTTGGAATAGTGTCAGTTTTCATTTTAAAGCTGTGGGTCAAAGAAATGTAAGGTACTACCAATTATCTTACAGAAGTAGAACACTGCCTTTATTTGACTTGTGAAATAAGCTATGAATGAGGTTTGGTACCATATTTCTTGGAAGACTATGCAGTTTTTCTTTCAGAGTAGTTAAAATTTCTTGCTGTTATATTCAGCAGATGACAGCATGCATGTTAGCTGGCTGGGTATCTGCTCATATCTTTAAGGTGCCATGTCATATTGACTAGCAAAGTAATTACTTTGTTAGTGCTTTCAAGGTCAGTCACACTGGAAACTGTCTTTCAGTGTAAAAAATATCATCCTTACCCCGACGGGGCACTCACAGCAGTTAGGAATTAGTGGGGAATTATATCACTTTATTTCCAGAATACAACTGTATTGGAAGAAGGAAAATGTTTAAAACCTGGGTGAAATTCAGGACCCCAGCATTTAAAACATTAAATGACATGAAAACATTAAATTTTATGTTTTCACATGTGCATCCTGAAGCACTACCGGGATCAGGGCCTGAAGAATAGTTCCTGCAAAGTCGTGAAAAATACTCTGCCGTAACCAAACAAATGTTTGTGTGTTACTTTTTAATAGCAATGCTCATGTACTTTGAATTAAGCCACATTTTTTTAGGTAATGCTGGATCCAGTTGCCATACTATCAACCTCTGAATAAGATCAATGAAAGTGTATGATAACTGCTTAAGACAATTTGCCACAACAGGCAATTTGTCTTCCCTCTCCTCCTCCACCCTGTTTAAATAATTTTTCACATGTCAAAGAAAAAGGTATTTGTTTACATCTTGATTTTTACGTCCTAGGCTCTTCTGTACTTGTATAGAGTCAAACTTGTCTTCTACTGAGTTCTTCTTGCTTTGTAATGACAACTGGATTTCTTCAGAAGATTGATGAGCTTGATGATTGTGTTGCTCAAATAAAAATACAAGCCTAGTACTCTAAGGGTCTCTAAAAATGAAGGAGAAAGTGTGTAGGAATAAAATCCACATCCTAAACATTAAATATCTGTAAAGTGTTAACATCTCTTGTAGTCAAGTTGATGTACTGGAAAGGTAGCAGAAGAATTAATTCCTAATGAGCTTAATTTTGTTTACATTATTTTTTTAATTTCACATTTGCTTTTTTAGTTTACTCATGCTCTCTAAACTTTTTTTCTGTAGTATGGAAATTGAAAATTGATGTTGACAGCAAAAGGAATGCGTCAAATTTTATAAAAAACATTCAAAACTACATTTCAGCAACATGTACAATTTTATATTATTATTGATATCATTGAGAATTTTTGAAGTTTTTTTTTTTTTTTTTAGGTAGCTTATGCGAACTTTGTATTATTAAGAACTTGCTTTTAATTCCTTAATTTTACAGCAAAGATTGTCGTGTTAATAATCTTTCTCAGATAAAGTTCTGTGTGAAAAGATTAAAAATAGCTGAAATGGCTCATCCCTGTAATGTTTTAAAAGAAGCTGTTATAATATACTGTGCTTTAAATACTAACCTTGGAAGGAATATTAGATATGAAAAATTATCTTGACATTAATTTGACTGTGAAAGTAAAATTAATACTGTACAATGTGCTTTTTAGGATTTCTTTTTTGAGAAAAATCTATATTGAACTTCAGTGATTCGGCTACTATTGATAGAAAATTCACAAAGCTCACTCTTTTTCTTGACATTTAGAATGATTTAAAAAAAAACATTAAAAATATTTCCTATCTTCAAAGATTTAATGAGAACTTCCAATTAAATAATTAAGGCATCAGCAGAATATTAAGTTATGAAGCAGTATCTTGAGTAGACTAGTGTATGAGCTTTGTTCCCTTAGATTCTATAGAAATGTGGTTAGTTATATTCTGAAATATAATTTCACAAAGAATTATCCTTCACCTAAATGAAATTGGCAGGCATTCCACAAATTTTTGTTCAAAAACAATGAACTTCAGGCTCTTGATTTTCTCATTCAGTCTTCTAAATGGATATTTTTTTCTTTTTTGCCTGAATAGATTTAGAAAATAAATTACTTGAAATACAGTGACACTAAAAAATAAAAACTCCTTAAAAATACCCTCATTCAATCAAATCTTTCAAGAAATAGTGCTAAAAGTTTTTTAACAGTCTTGCTTTTTTCCCTAAGTGTTAAATTATAGCTTTTAAAAACATGCTCAGGATTCAAATGTGGCTTGAATCTTAAGTTCTACGAGACTCGACTAAAACAAGAAGATCAAAACAGGATCAAAGGCACCCTTCTAAGAGTAAAATCAGATATAGCAGTAGGTGCTTTTCCAAGATGCTTTACATGAGATAACAAAGATTTACAAAAATGGCACAGCTATTGAGCATGCAAAGGAAGGTATTAAAAGTACTTATGTAAAATTTGCTATTAGTTTTTTAGTACACTTCAGAATATAGACTTGGGCTGGTTGAACACTTTCTATGAAAATTATTATCTCATATTGCAAACATATAGGACTTACATGCATAGAAGACCAAATGAAACAGTTTTCATGATTTTGGCAAACAGTTTTCAATTTTGTCAGGAAAAATACTGCTGTTTTTGGTGGTTTTTTTTTTTTTTTTTTTTTTTTTTTTTTTTTGGTAATTAAGAGAACATCAGAGTATTACTTGGAAGGAAATCTTTCCTATTAGTCCTGACCTAGCCCTCCATTATAGACTTTTTTAAAACTTTGGAATGGTAATGTAGAAGGTGTTCACACTGTAGTTATTTATTAATTATTATATGTATATATATGTGTTGAATTGAAAATGAGATAAAAGAAGGAGAGAGGCTGTGAATGAAGGTATATAAAGAGGGAACATGACTAAGACAAAACTTTTGAGTGATAAACCAATCTGAGCCTCAGTCAGAATTTGGCAAAGGCTGTGTCTTAGGGTACAGATACTGTTTGTGGTGATGTTTTGGGGAAAGAACCAGTTGCATGAAAGCACACCCATTGTATTGCTAACTTAAAATAGTCTCAGAAAATAGATACGAGCTAAAAGATGGAACCTCAGTTAGGTATAGCCAAGTATAAGTACATTTAGACTGCATTGCTCATGTAGATCGGTAAATTCTGACTTCACTCAAATCTTACTCTTTGTCTGTGGTAAGTGCATACCTCCTCAGGGATATGCACTCAGGGGAGGCATATTGCCTTCTACAACTCCCTGAAAGGAGGTTGTGGTGAGGTGGGTGCTGGCCTCTTCTCCCAGGTAACTAGCAATAACATAAGTGGGAATGGCCTCAAGTTCCACCAGGGGAGGTTCAGATTGGATATTTGAAAGAATTTTTTCTTTAGAAGAATGGTTAGGCTTTGGAACTGTTTGCTGGAAGTGGTGTCAGTTCTCCTAAAGGTGTGTAAGGAAAGACTAGATGTAGTACTTAGGGACATGGTTTAGTGCACAATATTGCTGGTAGGTGAATGATTGGACTAGATACTCTTAGAAGTCTTTTCCAACCTTTTTAATTCTATGACTTGTTGCCTTTTCCAGTTGTATATGAATCACTTCAGGGCTGTGCTAGTGTGGGATCTGCTAAATTTTATGAATTCCTATGGGGAAAAAAATGGTCAAGAGAAGGTGGTGATTCCAGAGCCATGTGGTTGCATTAAACCAAAATGTAGACTCTTCCTAGAGTCTTTTCTTGTGGGAGTATGCCAGGGTTTGTAAGGCTTGTCACTTTCTTGTTGGGAATCTGTCCTGAAGACTTTTACACTTTCAACATTAGGAAGAAGAATATGAAGGTTGCTGGTGTGAGATGTAGATAAGGAACATTCTCTCCATTCTTCTTGCCTGAGTTATCAGGATTTCATAGAAGGAGGAAGCAGAATAAGGACTGATGTTATAAGTAGTAAGTTGCTGTATGCAAGATGGAGTGTGAACAAAACTTGTTTTTCCAGCTTGAGAGAGATCTCACAGTACCAGAGTAGCTTCCACCCATTTTCCTATTAGTTTAGTGTGTGACTAGGGTTTTTTTGTCAGCTGCAAGTGTTGTGTTAGCCTCTCTGGGGAATAGAAAGCTCTTCCCCTTTTGTCCAGTTTAGTGTAGTTTGGCAACCTTACGCTAGCTAAAGCTGTGTCTTGTCTGGTGAAAAGTGAGTTCTGAATGTTACAGTTTATCCCCATCAGGTCACAGTTTGGTCAGAAGAGATCTGGAGCTTCAATAAGCTGCAGAACATGGCATTAAAGAAGAGACATTACAATAAAGAAAGCATTGTAATGGGAGGACTATGTGGTTTCAGCAGTGGGCACAGGGACTGATGACAATTGATGCATGAAGCAGCAATAAGTAGTTCCCTGATGAAAGAATGTTTCTGCTTAGTTAAACTGTGTCCATTCTATGTTGTCTGTCTTCATGTCTGGCTAAAAAATTAAATCCAACTACATTTCCTTGAAACTAGTGTTTTCCGAAGATGAAAATTACTCAACTACAAAAATAGCCATGGAATTAATTTAAATATAATTTGAACTTTGGAGGAACATTTCAGACACAAAATTATTACAGCTGAGACATGCATGGAAGTGTAATAGAAATTGCTTCATGATTTAACAAGAAAAAAGTTTTATTGTCATTGTTATTTACATCTAGGCTGAAGTGTATCTGAAAGCACGAGTGCTGGAACATCCAGCAACTTATTTCTCCTAAATGTAAATATGTATTATAAGCAATTATCTAGTACTGTTAGTGAACATGGTAGTGTAAGACATTGGTACATAGACCTATAGTTCAGAAGACATGCGGTGAAGTATGGTTCATTTCACCAGAATGTGCTGGATAAGCTAGGATTTTATAGTCTTGTTTCTGAGCTAAGAGATCCAAGTTTTAGAAGTGTTTAGGACTATACCTGTTAGACCCTCTGATCCTGTGCTATGCATATTAGCATTTTTAAGATTAAACAGAAAATGATCATTTAAATTCTAATTAGTCTTGCTGATGGCTACCATTTCTTGTATGTAAAAAACCAACCAAACAACAACAACAAAAACTAAATCTCAGTCTAGCAGCTAAGAAAAAGTGACAACAATGGTAAAAAGGCTGTGTACCTATTTCAGTGAAAGCATTTATGTGTATAAATCTGGGGGGATGCTTTTTATGATGAAATGCAGTTAAGAATTAAAGCTGAGAAGCACTAAAAGAGAGTATAAAAATGTTTCCTGTATGAAAACAGCAAAGTGTTTGCCAATGAAGAAAATTTAATACTTTTGATAAATAATTTAATTATTGTTGGGCCTTTTTTTGTTTGTTTGTTTAGATTTGTAAAATTTCATTGAAATTCTTAGAAATCAACATGTCTTGCTCTGGGTTCAGACACAACTCAAAACTAAAATCTCATTGTTTTGATGTATGTGAAAACACCAATATGTAATCCTCACCAGTTTGATAGTAACCCTCCAGAAGCACAAGCAGACTAGGAATCCTGTCCAATGTCCTTTGTTATACATTCAATATGATGGGGGGAACAAGGAGAAAGTGAGAAAAAAAAAACTCAATTATAATGTGAAAGCAATAACCTAAAAACGAGTCTGCTTTTTTATTTATTAACTGCTCATCTTAACAGCTCCATAACCACAAAGGAAATATCTTTCATTTAAGGCACTGTAGAGAGAGCACTATCTGAACAGGGCTTATTGTCCTTCATGAAAAAATGTGGCTTTTAATGAAATATGCATAAGAGTCATTTCTGATTTCTGACCTACATAATCATACCTGTCCTGAGAGGCTTGGTTCAAAAATTGTTCTATTCCAAATAATTAAATTCCCTTTTTGTATTATTTCTCATTAATTCAAGATTCTTCTAAAAAATAAAACTCCCACAATGGTTTTAGCATTCAGCCTTTCAGATTTATGAGCTATTTTTATGCTAATACTGTTCTGTAAGACAAGACTCCTTGATCAATTGCCAGGTAACTGTTTTATTCTTTTCCCAGCATCCTGCTAATCCAGCTCATTAACTTATTTTTAATTGAGTAACTTCCTTATACAGAAAATGTCTTCTATTTATTCCCATAAACATTATCAGTATTTTATAGAAATAATTATTTAAACATAATCATTTTCTGGCCTCTCTTCTTCTCCTTTTTTTTTTTTTTTTTTTTTTTTTTTTTTGTACATGGAAATAAAATGTTCTGAAACAAAGAAGGGACAGACTGGAAAAATTAAAGAAGCTTATGGTCATTAAAATTATTCCCCAAAGTTCAAGACCACTTTTAATTAGAAATAAGAAAGCTCTAAGATAATTACTTGAGAAGCTTGAAAATGATTTCAGTATACTTTTAGGAAAAAAAAAAACAAAAACAGTACAGATGTTCTGCTTGTCTGCAGGGAAATATTACATCCGAACCAAATTGGAGTCACACATACAATGATAACGTAATAATAACAACTAAAAAGAAGTGATTCAGATAGTAATTTTTTTCAGGTTGAAATATGAAAGAGACTGCAACAAATCTCCTGTTATTTAAACAGTGACTTAAGAGTGCAGTATAATTTTTCAGGTTGGAATGCAGTTGGAAATATATATGGACATAAGAAATTTTTGTGAGGAAAAAAATTTACTTTTAAATTCTGGTCTTTTTCAAACTTAGGTTCTGCTACACTTATTTGACTGATACTGAAATGAATTTAATCCTTGTTTACATGTATAAACAGTCTAAGAAGGGCTGCAATGACCTCTCAAAATTTACTATTCGTTACTGTCAAATTCGGCAACAATTTGTTCTGTTGTAGCTAGAATAGTAAAAAAAAAAAAAAAAAAAAAAAAAAAGTAGCAGCTGTTGCAGTGCCTGTATTAATGAATCCTGGATCACTTCTTTCCACTCTTGTGTTTATTATTCATCATATTTGCATTTCTTTATGTGAGAAAAAAATCATAGATGGTTAACATGTTTATTCCTCTCGCATAATCAGATGAGAAGCAGATGTTTGGTGCTCAGTACTATTAACTGTATGCTGAGAGATGATGAACAGCTGCAGGCAAAAGGCTTTTGTTCTTTTTGCTTAAATGTAAATGTAATAATAGTCATCCAGGCCTATAAGTTATTATCCTGGAAAGGTAGTTCTAAAATTCTTCTTTTTTAACTCTCAGGCAGTATGCCAGTACTTAATAGGTCTTAACAGATGTCTTTGAATCTGTATAGTAAGCTTAAATTCCCTACACTTAATATCAAACACTTACATGGTGATCAACATTTGTTGTTGTTGTTGTTGTTTTTCCCACAAAATCAAGCTGCTTCTTAGCATTGTAAACAGAAACATTTCAGAGTTGGACAAGAATTGAGGTATTCTTTGGTTGTCATTTTCCTTGATGTAGGTTGCAGTAGTTTAAATACTATACCTGTTGCTCAGCTCCAAATGAAAGTTTGCCTTGCTAGCAGAAGAGCCATACCTGTAAAAGTAGATATTTTAGTTCATACCAATTGAATCCATATTTTCCCCAAAGCTCAGGATTTTCCTCCTTTATCATGACTTTCTGTGCTGTTTTCAATTTCATATCCCTCCCCAGTCCAAATATAGTTTCTATCTAGTATGTTTGCCATTGACTGCTAATCATCTTTTATGAATGATTTTAAAATGATATCTGTGTTTTCTGCTTGTTGTATGTTACCATATCCTATGTTTTATTTTTAAAAGACTGAAACATCAGTAGGAAAGAAGACTCCTGATTTTCCTTGGTACTGTATTCTGCGTCACATAGAATGCCTCGGAGGGAATAGAGTGCATTTCATAGAATAATAGAATCCTTAGAGTTGGAAGGGGCCTGTGAAGGCCATCTAGTCCAACTCCCCTGCAATGAACAGAGACACACCACAGCTAGATCAGGTTGCCCTGAGACTTATCCAGCCTGTCCTTGAAAGTTTCCAGGGACAGGGCATCAACCACAACACTGGGTAACCTGTTCCAGTGTCTCACCACCCTCACTGTAAAATATTTTTTCTTTCTATCTAACATAAATCTACCCTCTTTGAGCTTTTCCCTAGATGGCTACTGATCATCTTGCTTGCGAAAACTTTTTGAGGTACAAGTTTTTTCAAATTCCTTCATTCTCCCATTATCATTTACAATTATTGAATGATTTTTTGATAATTGAAAGGAAGAAGAAAAATAAGAAATGCAATACAAAAAACCCACAACATTAGAAGACTGGGATAAAATTATATGTTGCTGTTTTTAATGTACTCATTTCTTTGTAATTGATAGGAGCTTAAGTCTAGATGGAAGTATTTTTGAGGGGAACATCAAGTCCAGTGCCCATGAATGTGTAGACACAGGCACAGTCTGAGCACTCCTTTGTAAGGACTCATAGAATGCTTATGCTGCAGGCTCTGAACCAGCTGCCTTCAATGACACCAGTATGGTAGTAAAGATAAAAGACTGTAGCTGAGCTACAAGAAGAGAATGTGAAGTCTAGGTGAACCTTGTGATTTTGTGAAAATGGAGTAAATTCTCTTAAAAGCTGCCAGATGCATTCACGCCCCATTGCATGAATATGATGAGAAAAAGTTACTGTTGTGATGTGGAAAAGAAAATCTTGTGTTGTGTCTTATCTTGTAGCAAAGTCAGTCTTATTTTCCTTACCCTTGCCTACCATTTATATTTCTTGTTTAGCCCTACTGACATTGCTGAACAAACAATGGCTGTGCTAAGTTTGAAGGAATACCTGCTAATGATGAGATCATTTTCTTTAAAGTTCATTTGGAAGAAATAGTCTTCAGTCTGATAAAAGGAAAAACTTTTTTGAGTTTTTTTTATCTTCCAAAATCTAGGACAACTGAAACTTTGTTATTCCTAGCAACCTTGCAAGAACATAAAGCATGGCCCACAGATACTTTTATAGCTTTGAAAAGGAATAGCTTCATTACAGACTTCAAGACCAGACTAAAAAAACAACAAACTTTGAGATATTGTTATACTTTTTAAAGTGCTGTATTCTTCATATAGAAATGTTAATTTTATTATGCAGTGATTTAAGAGCAGTTGTTTTATTCTTTCTAGGGCTTTTAAAGAAAGTTTTCTAAGTAATGGATCTGTCCTTATAGAGAATGCTTTTTCTTCCTTCTGCCTTTCCACCCCAGCATTCTTTCACATCATTTCAAAGCTGATCATGGGGCTCCAAGCAGTGTGTCCACCTGTATTTAAATGCAAAGTTTATCAGCTTAAATCATTGTGTTAAAAAGGGTAACATTTATAATAGAATAACAAAGCCATTATTTTCCTCTTTTTCTTTTCTCCATTTTTTCCTTTTGTCTCTTGCCTTATTTCCTCTTTCTTTAACAAAGATGGAAAATTTTGTACCTCAGTACTTTTTATTCCATTTCCATTCTAAATACATTCCTTTTACCCATGAAGTTAATTTTAGATTAAAAAAAAAGAAAAATGGAAAAAAAATTCCTATCTATTTATGTTTATATTTTTATAATAGTGTAACGGTATTCATCAACCAGATAAGCTTTTTTAAACTCTACTATTGTTTTTGTTGTGTGTTTATGGGTGTAATAGCAAGTTAATTGCCATCTCTTCCACTGGCAAAACTATTTCTAATTGTATTTATTTATTTTTCCACTTTTCCTTTAAACATGGGGTTTTAAAAGGTTTTTAGATGTCATTTATAGATGAAGTTCACCCTTTTGTAGTGGACTTATATATCTTCTTAATAAGCAGACCTAAGTGCAGCAAGACAAAAAAGATTTTGACAGTTGAGGAGTTAAGTTTGTAGTAAAAGATCTTGGGAGCTGATGAGGACTATTTGATAGGAAAGTCAGTAAGGAAGAGGAAAAAAAGTTGAGAGATGACAGTTTCCTGCTGTTGACACTAGAACGAAAGCTTAGGAAACCATTGAGCTTAGAATATGACAGTGGCCAGATTATTAGACTTCCAGTTTTGCTTGAATATCTGTAAATGCTTCTGACAACATGGACTTCTAGCTTCCTGAAGCTTTTCACTTTCTTGAGCATCTAGTAATAATGCAGTTGTCATGTTAGGTATGAAGTCTTTCTGTATTTGATTAAACTAGTTAAGAGGTTTCAGAATGTAATAATTTAGGTGACAATTAGATAAATAATCCTTAAAATCTATGTATGTGTCTTTGAAAAAATTTATACTACCTTCAGCTTTCTAGTATTAGCTATAGGGAGTATTGAAAATTAGCTACTTGGTAGGGATTTTAATAAAGACCTTATATAACTTCACAGTTTGCAGAATGAAAGCTCACAGCAGCTGAGAGTAGAAAAATGTGCTATTATATATAAATACTCTATGATGAATATTCAGCAAACCTCTTCAGTCTAAATTTAAGTACATTTGGTTGTTTATTTCATTTCTTTTTTCCTTTGTTAGATTTTTACCTTGATGGCTCTATTTTAAACAGGAACAATAAAGAAGCTACTAATGACTGAATGTTACCTTGGCTCAGCTTAAAATCAGTGCCAAAAGGTAATCAAATGTTGATGTAGGTCAACATCCTCCCACCAGTCGTCACAGATGTACAGCACTTTTATTTTTGTACACAACATTTTTATTTTTTCAAAGTCAGCATCAAATTCTTTATGTTAATACTGTCCATAGTATTCAGTGTCCCCTGTACTTGTGGCTTGATTTTTCTTCTAATAACACATAGAGATCAAAAGCCTTTTGGTGGAATATCATTTCAGTTAAATACGTATCTTCCCATTTGCAACTTCAATAAAAACATTTCATAGTACAGCTCCTGCTCAGAAGCTGTAGATGATAAAATATAACCTTCATTTTCACAAGGTGCTTGCAAATTTTTACAAAAGAAGCCATTTTTAATTTATTTTTAAAATGTTGGTATCACTGTATTCCTTGAACCTTTTTCAGTTAACCATATTCTCTGATTAAAGATAAATTCCTGGTCTGTTGGGTGTTCATATTTTCAAACACCCAATCAAACAACTGATATATACAGATCTCAAAGAGAAGGTATTTAACAGACAGTATTACAACTGTCTTCTCATGATTTTCAGTGTTTTATGTGGATGAAAGTACTATTCATCTGAAGGCTTCAAAGTACGTTTGTCTTTAGCCACCATTTTTCAGCTGGGAAACTGAAGATTTTGATACCATTTTTAAAAACATCGAGATGATTATTTTCTCAGACAGAGTTTGGGAGAGAGAAGGCAGTGAAGTGTCGCACATGATAAAAAAGTAATCTAGGAGTACATAGATTTATGAAAGTGTTCATCATAAAACCTGTCTCTCACTATAATTAATGATTCCCTTATAGTATTCAATATACAAAATAGTTCACTATACTAAGGAATTATCTATACTTTTATTAAGTATACTTCAAGGTTCATCTTGAACACACTTTATTGTATGGTTAGCAAAACTAAAACACAGATCTGTCAAAATCTGTTAAAAAGTCTTTCATGCTTCTGAATTTTGGATTAAACCCCAACTGTTTAAAATATTTTTAATAGAAGACAAAGTATCACACAATTAATTCTGAAACGTCATTATCTGATGATTTCTTAATGAAGAAAAAAAGTGCCATTTGTTGTTTATATATTCTTGTCCTTGAACATTCTGATTGATCATAACTGTGATGCTAAACAGTATTAAGACAAAATAAACAAATCCCAGAATGCTAGGAGAGATGTTAAAACATCAACATCCTATTGTATTTATTATGGAAATTTGTGGTGCAGAACACATGCATATAAAAACACTGAGAAAGACAGCTTTGTTTTGGTTGTATTTGAGAGAATAACACATTTCAGTGAAATGGCATGGAAGATTAATGTATTAATTATGTATAAGTTGACCTTCTGTGTCCTTAGGTTCTCAGTGCTATCTAACTCACTCTCAATGCCACTCTGATTCAGTTTTAATTGGAACTACAGTTCTTTATTGCTAGTTTCATTTTAGGTTTTGTTGCTGTACTGCTGCCTCCTTGCATGTAGAGGACTACTTCTGAAAGCAGGAAGCATACATTCTCTAACAATCTTTTCTCTGCTTCAAATAGAAAACTGAATTCTAAAGGAATAGAGAATACAGATACAACTGAAGTATGTGTTGGTGTTAGGACTGAACATGATTTCCTTCCAGATTTGCCAGCTCACCTTATAAATCTAAGAAGAATGTCTGTAGCATTAGCATTTTGGCTGTCACCATACCCATCAGCAGCTATCTTTCATCACCACAGTTGCCATTGAGAGTTTTCCTTGGATAAATAGATGTGGGATATACAGGGGGATTGTAGAGCAAATGAAGGTAATGACAAAGCCTTTATTTAAGAAATAGGCACACGAGGGAAAGATATCAAAAAGAATCGACTCACCCCTCCCGGTAGCAGCGCGCAGGGAGAGCCGAGCTGAGGAATGTGTCCCTCCCCCGTTCGTACCGCCGCGCCGCCGCACTCACACACTCACATAGCCCACCCATTGGTTCAGGCTGTGACCCTGGGATTCCACTACAGGGATAAATCCTAATGCTAAGGGTTTTCTTTCAATCTTCCCAGAAACGCTCAGCCTTTTCAGATCTCTAGAATGGACAGTTGTCATAGTATTATATCTTTAAGATATAGTGAAGTAAATATTAGTATTTTTCTAGTTGTATATGCTCAGTCATGTTCTGTGAGATCTAACCTGCTTGTAAACAGGTACTATGGTAACCATTTAATTCTTTTATGTTTCCCTATATACATTTGTCTCTGCCTTAGAATGAAAGAAGCTTGGAGGAGGAAATGGAACAGATGGGAAGGAAAAATGAATACACTATTTGGTAGCTTGTTTGTACATTTAAGTTAAAAAGTTATGATCTAGAGCAACCTGGCACTGAAATAAAATATAAATCTGATGTTAAATGCTCAGACTCCAAACAGGTGAAAACTATTCAGATTTTATATGTCAGTCTAAAAGGAAGACAGAACTGTGTTTTGTTTTTTGTTTTTTTTTGTTTGTTTGTTTTAATTATAAAACAAACAAAAATATATTCTGTTTTTCTCCAGGAAATATCCAGGCATTATGTCCCCATGTAATCAAATTTAACAATGGAGTGTTATCATAAAAGATTATGTTCACTATGTTATTATAACCAGCTAATTTGACTTTATACTGATATCTTTGATTATTAGTTGCATATAAAGTTATTACTGCTGACCATGAAATGGACCTAATATGCAAACCTGAAGTGTTGGAATCAATTAATGAATGACTGTTTTCCTTCCTTTCTAATATCAGAAAGTGCACACAGTGCAGTGTATTAAGAAGTGAAGTCAGGAGCTGTCAACTGCGTTCCACCCCAAAGGAAGTTTACTCAGTTTACTCCAGTGTAATTGTGAACTGAGAACATAGTTACTGAAACTTCCACTTTATTCACTCATGGGAGAAAACAGTAGCCATAAAAGTCTATGTGTATGATAAAAGTATTAGGCAATGAAACCCTAAAAGGAAAATGCATTTTTGATCCCTATAATACTGCTGAAAAGGCAGAGCAAGGTTGACTAGAAGTCAGTTGGCTACAATTCATATTAAAGTAGTACCAAGGCCTTGAATTACTTTGATTGAGAGAATCTTTTGACCTTCGCTATTAAATTGATCTGAGGATCTAATGGGATTAATAAGTGCTTGCAGAGGCCAAAAGATGACTATTGACCTTTTCGTTCTTTTAGCAAATAGACAGTTCCCTTTTTGCTCTCAGTTAGTAGTATAGGTTGATGGTTCATACAATTAACTTTTCAGATGGGGTTTAGTAATGATTTAGCTAATTACTGTATAGTAAACTATGCTATGTCTGTGGTAAGATGAAATGAATAGCATTTCATCACTGATACCTGCTTTATTAGCTGGGTCAGTCGCTACAGCATACAGACCAAAACAATTGGTACTCCTGAATTATTTTATGTATTTGTCTTTGAGATAGCAGCTACGATGCATATAGCAAGTTTTGTTCTGAACTTTAGCACTTGACTCAAGTTTGAGATGAACAGGTGTGTGACAGTTACAAGCAGAGGACAAGGAAGACTTGCCAACTAAGTAGTTTACCTATGAAATATCTCTGAGTTACATTTAGAGAAGGGTCTGAACTTTGTTTCCATCTGCCTTCGTTTACCTAAAGCATGATCTCAGGTGCTTTCTCCTTCACATCCTGCGTGCCTGAATTCAGAATTTTAAATTTCAGGAATTGCTCGTGTAAGAACAGCAGGTAGCTTACTTCTTGAGCATATGATGATTTTTCTACACGGATATATTCAATTGGTTGGAAGAAATTAGAAACATTTGATCCTCCATTGGTTCTGGATAATTGCAGCAAAAGAGGAGGTTAGCTACTTTTGATTAGGACACTGTATCAGCATAGGAGTTACCATTGGTATGTGATATAATTTGTAAATGCTCTGTTAGGTCTCATGGGTTACTCAGAAATCTTGCCAGCTTTTCTTTTGTTTAACATTCAACTGTTTAACATTTTGGTGAATTTGCAGTTAAGGCCTACTAATTTTATTTAGCTTGGCATCTCCCTCCCCACAGAGACGGAAATATTTGAGATTGGAAGTAGCAAACATTCCAATAAGTATATATAGGCAAAATTCTGACATGGAGTGATTTGCTTGCACAGTAATTATTCAGCCTGAGGAGAGGATAGAAAGCATGTAGAATAATGCATATGAACCTAACAGAACACAATCTAGCTTTGCTTCAGTACTGTCTCTGAACATCAGGTCTTTTTAGCTGCTTTTGCTAGAAATTGTTGAAGAGCCTCTTGACAGAGGTCGGAGCCCAGTCCCCATTCTGCCACATGCTCAGCTTGAGGGTCCCCACAATTGCTGCCACACTGTGTTAAACTGGGTCCCTAGAAACTGGAGGGAGGAGGGTTATTTAAGTATTTTAGCAAAAGAAGGGGTTGGATCTGTAATGAGTTGTGTGCTGCTTAGGACACGTTAATTCACATTCATGTGTGTATGTTACCTGCTATTCTAGGGTGACAGTGAAAGAATAGTGACAAGCCAGTCTAGTGCTCTTCGTACTGAGTATAGCTCTTAAACAAGGCCATAATCTAGATCCTTAAGTACCCCCACTGAGAATCTTTACTGTTTGCATTTAGATATACTACCTTTTATATACTATATATCTGTGCATGCATCAAGTGGAATATGTTGAATTCCACGTGATGAGAACTTGTTTCTAAGCAATTTGGTTTCTAAGCCCAAAGTAACTCTTCATTATCTCAATATTTAGGGAAAAAAAAATAAGAATTCTACACGGTGTCTTTTTTTTTTGACTGGTGATATAAAGATATGTTGTAGGCTAACCAATATAGAAGAAAAATAATCAAATGAAATATCAGAAGCAGAGTAGAGGTGTAGATGGAATGAAGATCCCCAAGCTTTGCCTTGACATAGCTAGCATCTCTAGGACTTTAACAATTTCACCTTGGAAGACCTGAGCTCTGAAAGTCTCATTTTATTTGAAGAAAAAGTATGTTATTTGGCATGATTGCTGTACTCTCATGAGAGAAATATTCAGACATGGAAGGCAGCTCATGTGCAGATGAAGATGATATGCATTTGCAGTTTTGAAAAGAAGTTTATACTGCTTTCATGCTGTGTGCTTTAGGCAAATGCAGTGATCATGTCTCCCCAGCTTATATTTATACACTACTTTTGTGAAGTTTTACAAATCTATAAGATTATGAATATTGCACTTACATCTGCTGTTTTTTTAATCAAACCTCTCAGACCCTAGTTCTCCATCAGCTAATTATCTAATTGACCTCATCAGCATAGTTTTGCCTATATTTTATATTGACAGCCATTAAACATTTTGAAAAGATGCTGGAATTGTAGCCCAATGCCATTACAACATTGAAAATACAAATCTATACAACATGGCCTTTAACGTACTATGTGTTTGACACAAAATATTTCGAACGGTACAAACTAAGATGAAGTGCCGGGTCCTGCACTTTGGCCACAACAACTCCAGGCAACACTGCAGGCTTGGGGGCAGAGTGGCTGGAAGACTGTGTAGAGGAAGCAGATCTGGGGGTGTTGGTCGACGCTTGCATGAGCCAGCAGTGTGCCCAGGTGGCCTCGCTTATATCAGAAATAGTGTTGCCAGCAGGAGCAGGGATGTGATTATCCCTCCCACTCGTGAGGCCACACCTCGAGTACTGTATTCAGTTTTGGGCCCCTCACTACAAGGAAGATGTGGAAGCCCTGGAGCATGTTCAGAGAAGGGCAGTGAAGCTGTTGAGGGGTCTGGAGAACAAGTCTTGTGGGGAGTAGCTGTGGGAACTGAGAATGTTTAGTCTAGAGAAGAAGAGGCTCAGGAGAGACTTACTGCCCTCTACAGCTCCCTGAAAGGTGGTTATGGCAAGGTAGGGGTCAAGTTTACTAGAAAGATAATAATAATAATAAAAAACAGAACAAGATATAATTTACATTCTTATTTATTTTAGCAAATCAATCTGGGAGAAACAGAATGTTTAGAAAGCAAATTTGATGAAAAATATATGCTTCTGAACAGTAGCATTACAACTGAAAATGCTGTGTGAATCATTATTAACAGCACAAAGTAATTGGAGAAACAAGTGATGATTCTGTGTGTGTGTGTGACAGAGAGACTCTGTATGTCAATACCCACACTATTTTATTCTATTTTAATTTAATTTTTAAAGCCAGCAAATAGCTCACTTTCCTACTCTACAAGTTGAGCTGAAGGTGGGTATTGCCTCTCCTTCTAGGCTGGTTATGGTGATCTTAGATCATGCTACCAGAAATTGTGCTTTGATTGGACAGCTGGGCACTGTTCATACACCCAGGTTGCTCTGTGATGGTTAACTGCTATAACACAATGACAAGGGAATGTGTTATGCAGATACAGACAAGAAGCTATTGGATCAGAAAAATATAAACTCAGGGATAAATATTGTTTGCTTGTATTCAGAGATGTAAAGTAGTATTTTGATAATGCATTTTTTTTTACTGCATTTGTAGTCTTTGTTTAACAAAGATTATAAGCACACCATGTGCTGACTTCTACAACAGTTTTGCCATTGGCATGGAAAAAGTCAGATGTAGATGAAAGAGCAGTATATCTAAACAAAACAAAGCATTTGATAGAGCAAATGCAAACATGCAGGGCTAGGAAGGGAAAACATAAATCTTTATCTAGAGAAAGGGGCCCAAACTGAACTACTAAGACTAAGAAGGGACAACAAGGAGGAGGGAGATGATGACTGCAGTGGAAAAAAAATATTATTATCAACTTCTGTTTGTGATTCAGACAACTATCAGAGAGAGCAGAATGTACTTTTTGTACTCAGAAGTGCAGGGTACAATACTTCTGCCTAACTACGGAGATGGTGGCATGTACCCAACTAACCTAGCTGTTACTGGGTCTACCCTGGGGCTTCAGGATTCAGCAGTAACTACAATCAATCTGCCTTGGGATTTTTCACTCTGGTGATATTTAGACTTTGGCTAAATAGTTACTGTATTTTAAATACAATTTATCAAGATAATCACTTTTTAGTGATTTTTAATTAAACTTCTGTTCCAAAGGACTGTTTTAAAAATTTCAGTGTGTGGCACTTCTAATTTTCTGCTGTTGTGCCAACTTCTTGGAAAAATACTGATTTTAATAGAACTAACATGAGGAGGGCTGAGGTTGGTGCTGAATGTGAATGAATCCATTAACTGGGATCACTTTAGCAAGTCCTAATGTTGGTTTGAAATCTTTATGTCTCTTTTCTCAAACAGATGATGATTAACCAACTTTCCTTAAATGAAGTTAAATGATGGCCAGCCAGTTCTCACAGAGCAGCTGTTATTAATTTTATTGTAGGAGCACTAAAGAGAGAGCATATGTTGTGGTTTGAGACCAAACCAACAGGGTGGAGATTAAACAAACAAAGCACTTTTAGTCACAAATACATCAATTAAAAAGTGGCACGTCCTCACTGTGCTGTAGAAGCAGCAGCGCAGCCCAGCAAAGGAAGCAGTTTGCAAGTTTTGGCTCCTTCCCGCCGGAGTGGAGTGCAGGGGAGGTGCAGCAGCGCCACAGGCGGGCCCCGCTCCCCTAGCGGTCGCGCCGGGAAGTGCGCGTGCGGAGCCATCAGCCCAGCGGTGCGAGGGCTCTGCAAGCGGTGGGTAATACTCGATTCGGATTGGCTGCAGATCCTGTAGCGCCAAGCGGTCGCCAACCTCCCCCTGTAACGGCCGGTTGCCACCACCGGCCGCGCTCCACCTGCCCTTTGCTGAGGTTCTCCGTGCTGTGGCGGTGATTCGCAGGTTAGTTATGGGCGAGTTATTTGAAGGTAAATTGAGTTTAACCAGTTGCAGTATGCTGAATGACCACAAAGAATAACAGACCCCTAAAAAACTTAAATGATGTATGTATTGGGTCAAAGAGGTTACCTGTCAGCAGCAGGCACAAGCTGTGCCCTCACTAGCAGAGGGCGGTCAGTGCCGTGCCTGGCTCTGTGGCTGAGGTGTGTCTCACGGCCCTGAAGGATGGCTGCCGGACCCGATCGCTTGCTTCGGTTCCCCATGCAGTCAGTGGAGAAAGCCATACATTTAGCTCTTCCAATTATAGTGGAAGCTTAATTGCAGCATATGTTAAATATGAGGCTGGAATTGGAACAGTATTGGATTTCAGTGTTTAAATGATGACATGCTACCAGGACTAGTAAAGGGTAGAATTAAGAATTGTGGTCTTGATCCTTTAGGTTCAGATCACAGTTACAGAAGTATGTAGTAGTTATGCTGCATTACTAATAATTTTCAGAGTTCCCTTCGGCAGTTAAACCGCAAAGTTATTAAGAACAGTTTTGATGATGAGACGTAAGTCATTCTGAATTACAGAAGTTACCATTTTTCTGCTTTCTGAATTTCTTCACTTTGTGGATCTGGTGTTGTAGGGTGTTTTTTTTTTTTTTTTTTTTTTTTTTTTTTCTGCTTCTCACCTTCTCTGAGATGTCAGTGCTATAACTTAATGAAAGTTCTAGCACTTCCTCACACTTCCTTCAGCCACTCTGATATGAAAAAAATCTCATTCCAGGGTTGCTCAGAAGTATTGTCAATGAGGAAAATGACATATAACATTATTCAGTTAAAATCTGAAAAACATTTTGTTCCTTAGGACTACCTTCTAAGAGCAGGAAATCCTCCTTGTCAAACAATTGGTTTACATCAATTAAATAATGATGAATACTTCTAGCTAGGAAGCACCTGTTGTAAGGTGTATCCAGTAATGCAAAAAACCCACAATAAGACTGTGAGGAGCAAATGTGAGGCTGACTAGACTGATTAAATTGAAATAGTACTTGCAGGTACTCCAACTCTCCATGCCTTGAGTATGCACACTCAAAATTCAATAAATCCTTGAACCTTAGTAATTTCTTTGATCTGACTGTCTCATATCATAAGGAAAGCAATCAGTTACACTGGAGGATTTAGATACTGACACAACTGCACCAAAGAGTGGCTTGCACTTACTGTAGACTAGAAAGCCTGTGGTTACAATGATACATTGTCACTTTTTTTTTCCCCCCAAAATTGCAAAGTTAAACCTTCCTGGCCACAGATGGGGGGAAAAACAAACAAATAACAACAACAAAAAATCAAAACCAAAACTGGTTTACACTAAGAGTTATAGCTGTTTGTTTAACCCTGCTAGGACTTGTCTTCATCCTTCTTCCCACAGATGTGCATATCTCAAACAGCATGCTTTTGATTTTTTGGTTAGTGTAATATACAAACTTTAGGAAAGATGATCAGATCCATTCATGTACCAACATAATATTTATTTCCTCTGGTTTACAACTGAAACTATGAAGTATTCTACTGTCTTTGGGAATAGTTCATGGATCATCCAGTGGCCTGCAGGTCATTAAATGTTTTGCAACATTTTATAGTGAAAATTATCTGAGTTCATATATAGTAAGCCTTGAAATTAGTTGTCGGTGTTTATCAGACTTTTAGTTATAAACATAATTAGCTCTTGATCCAAAATCTAGGATGGTCCCTGGATATGTCTGACTTTCACAGTCTTTTCCTAGTGAGGGTGAGTCAGCCACTTGGCAGTGCATGCAGCTGGTGTGATGGTAGAGCTGTATCCCTAGCATACACGGCAATCAAATATTTCCTTCTCTCTGCTTCATTGAAGGATGGTAAAGAAAGAAACAGATATTAAATGAAAAAGTGAAGGCAAGACAGACAGGAAAAAAGAAGGACAGAAAGCTATTGTCCAAAAAAGAAGACAATGTGTTCCAGTGAGTATCTACTGTACTTGGATGATAGCAAAATGTTGTAGAGTCAGAAATTTGGATTTGCTTCCGGTGTATCTGGGAATCATTTGGAGCTTAAATTGAGTGCTTTAATAAGTAATCTAAACTGCATACATTTGTAAGTTATGAAGCGGTTAAGAAGAGTAAAAGACAAAAAAAAATATTCATGTGAAAAAGGACGGAAGCATAGGGTGTGTGTGTGGTATGTGTGGGTGTAATCTTGAATTAGAATACATGTAAAAAAGATAGTTGTATCCTTTGGGCATTGCCTATTTGGCCTTATGGGCTGTATTGGCTATTTATTACCTTCCTGCTAATCTTCATATAAGGCATTTTTACTTAGTCTAAATAATGTTGAAAACTTAGAATAGCAGCTGAATATGCAAGAACTGAAAAATTTAAATGATATGTCAATATATAGACTAGTTGATAACATTGGTGCTAACCGTATGGTATTCCTAGATCCTAATGAAAAAAATACTGAAACTTCTTGGCTATTTTCTGTGTTTGATCCCTCTAAAAGAAAAAGTCTTTTTCCTGTAAGGCAAGTCTCATATATAGGTAAAATGTACCAAACATATCTTCAGACATCCTTAAATGATTAAATAGTATAAAATGAAATCTGAAAACACTTCTGACAACCTGAACTATGATAGAGGCAATATGAAGACATCTTTCCAAATGTACCACAAATCTTGATTGGTCATATTTTGCAGGCAGGTAAGAAAAGTCCTATTCTAATGAGTAATTTTAGCAGAATGTCTAATTTGTTTTGCACATACAAAATTAAATAATTCAATTTAATAAAAGTTGATAGAAAATATTTTCTAATCAATTTGTTTATTCTAGCTTTAATTTAACTCTTGCCTGAAAGAGTCAAATTGATATGTAATATCAAAATGAATAAAAGTTCTGTCTTTTTGTCTGTATAAGCATGTTCCTTGTTTAGATTTGTTCTGTATTCTGTTCAAACCAAAGTAGTTGAGCCTGTTCCACTTACTATTATTTTTTCTATTTTGTGCTTTTGCAAAATTGTGACTTTGAATTTCATTTGAAATTATTTAAGAACAGGGCCCAATGTCTGCTTTAAGGATGTCCTTGTTATCTACTTCTGGAAGACTCTGGAGACATTTTATAGCAACTGTACTCTGAAATTCCTGTGTTAAGTAATTGTCCTCCACATCTTTAAAAAGATCACAATTTACACAAGGAGATGAATGTGTGCATAGAATTGGGCTGTTTAGGAGCTACAAATGCAATCAGGGATTTGTTACTTGTTTTTCTTCATTAGTATACAATGTGATAGCTTCATTTAATTGATCTGACTTTATCAGTAAATGAATAAATGATTGTACGTCAGCTTTTGACAAAAATGTAATGAGAAGGTATATTCAGGCTGAAGCCTGAATAGCTATAGTCCATAAGAAAAGAAAAACTCAGTTGCATAATAGAAATAGAGCATTATATCTGTGGTATTTGACACAAAACATGATCAGTGGAACTTCTTATTCTAAATAATTCCCAGTAGACATAGTTTACTGTTTTTATTTGAAAGGAAATGGGTCATAAGCCTATTTGTACCTGCAGTCTGCTTTCGTTTTATTTGCTTATAAATCAGTGCTGACAGAACTTAGCCGTAGAGGTGAATGTTTGCTAGTACTGTTTAGACTGAACAACATCTGCAAGGCAGGATGGACCTTCTAATGAAATGTCAGAAAATAGTGTGACCCTCAGCATTTTAATGGAAAATGACTGAAGGTGAAAACAACTAAATATATTTTATCAGTTTGTACTTCATTTTGAATACCACATTCTGGTTTTCAGTAAATCACCACTGAATAATTTCATGGGCACTGTATGCAGTGGTAATTTTATTTTACTTTCTAAAATATGGTGAATCTATGTAGTGCAGCACACAGTAATTGGAAATTTTGCATGAGGATAATGATTATAATGTTAAAGTAGCAAGCATGATATATGCAATTATCTGAACTGTTAGTTATTTTTATTGTAAATCCACGATTAGCTTTAGAAAAAAAAAGTACCAGTTCACAGAAGGCAACTGAGAAACTGTTCATTGATAGATAAAGAAAGTACACTGAACTTTCCCATTGTAAAAGCTCTGTAAACAATGCATAGGAATGACAGGAAAGGAATGAGACGTGGACAGGACACAGTGGGCATTCATTCAACTTATGCTAGCATAATAAAGAACTACTGCCAGACATTCATCAGATCATACCAGGAGGGCAAGCATTTTATCATCTTTATGTCATTATTTATCCAACTTCTTTCCTATTACTTAAGGGAGAAGAATAGCAAAAGAGGTGATATACTGACTCCTGTGCATGAATTGGGGATGGCAGATGAGCAGCATATTTTGAATCACTGTCTAGACAGTCTAGCAAGTCAAGAGAACTAATTTCATTTTTGTCCTACATAAAACCATTTTTTGCCCTTCTCATATTAGCTGCTGGGTGTTTCAAAAGGTAACAGCAATATCAGATAAGTCAATGTTCTTTGCCCAGATGATGTACTTGGTTTTGGAAGCAAAGAATCAGCCTCTTTTTTTGCTCCATTAGCTTCACTGATAGCACAAGGACAATATAAGTATTTGCAGAGCTCAGTGGGAAAGATTAGCTGCATTCAGTTTTGTGCTGTCTCTTATATATTTAAGCAACAGGGATTGATCATTAGGACAATTTCATGTTGCAAACGTACTGGACAGACTTAAGAGACCACTCAGAATAAAAAAAGGCAATCACTTATACTGGAGCTGCATTTTTGTTTCCTCATCAAAATGGGATTGGTTCCTTGGTGAACACGTGCTATTGTAGGTTACAGAGCATTTTAGTGATACGATCTGTAAAACTTTTATTAATTCTTACTGTATTATTAAGCTAGTGCTGTAATATGAAGAGTTTAACTACTAATTGTTGCATCAATCAAATCAAATCATCAAACTTAATCACAACTAATATGTGATATCATGCATCTTTTTTGCTGAAAATGTAGCGCTTTCTCTGGTGAGATGAAAGAGAAACAGATGTGGCACTGTGATTCCAAAATGTGGAGTCCACTCTATGGATTACACTTGAAGAAGCTGTTTGTGAAATAGAAAGTTTAATTGCATGTCTGCTTAAAAGATTTTGAGTTGAGCATCCCTGGAATAATTTGATACTCTTTCTCCTGTAGTTTTCAAATATTTTCTTCACTTACTCCTTATATTCTTAAAGACATGGCCTTCCTTGAGGCTATTCACAGTGCTATTTCTGGATTATTGCTTTTTTTTTTTAAAAAAAAACTAGAATAGGTTAGCACTCTAATTTTGCTCAGGGTCTTTTTCTTGTTTTTTTTTTTTTTTTTTTTTGTTTGTTTGTTTGTTAATTCTGCATTTCCTACTGTTTGGGTAATGGGAGGATATAGTACATCTCCTTATTAGCTTTCTTAGTAGAATTTGCACATTTCATAGTAAAACAAATCTTACTACAGTGGTAACAATAAATATACAAGGTCTACCCTGAAAGCCTCCTATTTTATTATGCTGGCTCACGATGTCAGAGGCAGATGGTGGTATGGCAGCAGAGGGTGAACCTTCCCACCAAAATTCCATTAGATTTAGTTGCTGTGTGACAGATGGCAGCAGAGGGGCAGTCTGACATAGAAGCGTGTATGAAGCAAAGGTGTGCAATTTATTTCCTCCATGAGGAAAAAATAGCAGCCATAGACATTCATCAATGCTTGTGGAATGTTTATGGAGACCAAGCAGAGGATGACAGCACAGTGAGGCTGTGGGTGGTGCATTTCAGCAGTGGTGACAGGAGGTGAAAGACAAGCCATGTTCTGGACAGTCTTACATATTTTTGTGAGTGCAGCAGACAGGCTCTTGCTCATCACTAGCAAAAATGCATAGCTAATGGTGGTGACTATGTTCAAAAATAGTGTTTTGTAGCTGAGAATTTACTCTATCAAATAATGTTATTGTGCTCTTTGTATCTCCTGTAATTTCTGTGGAAATAAACAGGTTGTATTACTTTCAGAGTGAGCTACATAGATCTGCAGTAAAATGTTTTTGTTCAAAGAAAATGGAAAGGGTACTGCATTATAATAGGAAAAGCAAAATGGAATGAGCGTGGAAGAAATGCTGTAGATACTGAAATTTGGAATCTTTATTGTACATTGTGAGACTATCTGTATCAGAATGCTTGGCAATAGGTTCCAAGATAGGATTCTGTGAAGATGAACAGCATGAATATAACAGAGTTGTCTTCAAAACTAATCTTGAAGAGTTACTTCTGGCCAATTACCTCTATTAGTGTACCTTTGCTTCTTTGACTTTTGACCCTTTGTCTTTCTACAGAGTGTTAGACCCATTTCTATGTCTGTATGGCATAGGACAGGATTAATCACCTTTGGACAGGATTAATTACCACAGTAAATTCCTGACAAAATTTTGGAGATAGTTTAATGAAATAAGTACTACTTAATAGCTCAAGCTCATATATTCATAACAACTTTGGAGCTACCTACTTTAAATATTTATTTCATTGTACTTCTTGCTATTGATTTCTCCCTTAGCAGCCTTGCTTGATTTAACTCCTGTCAGCCTGATGAACTGGTATTGAACTGGTAACCTGAGCAGCATACGGCATTTATAAAAGAAGTAGATAACCGTATAATTCTCCACAGAAGCCTTTTCTAATACTTCCCTCTGTAAGAGAAATTTTATGAAGATGAGATACAGTCCCATTTTTTAAATAAGTTAAAGGTGTTCAATAACATGGAATAATCCTGATTCTGTAATGGTGCTGATAAGTAAGCTTTTATGATAAGCACGTTCTTGACAGTATTTTAATACTGTAGCCTAATTGATACTTCCAGAATGTGCTTTTTATAAGATGAAAATATTTAAATGCAAATGCAGTTCTTCAGACAGGGATCCTTTCTCGTGTTGATAATGAAGCAATGCAGTTATTAGTTTTGATTCACTTCAAGAGTCATTTTGCACAGTTCAGTTTGAATGGTACAAATAAAAGAAAAAAAAATGGCAGAAATGCAGCAATTGATTTAGTAATTGTAACAGGGAACTGTTACCTGTTACTGTATAACCTACAGTGTCTGTAATGAATAATTGGTGGTTGGACTTGATCTTATTGGTCTTTTCCAACTTAAATGGTTCTATAGGAACACTCAAGGAATGGAGCAATTTGCCCAGAGAAATTGTACTGTCTCCATTCTTGGAGGTTTTCCAGAACAGACTGATCACCCTTAGCAACCCCTCTGGTATAGCTGGGCGTACTTTGATACTTAGTTATTTATGGTTTCTAACATGGTGACAGTGGTTCACATGTTAACACTGGAGGGCAGCAGGTATAGTTGAACAGCAAGTTTATGAGAATAAATTATATACATGGCTATCTTTGAGGTATGGTTATGGATGACTTGCCTGAGAAGCATAACATATGCTTTTATCATTGTACTCGTGATCAAGTCATACAGCATTTGGTACTATAACTAGTATTCCCAAGCCACGGGGCCTCCTCTCTGCTGCATTTATCCTAACTACTATGACATGTTGCAGTCTGTGTCTCTCCTACTACTTTTCACTTGCCATAGGCCAGCAGAGCCTTCCCGCTCAGCAATCTTTATCTGTCAAGACAAATTATTAGCTGCTATTCCAGAAGTAAAATTACAAAAATAAACATAGGATGAATAAGGTCCACCATTTTAAAGGAAAGCATAGTAGCAAATTTACTCTTAATTCTGCAGAATTTTCATTTCCTTAGAAGCTGTGCCTCTGAGTACACGAGGTAACAGATTAAAGGACACCAGCCAACATTATGTTAGTATTTTTGACTTAGTTCTTTTTCTGTCCCAGAGGTTCATTTCACATTGCACTGAGAAAGAGAGTTCATTCCTTCAGAAAGCTGACATCCCTTCTCTTGTCAGTGCTACCTTTGATATCATAGAATCATAGAATCATCAAGGTTGGCAAAGACCCACGGGATCATCCAGTCCAACCATTCACCCGTCACCAATGGTTCTTACTAAACCATGTCCTTCAACATAACGTCCAAACGTTCCTTCAACACCTCCAGGGTAGGTGACTTCATCACCTCTATGGGCAGCCCATTCCAGTGCCTGATCACCCTTTCAGAGAAGTAGCATTTCCTAACGTCCAGCCTGAACCTTCCCTGGTGCAGCTTGAAGCCATTCCCTCTAGTCCTATCACTAGTCACATGAGAGAAGACGCCAATCCCCAGCTCACTAGAACCTCCCTTCAGGTAGTTATAGAGAGCAATAAGGTCTCCCCTGAGCCTCCTCTTCTCTAGACTGAACGATCTCAATTCCTTCAGCCGCTCCTCATAAGGTCTGTGCTCCAGACCCCTCACCAGCCTTACTGCCCTTCTCTGGACACGCTCCAGGGCCTCGATAACTTTCTTACAGTGAGGGGCCCAAAATTGGACACAGTAATCAAGGTGTGGCCTCACCAGTGCTGAGTACAGGGGGATAATTACTTCCCTGTTCCTGCTGGCAACACTGTTTCTGATACAAGCCAGGTTGCCATTGGCCTTCTTGGCCACCTGGGCACACTGTTGGCTCATGTTCAGTTGAGCATCAATCAATACCATCAGGTCCATTACCTCTATGCAGTCTTCCAGCCACTCTGCCCCAAGCCTGTAGCGTTGCCTGGGGTTGTTGTGGCCAAAGTGCAGGACCCGGCGTTTGGTCTTGTTGAATCCCATCCCATTGGCTTCAGCCCAGCTATTCAGCCTATCCAGATCCCTCTGTAGGGCCTCGCTACCCTCAGGCAGATTGACACTTCCAGCCAACTTGGTGTCACCTGCAAACTTACTGAGGGTGCACTCAATGCCCTCATCCAGGTCATCAATAAAGATATTGAAGATATTGAAAAAATTCTTTCTTTTTACTTTCACTTCTTCCACACGACAATGCTGTACTGCTTCTACAGTTTTAGAGCATGTTTTTTCTGAATATTGGATATATTTTTTTTCTTGATGTGGACCCCTTTGCAGAAGATTTGGTCTGTCTAAAACTGACCTTACAAATTTCAAAATCAAATCCCTTTTATAATGGATTATAATAATTGTTTTATTTCTCCTTTTATCCATTTTTTTTTTCAGCTGTATTTCTATCCAGTGTGGAAAGGAAGTCTGTTTTTAAGGGATTCTAGTTATTGTTTTTCCTGCCATTTCCTATATTTTATACTTCCATCTTTCTGATAATTTGTAATATTACATTTGCTTTGTCCTTTGTTAACTATATTGTTTCCAGTTTCAACTGTGCAAATGCACATTCTGTGGTCAGTTTGAGAAGGAAGGACTGTTTAGTTTGAACAAACAATAAAAATTAATATGGCTGGATATAATTTAAGTTTTGTAAAGATTAATGAATGACATTTATCTCCCTGGATCATATATTCAGGAAACTCAACAATTTATGGGATGAGATTGCCTATTTCTTCACTCTGTAGTCTGACTGAGGGTCAGAATTTCATCTTGCAATTTAAATATGATTACAGATCAGTCTAACTACATCTGTACTGAAATAATGCTAACAACTGGTCTTATACATTACATTGAAAATAATTTCTTTTGCATCTATTTGCTACTGTAGTTGATTCTTTTTTTCCATTGCAGATTGCTGGCTTGGGTTTTTGCAGACTGAAGTCTATTTCTGTACTTACTGAAGAGAAATCTTTGGGAACCTCTGAATCTCTGAAAAGCTTTCTCTTTGCTGTGAGTACTATGAGTACATATGAGTACTATGACCTTATTCTCTCCTGAGTAAAGGTCTGAGCCATTTTACTGCTTTGAAATGAGCATGTTCTGTTCAGTGAAATGTCCTAGTAAATATCAAGTATATTTGTCAAATTTGCATGTTTTTAAGTATGTGATTGATGATTTTTTTTCCACTCAGATTGAACTTTAAAGGCACATTTTTATGAAAACTGAGGTTAATCTGCGTAAATAAGAAGCTTACATTGGTCACTGAACTGAAAAATTGCCACCTTGAAAAACTGACCTTCAGAGTGAGCCTTTAAGTGAAGCCTTTAAGTTCTGTTACAAAGTGACAAAATACACGGGGCCACGTGCCAGTTCACTGTGAAGTCTATAACAGATTAGTATTAATATGACAGTTTTTCCAAATCTAATTACTTCTGTCTTCTGTACTTAGTAATCCAAAATCAGAATTTGTTTCATGATGACAATTAGGATGGAATGGATTGAATTCCCCTCTCAGTTATCATGACAAGGTTAGTTTTTCTTTTCTTTTTCTCTCCTTTGTACTCTTCCTTTCTTTTATGTTAATACTTGTTCATTCTTCAGGTAAGAACTTCTCACTTGTGAAACTGCGTTCAAAGCCTCAGATTGAAAGGACGTTGTTGTTCCCCTCAACTGTTATGAAAGAGTGTATATATGTGTGTGGAGGGCTAGGTATATATATATATATTCTAAATCAAGCAAACTGGAACTTTTAAACAATAAGTGGGTTGAATTCAAAGTCTTCCAGAGACAGAATAGAAAGCTAATGCTTCTGAGTCTGCTTGACTCTCATCAGTGAACAGAGTGCAACAGATTTTCATGGGTTTCATCAAAACCATTCCAACTCTTTATATAATATTCTCAAGAGTTTGAAGGAGTAATACACATTCAGAAATTCAGAATGCCGAGGAACACCTGCTTAGTATTCACACAATCATAGAATATCCTGATTTGGAAGGGACCCACTCATGTAGTTACTGATAAAACTGTTATTCCCTACTAAAACAGTAAACATTTAGCTGGATAAACCTCTCTGGAGATATTCCTGAATGAAAAATCTCAACCTGTGTGCATGTGTATCTTTCAGTCATGTTTACTTCATTTCTGATTTAAGACAATATTTTAAGGTTTGATCAAGTACTTGCTGAAGTTAATGGGAAGAGATTAATGAACAAACGTTACTTATATGCCTTATAATTAATAAGCAGGTTTATCTATAAACCCACAGATTCTACTGTCATCTTTGTGCATCTGAACTCATATTCATTTTTTTGCAAGGTTTTTTTGTTTAACGAGATGGGGAAGTGAAAGATTATAGAAAGCAAAAAGTACTTAGGAGAATCAGCACAACTGAAAAGCATGCATTCCTATATTTGAGAAAAATGTTCTTTGAAATTATGTTTTGTGCTTAGTAGCCAAGTGACTTTATGCAGCTCCCCTTTTGCTCTGCAAATGTTCTGAAAACCAGATTTTGAAACTATCAGGGGAAAGATAGGCTATTTATTTAATTTCCCCGTGTGGGTATAAATCATAACATCAACTAGCTGTTGTGCAAATTGAGTTAATAAATGAAATTTGTCCCAGATACATACTTAGGAATAAAGTCTAAGACATAAGATAGTGGATAGGTATGAAAAAACAGAAGAGTAAAGAAACCTGAAAAACCATGCTGGTTAAAAAGATAGATTACTTCCTGGCATTTCGATGTCAAAGGTACTGTAGGCTTCCCTGAAAAGGCAGGATTTACATAAAAGATTTAAAGCGGGGATAAAAGGAGCATAGGAAGTGTCTATGATGTATTTATGGGGAATTCCTTGCAAACATGAAGAAGAATATGTAGAAGGAAAGCTGAGTTTACTGGTATAAATGATAAACAGACAAATTAGTTTGTTAATCAGTTTCAGAGTATAGCATTTCACCTGTGACTGAGGAAGAGATGTAAACTGGTTTAGTAGTATTTTGCTGTAGATTTAGGGCACAGGGCAGGAAAAAAAATAGTAGATGGAACTGTTAACTGAGATGCTCTGAAATTACTGAGGGAAGATCTCAAAGATCTCAAAGAATACTTGGTGTATTCTTTTAGTCTCCACCTATTTAGACTTAATTAAAAAAAAATTAATAGACTTAATAAAAATAAATAAATAAATAAAAACTAAGCCTTAAAGCCTTAGTGTTAGAACACTTCAGATTGTGCTTCAAATGTTGGGTGTAAGTGTATGAAAAAAAGAAGAGCGTATTGAAATTTTCCCTGTTTAGATATCATGATTCGTTTGTTGAGTAACTTTGATGAGTAAACAGATGTATATACAGAGAGATAGAGAGACTGAGTAAGGGACATATTTATATAGTGAGGAGAATGAGAGGAAGTGTTTTACATTACATAATAATGTAATGAATTACTTCCTAGTACCAAAAATGAAAAGGAAGCTACCAGAGCATATAAGCAGAGATGTAAAAATAGCTATACTTCATTATTTAGAGGATATTATCTGTAGAGAATCATAGAATAATAGAACGACCAGGGTTGAAAAAGACCTTAAAGATCATCCAGTTTCAACCCTCCTGCTGTGGGCAGGGTTGCCAGTCACTAGACCAGGCTGCCCAGAGCCACATCCAGCCTAGCCTTGAATGCCTTCAGGAGTGGGGCATCCACAACCTCCTTGGGCAACCTGTTCCAGTGTGTCACCACCCTGTGAGTGAAAAACTGCCTCCAAATATCTAACCTAAATCTCCACGTCTTAGTTTAAAAACATTCCCCCTTGTTCTGTCACTGTCAACCCATGTAAACAGTCATTCCCCCTCCTGTTTATACGCTCCCTTCAAGTACCGGAAGGCCACAATGAGGTCTCCCCAGAGCCTTCTCTTCTCCAAGCTAAACAAGCCCAGTTCCCTCAAGCTTTCTTCATAGGGGAGGTGCTCCAGCCCTCTGATCATCTTAGTGGCCCTCCTCTGGACCTGCTCCAAGAGCTCCATGTCCTTCCTACACTGGGGGCCACAGGCCTGGATGCAGTACTCCAGATGGGGGCTCATAAGAGCTGAGTAGAGGGGGACAATCACCTCCCTCTCCCTGCTGGCCACCCCTTTTTTAATACAGCCCAGAACACAGTTGGCCTTCTGGGCTGCAAGTACACACTGCTGGCTCATGTCCAGCTTCTCATCTACCAGGACCCCCAAGTCCTTCTCCGCAGGGCTACTCTCAAGGAGATCATCCCCCAGTTTGTATAAATACCTGGGATTGCCCCAACCCAAATGCAGCACCCTGCACTTGGCCTTATTGAACCTCATTAGGTTCTCATGGGCCCACTTCTCCAGCCTTCCCAGGTCCCTCTGGATGGCTTCCCTTCCTTCCAATGTGTCGACTGCACCACCCAGCTTGGTGTCATCCGCAAACTTGCTGAGGGTGCACTCGATGCCATTGTCTGTGTCATTGATAAAGATGTTGAACAGCACCGGTCTCAAGACCGACTCCTGAGGGACACCGCTTGTGACCGGCCTCAACCCTGACACAGAACCATTGATCACAACCCTTTGGCTGCATCCAGCCAGCCAATTCCTAATCCTCTGAACAGTCCATCCTTCAAATCCACAGTTCTCCAATTTAGAGAGAAGGATGTGGTGAGGGACCACATCAAAGGCCTTGCAGAAGTCTAGGTAGATGACATCCACAGCCCTTCTCTCATCTACCGAAGCCATCACTCCATCATAGAAGGCCACCAGATTGGTCAGGCACGATCTGCCCTTGGTGAAGCCATGCTGGCTGTCTCAGATCACCTCTTTATCCCGTACGTGCCTCAACATAGCTTCTAGGAGGATCTGCTCCATGATCTTCCCAGGCAAGGAGGTGAGGCTCACTGGCCTGTAGTTCCCCAGGTCCTCCTTTCTCCCTTTCTTAAAAATGGGAGTAATATTTCCCTTTTTTTCCAGTCACCAGAGACTTCACCAGGCAGCCATGATTTTTCAAATATGATGGAGAGTGGCTCAGCAACCACATCAGCCATCTCTTTCAGAAACCTCAGATGGATATCATCTGGCCTCATGGACTTATATACGTTCAGTTTTGTGAGGAGGACTCAGACTTTTTCCACCATTACAGTGGGACAGAAACCACCCCCCACACCCTCACTTAGAGGCTCATGGTCCTGGCAGACACAGGAAGCCTGTGCACCCATGAAGACTGAGGCAAAGCACTCATTGAGTACCTCAGCTTTTTCTATGTCTGAGGAAGCCAGCTCCCCATTGCCTTTCATCAGAGGGGAGACACTCTCCTTGGCTTGTCTCCTTCTGCCTATGTACCTGTAGAACCCCTTCTTCTTATCTTTCACATCTCTTGCCAAGTTCAGCTCCATCTGTGCCTTGGCTTTCCTAATCCTATCTCTACACACATGGACAACAGCCGTGTATTCCTCCCAGGACACAACCCTGCTTTCACCTTCTATACATTTCCCCCTTTTCTCTCAGTTTACGCTGCAGGTCCTTGCACAGCCATGATGGTTGCCTGCCTCCCCTGCTTGACTCCCCTTCAGAGAAGTCTGGTGGACAGCTCTCTTGCTCCAATTTATTGGAGGTAGAGGATGTTCTTTGATATATGTATACCTGGCATGAGATTAAGAAACAACGGTTCAAATGTTGGTCCGACCAGCTTATTACAAATCCTAGTCATTCAGGGAGATGGGTAAGGGGAGAAGGATGATAGAAAAGACAGAAAATAGAAGCAAGGAGTCTTTATAGGAAGCAAGAAGGAGATAGTCACCACCATGGTCCAACATGATTCGTAGTTCAGTCATTGGTCTTCAGTAGTGGTGGGTCGTTGGGTGTGGTTGTTCTGTTGACAGTGGTGTCCACGGCGATGATGACAACGATTGCGATGGCAGTACAAACTTATTTATAAGTCCAAAGTGGTCGAATCAGCTCTCTTTTGAGTGACAGCTCATATCCAAAGTGGTTGAGTCAGCCCTCCTTGGAGTGGCAGCTACTGGCTCTGGGATCTCAGCAGAAACTACTTTGTTACCATCTTCCAGGCCTTGCCAGCAGATAAGAGGGAGCAGGGATGCCCATCTGCATCCTGTTTTTCACAGGGCACAATGGTATCATTCCCCAGTTTTCCCACACCAAGCTGGGACTATTTAGTCACAGGCCAGATCTTCCACCAGTAACCACTCCTGAGTACTCTCTTCCAGAGGGAAGAAGCTCTGGAGGAAGGTGCTTTCAAATGTAAAATTGTCTACACAGTGACCTTGATTGCCACACAGCAGCGCCCATATCTCATCTAAGTCAGAGTCTTATTGCAAGAAATGCCTCAGAAAGCAAGCTTTGAGCCAGAAAACAAGGAAGGATTCATACAACTGCCAGTGCCTCAGCCTTCATACTCAAATGCATAAGATGAATAGTAAGAGAGACAATTAATGAAATGATATTTTTTCAGATATGTAGATTTTTTACAACCTTAATTATTTAAGAGCAGCACTAATTTGAAGCAGAAATTTGAATATATGGATAGTTCTTGAAAAACCCTTGCATTTCTACTGTAGATTAAAAAAAAAAAAAAAAACACAAGCAAAACAAGATGGTTCTTACGAGAAAAGTAATAAAGCCACATTTATAACAAAAAAGAAAATAAGGAACATCATGAAAACAATATGAAAAGTAACCAGATTTGCAGAACTAAACTAGACTCACCCTGTTTCAATAAAGCTAAATGATGTACTTATGTGCTCTATCTTAAGCAATTCTTCTATTGTAATGTGATGACCGGACTGAGCAAGATGTTGCCATTCCTTCAGCAACACCTAGTCACCATAAGGTGGAAGTAGTGTGAACTGGAAGGGAAGAAAGAACAAAAATGCTGAAGAGTGTCAACTGAAAAGATCAGAAATGTCACCAATAGACAGAGATGATCCGACACTCTAGTTGGTCAAGGTAGACTGGAATGTTTGGGTAGGAGAAAAAAGGTTGGCATGAAATTTAAAATTGTAAGAATGGTAGGATAAATTGGGGCATAAAACTTTTTGCTTGAGTTGAGTTGGTCTTGTAGAAGTAATTTGTGGCAGAAATCAACAGGCATCTGGTCATTGTTCAAAGTGTATCTTTGTCTTTGATTACATTTGCGTTGAATTCCAAGGATGTAATGTAACAAAGTCTAAATCCAAAACATGGGAGACAAAGAAATTCAGAAGAGTGATCTTTAAAAGAATTTTGCCTAACAGAAGGTTTATTACAACTGTTGCTCAGACTGTTCAGTGTTGAATTTCATTATTAATTATAATTATTTATTATTTTTAGTGCTAATGCTACTGGAACCAGTCTCATCATAATTTTTAGAGAGCAGAGGAGATAAAAAAATCAAACACTGTGTGCTAAATTATGAAATGCCCACTAAGAGATCCTAAGTGGCAGAAAGTTTTAACTGTTGAAAATTGCATAATGCTGACCTCATGTTCTGCCAACAATTTTCACTAGCCACTACCTTTACAATAAGAGTATGTAGGAATACTAGATTATCTCTGAGGAAGTGTGACATTTTCAATTATTGCAGCAATATTGATGAAGAGGATTAAGAAACTCTCAGATGTCAAACCCAATTATTTCCACTTTATGTAGAGCTGTCAAATACTAATAACTCCACAGGGATTTAGCTATCAAAGGGTAAGAAGGCACGCAAAAGGTCTTCATAGCAATCTGAAAACTATTATGGACTGTCAAAATACAAATGATCATAATTTAATGAATATCTAATTTTATAATTTTCACCTGGCAGTTTTAAATTATGCTTGACTCTTCAAGTGACATAATGGTCAACTGTTAATAATATCCTTTAAGAAGATGTAAACATGTCTAATTATTTATCCTGGCATCTTAGAATTTTGACTCACGAGAGTGCATAGACTAACCTGAAGAAAATATATCCAGCTTGCTATTAAATGGATGTGATGTTTCTTCCTTTCATTTGATGTCCTTATATTAGTAGTTTGCAGGACCATCTTTTAAGTCTTTTCAAAGGGAGATAATTTATAAAAAGCATCCCTGCTTCACTGTTAAGATACTTTCTTGAAAAATGAGACATAATCAGTACAGTGCTGACCTCTTTTAGACTGTTTTAGCATGCTTTGAAATAAAGTCATTCCATGAAGAACTGATTTTAGCCTTTACCCTGTTCCTTTGGAGATTATAAATATCTACCTATAAAACTTTTCATCTTACTATGTGGTGGAAGCTAACCCCAAGGTTTAAAAGTGTAAGAAACAGAATCTCTGTTCTTAAGCCTAGTTGTTTTCCCTTTATGATTTTTTTTCTTTATTTTTATGTGGCCTTTATTATGTGACAAATTCTAGGAACACACAGATACTAGGCTGTGCATTGAAGATGACCCCTTGTAACTCTCTACAGACCTCTTAATCTGAGGACTTTTTCCTGCTGAAGATTATATTTTTTTAGTAGCATAAAAATTCACAAGAAGTCTACATGAAATTTGGTGCTTTGATGAGCACACTTATTTTTATGGATAAAGAGAATGAATAGGCACTAAAAATATTTCTAGAGACAAAGAAGGCTCTTATGAAATACTAGTGTGATCCACTCAATTGAATTTATTTATGAAGAGTTGGAAAGTCTGTATTCTGTTTCTCTACTTAGATTCACAGGTGTTGCTTTCACTCATTATTTGTAACAATGAGTTACAAAGATCTGTCTGAAGAGGTGAAAAATAAAGAGCGTGCAGCATGAGAGAATGCAATATTTCTGTTTGACAAAATGATCCAAGGTTTTAACTACTGTGATAGTGTTTAGTCAAGGATAGAGATTAGGCCAATAGGATTTCCAGACTGCTTAGAACTCCTTTGAAGAGAAAGTGACCATAAAATTTAAATAGAGTTTTGTTCAGTTTCTCAAAGTGTTTCTGATTTCCAGCTGCAACTAGAAATAATCTTATAGTCTGGAAAATATACTGAAATAAAGCTTCCACTTGATCCCTTGAATTGCTGAAACATTCACATTCCTCACTACCTCTCATGATGTCTTTGGCTGTGTCAAGATAGAGGACTTTGAATACTCACGATCTTGCTTCACTGGCCTCTTTTCATTGCAAGTAAACACAAAATTGAAATCACAGTAAAAATCCTTTTCAATTTCTGCTTTCTCTCCTTCTGTTTCCTAAGGATTATCTAAAGCTTTCAAGGCAGGTATTGGGTTGTGTCCAATGAGTTTTTACACATGGTTACCTTGAATGGAACCCCTAATCTCAGTGCTAAGGTGGATGTCCCATTTTGTGATCAAGATACCTCAACAATGAACAGTGATATTATTTTTTATTAGAATACATAATATTTATGTTACGTAAAGCAAATGCTTGTTCCTCAAGTATGTATTGCCAAAACCTGAGATCAGTGCTGAATAACACTTCTAACTACTGCTTGTCACTTGAATTCTGAGAGAAAGTCAGAGACAGAAATCCAACCTCAATCAAAACATCTAGGGAACCTCATTCAAAACATTTTTCTCTAGGGAAACAGTAGAAAAATTCTGTTCCAGAAGAGTTAGAACTCTGCTAAATACAAAGAAGTGCAATAGACATGACTGAGGGGAGGAGGTACATAGCATCACTGACAGGGAATTGTGTGTTTTCTAGCTGTAAGTTTTTCTTTAGCAGGAGTTTTAATCAAACTCCTGGCTACCGTATGTGCCTATTGCGTGTGTTTTTGTCTAATTACAATATTAACATTATTGTCATGTTTTAGTCACTGAAACATGCTATCATTTTTGTGTTCCTGACTGTTGAAAGGCAGACAAGAATCCAATTCTTCATTTGACTTCTGGGTTTTCTGTGAATAGTTACTGTAGGTCTTAATGCTCACTCAATTCCACCTCAATTTGTAGTGAGCTAGTTTGCCTGAATCCTGGTAAGTTGTTGCTATGTCTGTTGTATGCTATCTTTCGCTTTGTGTCTTCTAATGAGCTTGATAGTTCATTTTGAGCTTCTGCATCTGGTGAAGATAATAAGCATGACATCGCTGTTAGTCACAGCCATGCCTGCAGTGAAGGGCACACTGGGTTTTGTGTTTAAAATAGATTTCTTGTCTGTAGTCTGTGTGCTCAAGCCCACAATAATTACTGAACAAAATGTTCTTAGTCTTTTGCCTGAATAGCATCAATCAATGGCACTGTTCATGAAGGAAAATACTATTTTTGAGACATAAAGAAGCGACGCATATAAGCTGTCATTTGTTTTCCTGCACAAAATCAAGACTTGACATTTTTGTTTTCATTTTAATTTAATCAGTAGATACGCTTTGTTAGGCTGCTAGAAGTCTGTGCATGCTCCTTCCTTGCATAACAGAACCCCTCCCATTTGTTCTGAAATGGTATACCATTAGCTTAAGGAGGGACCATATACAATGTTAACTCTATAGCCATATTGGTGTTGCTTTAATGAAAACTCTTGTAGTTCATCTGTGCAACAGGGAACTGATGGAAACAGGAGGGCAATCTCTGGAGAACTTTCATGTACTGAACATGGTATGGAGATATGGTTCATTTGCCCAGTGTATTAGGTTTATGTGACAAAGTTTTGGTAGCAGGTGAGCTGCAGAGGTGGCTTCTCTGAGCAGAGCCCAGCAGCTGCCCAGTATCAGATCAGAACCAGTTCCAGCTGGTTTCGAAATGGAACCCACTGCTGGCCAGAGCTGAGTCACTGAGCAATGCTGGCTGTGCCTCTGTGACAGCAGATTTAAACTTGAAGAACTGCAGTCAGTGGGAAGCCCACATATCAGATCAGGAAGGATGGTATCCTGTAGGAGGGACCCCATGTGCAGCAGGAGAAGACAGGAAAGATGAAGGAGCAGCAGACGAAGAAGCAGGCAGCTTCCATGGAGATCCATGTGACAACCTCATCAGTTAAAATGTGTTATGAATGTATCTTCTGGGGCCAGCTAATGCTCTTTTCGCACTTTCAGTAGCTGTTGGAGGAACTGACAGAATATATATTTTGAAATGCTGTGAATTGGTCACAAACGAGGTAGATGATATGGTACTGAAGATCTGGCATTACTCCATAGGGTAACACAGTCATAAAGTCATGTGGTTATCTGAACAGAAAAGATCAGTAATTAGAGCACAGTGACACAAATGTTTTGCTTTGGAGTGACAGGTTAGGACTGCCAGATGATCTGAAGGAATTACTGTGAGTCACACTCTTAGTTGGTTGCAAATGCAATTAGGATTAGTTGAGCACTGGGAGTTGTCTAGGCGTGTAAGTCATTACTTCGCAAAATATTGTTTCTGATATGCAAGTTACTCTAGAAAGACAAGGGAGTAGTTATGATTTGGGAATAGGATAAAGTGAGATTTCTGAGGAATGGCAGAGGTTGGAGGAGCACAGAAGTGCTACTCCTGAAACAAATCAACTAGTATAGGTATTTGTTTCACAAGAAGTCTTGTTCTTTGATGAAAATAATAGTAGTAATAAAAAAACAGAACAGGATAAAAAGAATTTGAAAGTTAGAGAAAAATGAGAAACATGGTGAAGAAACAGAACATTTCCAGTTCTTTCCTCCTGATTCAGAGAGCACCTGGCCATGTGTGTATGAAAAAAGGGAGAGTGAGGATTTCTCCCACCAGGTTAGAGAAGTCATCATTGATATGTTAAATAAATTGCTGCTTGTGACTCTCAAAGGAGTAAAATTAGTGAATTGCAGAATACTTAAACCAGACCTTACACGTTTAGTTTTTCTTCCTGCTTAAAAATAAAAATGAGATAAACATGCAAAAAGATCACGGGGGGTGGGGGGGGCGGGTATGAGGGTGTACTGTTTTAGAATCTGCAGAGCCTGGATCTCTAAGTAGATTTACAGAGGCTCAGCTTTGTTTATAAATAATAGAAGGAAGAGGTAGTATGTTTTTTTTTATGCCAGTGCTTTTCTACAAGTCTTGCACAATAGATGTGATTTGTGAAATATGATGCAAATAGGAATCTCAAGACATTTAAACCAAATATGTAGCTTTAAAATACTTAGTAGATGTAGCTGTCGTTTGGAAAATATATACTCCTATTTGTTTCAGTTTGCTACTGCTGGTGTAAGACAAATAGCCAGTGAACAGTCTATGGTTATAGAAAGCCAAATCAGTGTTACATGGCAGGTGAAAATACAAGTAGTAGTTTGGTTATTCTAATTTAAAGGAATGAAATCTTGTCTAGTAACTTGAAAAACAGTTAATTGAAAATCAGTCTTTAGCACGAGAAGAAATATTATCTTCATCATTCAGTATCTCTCTGGATTTCTGAACTGAGGTCTAAATAAAAAATGGTTTCACATCAAGTGTTAACTGATATTGTGACATCAAGTGTTTAAGTTCAAGTCCATCCTTTCTGAAAGTGCAACAATTTATAGGAAAGATTTCAGGGGATATAGTGTAAAGTTCTCTGTTGTGTTTTGGGTACAGAGCAGCTCCTTTTTTACTCTTGCTTCTCAGCTTAAACTCTGTACCCAAAACACGTTTGTATTGACTGAAAATGCAAAAGTGAACTAAAATACATCATAATTCTCATTTCACACTTAACTTAGAGTCATAAAATCTTCAGATAAGCCTTTAGGATCTAAGGACAGACAAATCACTTTATTTCAAGTTTAGTGCATCCATCAAACAGGCAGCTTGAAACTGGCATAGCTTAGAAGAAGTAGGTCTTTTCATAATGGAGGGCATGATTATGCCAAGGATGTGGCTGACAGGGCATTATCCTCCTAGAGGTCTGTTTTCCTATTTGTCAGACTGACTTAAAATGGTGTCATGCAACTTGTTTTACCTGCACAGGGGTCTTCAGGGCTTTTCTGAACAGAAGTTTCACCATGTAGGTATTATGGTAGAAACATATAATTGAAGAGGAGGGCTGTGATAAGTAAAACCTTCACTGTATTTAGTTCCAGTAAGAAAAAATGGTACTGCTTCTAGCATGCATAGTAAGTGCCAGCTCCCAGTCACATTACTTTGATCAGCCTCATTCTCTTTTCTGTGTTTGCATGTTTCCTGTGTTCCCTGGGAAATTTTCAGGAAAGGAACCTTGACCTCGACCTACACCTTTAAATCAGGTATTTAATACAGGAACTAAATATTGCTACCAGTAAATTGCTACTAGCTATATTAAAGCTTTACAGAAACACCTTTTAGGTAAATACCTCAAGTCTTACTTCCACCCCCAAATAATAAAATGTCACGGAGTTATCTAGATAGATCTGTGCCCATGACAGGGGGGCAGCAGGCTCGCGGACCCCCCTGGCTTCCGGAAAAAAAATGGAGCAGCGGCAACTATCTAAGAAGGAGAACTTATTTTACTAACTACGATGTTGGAATGCAAGATAACACGATATAATACAATCTAATTGGAAGTAAGGATAATAAATCAAATGAAATGAGAGAGAGCAAAAGAGCGATAGAGAGAGAGAGAGAGAGAGAGAGAGTTTCCAAAACCAAAATCCCTACTTGATGAAGGCGCACGGCTTGGAAGCACACCCACTCCTCTCCCTGGCAGCAAGTGAAAGTGAAAAAGACCGCGCGCAACCAGATGACGTATCTTCCATGATGTATCTTCCTTCTCTGGCTGTGAGGTCCTCTGGGATACGTAGTTCTTCTTCTCTTTTGTCCATGATGTTATGATGTGGAATACCAATAGCAAAATTACAAAACCATGACATAAAAGTGCAGTTAAACAAGACCTTTAGATTCTTTTAGATTTTTTTTCCTTTTAACTAAGTTCGTAGAAAAAATTCCTCTTGATCTTTTAGAAATCATAGAATCATAGGCTTGGGTTGGAAGGGACCTTTAAGATCATCTAGTTCCAACACCACTGCTATAGGCAGGGACACCTCCCTCTAGACCAGGTTGCTCAAAGCACCATCCAGCCTGGCCTCGAATGCTTCCAGGGAGCGGGCATCCACAGCCTTGCTGGGCAACCTGTTCTGGTGTCTCACCACCCTCACAGTAAAGAATTTCTTCCTAAAATATAGTGTAAATCTACTCTCTTCCAGTTTAAAGCCATTTCTGCTTGCCCAATCAGTACATGCCCTTATAAAAAGTCCCTCCTCAGCTTTCCTGTAGGGCGCCTTCAGGTACCGGAAGGCCAATCTTAATTTAATTTAATAAAGGAGCAGAGTCTTCCTCCGCAACATGCAGAAGGAGAAGATACATTAATAATATATTAATAAAGTTAATTGGGTACTAGAAAAGCATAAGGTGATTGCTCCTTTTATAGCACCTGTACAAGCTGCAAACAATGGAATAAGTAAATTGAATTACTGTAGGGTCTACGAGGGTCTACTTACCAGGACTGGAAAAATTTTTAGTTACCAATTCTGTTTGAATGGTAAGGTAGAGTGGTTAAGTTGTCTTGCTGTTCCAGGGACTAAGCATATTTGTCAGTTTTCAAGAATGTCTCAGAATAATTTTCCCAATAAATTAAAAAGTATTTTAAGCAGTTATTGTATATATAGTTTATTGTATTTATGGCTGAACATGAAACTAACTGCATTAAAACTTGTGTGTGACAATTCTACAGAAGAGTGGTATTTATCACCGAATAAATTCATTACTGTAGAAACATATAGGAATGCATTTTTAGGGGTATACATAGCATTCTGCTTAACTAGAGAATGTAATGCACCACAAAAAAGCAAAAAATACACATGAAGTGTATAATTGTGAAGAACCGCTATGAAACTCAGGTGCCATAAAGCAGATTTTAAACATTTCTGTGCTACAAATGAAATATAAATGCAATTTCTCTCATATATTGTTAGTCCGGGTCATAGATTATTTGGAAACACTAGAAAATCTGGGAACTTACTGAGCTCTCATTACTGGGGAACTTAAACTGAGATTTGAATTTGAAAATACCACTCAAAAACATGAGTAAAAAGGGCTCTACAATTCTGACTTTGTTTGTGTGTTTAATTGGAGAGATCTGCCACTTACTTACGGTGTCTGATTTGAACTGCTTTGAACTAGTTCCTTTGAACAGCTGCCTCTCTCCATTTTCATTAATCAAAATCAGCAGATCTGGCACTGCCCAGCATCTAGCAGTCACACACAGGGTAAGGACTGAGATCAGTAGGAATCTTCTGTTGATTTCAATGGTGGTTGGGTTGAGTGCACTATAGAATCAGGCTGCTTCAGAGCTACTGTATTTGGATGACTTTAGTAGGATGTGTGAATATGACCATGTACTGATCATGAGGGTATTACAGCTCTTGTTACATTTTGCAGCACTCGTGTAACATCTAGCTAATTTCCAAAGTTTTTATGTTTTGGCTTTTTGAAATTGGCTGGCAAAGGAGAATTGTCTCAGGTATCTCCTGTATGCAAAGTAAGACACTTGTGGAGGATTTCAGAGTAGTCTGTCTGTAGTCTCTTGAAGAATAAGGTTCATCAGAACTAAGTCGTTATATAATAATAGTGGATTGACTGATACTGCAAATGTTGAAGGAAGAGTCTAGTGCAATTAAAGTATTTGCTCTAGGCTGCAATCTGGTACCTTCCCGAGAATCCAGATTTTGGATTTGCACCACAGGCATAGTAACTTGTATGAACTGCCAAAATAATGGAGAAGCTCTTTGGCCAATTTCATAACTACCAGTTTTGCTACTTGAACTGTTAAATTGGGAATACACAGAGCTTTGGGATTTAATTCCATCGGTGGTCCTTCAACTCAAGTGAGAAAGATTCCATTCTAGGCAGATTACTGTGTGAAAAACTTCTGAATAAAATCCTATTTTCCAAGAATTTTAAATATTTCTATGTGGTCTTAAGGAGCATGCTCCTTTTATTGAATGCTCTCTTAACCACTGCACAGAAGTTTACACACATAATTTCAATTTATGTATGGAATTAGCACAAAATCTTTTTGGGATGCTTCCAAGAAGGAAAGTTTTTGTACAGTTCTTTGAGTTAGCATCTTATACATACTGCCCGTTCCTAAACCAGAGTTTTATAGGGATTAAAAGGAAAAGGTTAATTCAGATAAGCATTGAATTACAACATGCAGTGATAGAGAACCTGTTAAGTATATGCACAGACCATATATACTTAAATCTGAATAATGATGATACCATAGAACATAGAACTTTCTCCATGTTTTCTTACTTACCTGGACTAGAAGGCATAAGGATGGCTAGGAGGTGTTGGAAATATATGATAATGTTCCTCTTGTACCATACATTCTCATCTGAGAATTTCAAGGGCACTTCAGAAGACAGAAAAAGAATAATGTTTTAAGAGAATAAGAATATTAGTGCGCTTAAAGACAAGTCTTTTTTGATGAATAGAAGAATACATTACATTAAATAATATAATTAATAAGTCACAATAAGAATATCTTGTAATTCTAAAAACCATGCCATTTCAAAGTAAAACTTAGTAACTAACTTCTCTAGTGTTCCCATTGCAATGACATGGGAAGCAGCCATCTTAGCTTTGTGCTGGTCTGTACTTTCTTCCTCTATACATATGTGATATATAAGTGGTTGCAAATCAGAATTCTGGCACGAAGTCTTACTGCTAGCCTTGGCTAAGTTTACAGCAGTGCTACCACCAGCATGTCAAGATAGCTAGAGTGACAATGCATGGATTTAACGTAATTTGCCACTGGGAATTCCTGGAGCTCAAAGGAGTGTCTTCTAGATTATTATATGGTGAAGGGAATGTAGTATTAATCTTCATCGAAAGTTCATTTCTTCTGAGGCTGTGGAAGGATAAAGTAAACCACATTAATAGAAAGAAGCCAGGTGACATTGGGTTACTTGTATGAAATTTTATTCTGATGAAAGAATTAGTATTTTTTCTCCCTGCAATTTGTCAGAATAAAATTTTCAGAATGACAGATAATGTCTTGATACTGTAAGTATATATATCTGTAGCTTTGTACATCTTGCTTTAGCTTGAAATTTTATGACAATTAAAAGAAAATTGTTTCTAAAATGACTATAGCATGACCATTTATGCTATATGACGATCAGTCTATATTTAGATTATAAATAATCTATTATCTGAAGACCATAAATGGAATCTTACTTCATAATGTTGTCACTTGAGAATCAGTTATTTTACAGTGTTATAGAAAGGGGTTTGATTGTGTCAGGGAAAGTGATAGAAGGTGGCGTGACTTCCAACCTGGGCTGATTTGGTAGTACAAAAGTGTACAAATGGAAATATACACCTATGCTTTGTGATTAGAATGTCATCACTTGATTTTAATCACTCATAGGACGACCAGGGTTGAAAAAGACCTTAAAGATCATCCAGTTTCAACCCTCCTGCTGTGGGCAGGGTTGCCAGTCACTAGACCAGGCTGCCCAGAGCCACATCCAGCCTAGCCTTGAATGCCTTCAGGAGTGGGGCATCCACAACCTCCTTGGGCAACCTGTTCCAGTGTGTCACCACCCTGTGAGTGAAAAACTGCCTCCAAATATCTAACCTAAATCTCCACGTCTTAGTTTAAAAACATTCCCCCTTGTTCTGTCACTGTCAACCCATGTAAACAGTCATTCCCCCTCCTGTTTATACGCTCCCTTCAAGTACCGGAAGGCCACAATGAGGTCTCCCCAGAGCCTTCTCTTCTCCAAGCTAAACAAGCCCAGTTCCCTCAAGCTTTCTTCATAGGGGAGGTGCTCCAGCCCTCTGATCATCTTAGTGGCCCTCCTCTGGACCTGCTCCAAGAGCTCCATGTCCTTCCTACACTGGGGGCCACAGGCCTGGATGCAGTACTCCAGATGGGGGCTCATAAGAGCTGAGTAGAGGGGGACAATCACCTCCCTCTCCCTGCTGGCCACCCCTTTTTTAATACAGCCCAGAACACAGTTGGCCTTCTGGGCTGCAAGTACACACTGCTGGCTCATGTCCAGCTTCTCATCTACCAGGACCCCCAAGTCCTTCTCCGCAGGGCTACTCTCAAGGAGATCATCCCCCAGTTTGTATAAATACCTGGGATTGCCCCAACCCAAATGCAGCACCCTGCACTTGGCCTTATTGAACCTCATTAGGTTCTCATGGGCCCACTTCTCCAGCCTTCCCAGGTCCCTCTGGATGACTTGAATGCATGTAAGGTAAGAATAAAGAGACACCCTGACAGTCATTGAACTCGTGCAATGGAAGGTGTATGTGTGGGAGAACAAATGCTGGTGATCTGGTTGGAGAGCTGTGCCCTGCATTCATTATGCCATCTGTGCAGGAGCAGCAAAACCCTTTTCTCTGGTCTTTCCAAAAAGGATGTCTGTCCCTATGGCTAATCCATAAGATAGCCTCATCTATCTGTTGTTGTCCAGATCAGCTTTCCAAATATTTGGACAAAGCAATACTCCAGGGACAAAGGACAAAGGACCTCTGAACTTCATGTGTATTCACTGGATTGTATCTAAATCAGCATGACCTTACCATGCCCTCTCTCTGCCCTGCAGTATAACTGCTGTATATCTACATGTCAGGCACGTAAGTTTGCTTACACTGCTGAATGCTAGACAAAGTTCTCTGTACTCACATTTTATTACAAGTTCATTTCTTTGTGCTTGCTGAATCAATTCTGTAGCTGAGGATACAGAACTCGTGGTTCTTTGTACAACAGTACTCTCAATGACATCAAAGGAATAGGGTTATTTAATGTATTTGTTTACACATGAGAAATGGTTTGAATTCTGCCTATAGTGATGTAGTAGATTTAATTTATGGATAATTATGCAGCACTTTGAAATTCCTGGATACATGGATCACGCCACAATCAGTACAGTGCAGTTTCCTTGCTCGGGTCTTTAGAACACATAAACAACCCAGACTGTGGATAACTGTCCTTAAATTCAGTAAAGCTAGTTAGATAAATGCAGTTTGGGTCAGTGAAAATCTTAGTTATGCTGGATGATAATAACAATTACAAAATACCATTGCTACTCAAATCCTACTGAATTTTTATTAGGAGCTAAGAGATTTTTAGTTAAAACATTCTTATTCTGAAAAATGTATGTATGATTGTAACTTTTGCATAAAATTGATTGCAGTACTCAGGCTAAAGTAAAGCTAGAGTGAAAAATGTTAATAACAACAGTAATAAAAGTTGTTCTGTGTTTTTCATCCCCAAAGTAGTAGTCACCTTTCTGAATGAAGTCATTTACACTGAATGAAGTATGATATGTTTAGCCTGAAAAACTTTATTTTCAAACTTTTATTTTTTCCTTAATAATTTGAAGGAATTTTTTTATTTATTCTCCCCAGTATTATCATGTATTGGTAAGGCTTTACATATACATGTAGGCACACACATACTCTTGGACTTCCTTGCCAATGGCATTATCACTATTTTGTTGATTTTTTTTCAATGGCATTATTCTGCAGTGATTGTTGGATTTTTGTCTTTTCTTTTGTTCTTTTTTTTTCTTTTCTTTTCTTTCTTCTTTCTATCAGTGTTTGTGGAACATTGTATTGTTCCAGTTGTAATGTGTCTTTTGTATCTTGGCATTTACTTCTTTCTTTTATGTAGAGAAACAGGTGTTCTCAGATTCACAGATAAGAGTACATCTTTATATCATAAATGGGGACATTGCCAAATAGGAATATGCAAACAGTTATGTTGGCAGTGCTATAAATACATAACATATTCAGGGAAAAACAAAATTAATGCATTGGTCCATAATCACATGTAGATTGAAGCATCCACCTGCAAGTTTGTCTCTGTTATTTGATATGACCCTTTAATGTAAAATTAAATAATTGCGTGGGTTTCTGTAGTCTGTATTCAAGTAGCACTTTATTCAGACTGCTGTAAGTCCCACTGGTTTGATCTCCCATGGAGTGGATGATGGCAGTAAGTTTTCTGTTCTTTTCCTCACTTCATGACAGCAAGAAATTACAGACCAAGGATGTTCCTGTCACACAGTTCAGTCACCATTGTTGATTTCTGTTACGAGGTATTTTGTTTTTCCTTAATTTGGGGGATGAAGTGTGTTACACAGTGAATACTGCCAAATCTGGTATTTTAGCAATTTATAGATTTATATTAGTAGGATTTATAACCTAAAAGAATTCAGCATTTCTGAAAGATACTCACTTCTCAGTTGTATGTGTACCTCAAGAATACATAACTTTCCAATTTCCTTTACAATTAATTGTCCATCATATTAAAAAAGAAAAGAAAAAGAAAGAAAAAGAAAAAGACACCTACTTTTCAGTATTTCTAGTATTCTCTTTTCTTGCCTTTGTGTAAGTGAATCACAGATGTTGAGAGATCACTGAAGAGAGGAGGTCAGTGTTTCCTCCAGCATATCAGTATCATGTTTTCACTGCTTTCAAATACAGGAAAAATGTTTTTGGTATTCAGTTAGTTGCAGAGCTTTATGCTACTATTTTTTCTTTTCCTTTGAATTTTGCATTATCAGACCACTAGTACATAACTAACCTATGTGCTCAATGACTGTAAAAGGGCAAAACTAGGACAGGTGATAATAAAGACAGCTACCAAATTTTAATGAATACTAAGTTAATAAATGCTCAATTTGAGGGCCTTATTCATTGTCTTCCTTTGCTGCAGAACTCCTGTGATTAAGACTCCTCTCATGAGGTTAAATTAGGTAAATAGGGATTACTTTTTCAATAGGGACTGCATCTTTTCCATCCTCAGTGCCACTAACAAAACCATGGAAGAAAAGGACATTTCAAGCTGCATCAAATGCTCAAAAGAGGGATTAAAAAAGAAAGAAAGAGAGAAAAGGAAGATATTTAAGCTGCTGTAGCCTTAGGCAGCAGTAATCTATATTCAGCAATTTTATAAGTGCTTTACTGACTTTATCATTCAATGAAAAAAATCAATTTTAGCAAATACTATATTGATATGCACTACAGGTATTTTTAGGACATGTCAATGCAGCATTTCACATTAAATATCCATCTGTTTCAATATGTATTATTTTAAAAAAATCCAAAAGGATCTCTTTCTGTGTTGTGTACACAATACACATCTCTTCAATCTGTTTCCTTAATAAAGCTTTGAACTTCAAAAGGGTGTATATCAAAGTTGGTGGAAGAAGAAAGTGGTTTCAGGCATGCAAAGAATCTTTTAGTTTTGCAGAGCATACGATAGGAACACTTGCATGTACAGATCTCTTGCTTACATCAGCAGAAGATATATATACACAGCGTAGTGCAAAACCAGTCCTAACTTTACTGATTAACTGGAAAAAGACCCATATCTCTGAGAACTCCCAGTGTTTATTTAGAAAAATGAAAGGGGAATACAAACACACAGCTTGTAGTGTAAGTCCTTCAAATACAAAAATCGGGTATTGAAACATTAAAAATAATTAAACACAAACAAGTAAACAAAATCACCACCACCCAGAAATGATCTATTAGGACGCTTTCCTCACAGGAGATATGTAAAGTATGGCTTCTTGAAAAATAGCTTTGCTAGCAGGGTACAATGAGTATAATGATGAAATATGCTTTTTCCACTTGGATGTCACAGTTCAGAAGGATTGTAAAGATTCCTATTTCTTTTTAAAAGATCTGTCTTTGAAGCTTCATTGTTTTATTATTAGTCGTTATTTTTTGTCAAAGCAGACTGCATGCAAGAGCAGAAAGGAGGAAAATATTTTGGGATTCTGAAGCAGGTATCTATTTTTGTATTTCACAGACAACTTCTTTGTGTATGAACTTCAATAGTAACAGTCAGGGGAAGCCAATATTGCAGAGGCTTCTGTTCAGGCTGCTGAATGTTGAATGCCTTTTGTCTTCGACTGGATTTTGTCTTATGCAAAATAAATTGCTGGAGAAAAAGAATGTCATAAAGCAGGAAGGTGGGTTTGCAAATGAGGAAGTTATTTTCAATCAGAATAGTGGAAATAGAGGGAAATGATGTTGATTACTACTTTTTGTCCTTGTGACCACATCTAACAGCACCTTCATGCTGTGCTTAATTAACCACTCATCCGTTAACCACTCATCAGCTCTTGTTTATTGTTGGTTAGAATTTTTTCTGCTTCGCTGACAGCATGTTAATACAAATAAATCTTCGCAACATCTGCAAATGAAGACTCTCAAATTTTTACTGTAATCATAGGAAAACTATCTCATGTTAAATATTTTTATCAAGGCAATGTTAACTCTTCCTTTCAAGATGTTACTGAGCCCTTATGAAATGCATTTGCAATTAGAGGACTTCTGTTTGCTTATCTCTTTCTAAATATTTTATGCACTGCTTGTACTTAAGTATTTTTGGAGGACTCTTTCTGTATTTGTCATTGAAAGGGAATAATTCCATAGTTTTAATTTTAGTCTCAGTATGTAGTGCATATGAGATTATTCTTGGAAGTGATTAGTTTCATCATCTGTGTAATGAAGGTGATTCAGCTTTCCTATATAGCTCTGGTGGGATGTTACATGATAAAAATCAGGAGCGGGCTTATAAATGCAGATGAAGACCATGTACTGAGGAGGTAGCTGCATACCTGTGCAGCCCTGAAGACAGATGGCAGCTTGTTTTCCTTCTCAGAGTAGGTACTCTTTTCTTAATAGCTTCCATTTTCTTCAGCAAAACCTAGACTAGCTAATGATTTACAGAAACCTTCAGATTCATTTTGAACTCCATCACTGCATTTGCCCTGCGGACTCATTGTGAGTTACACATTCAAACTTCGAGTACTGCTGAATCTTGATTAGATACATCTCTTATTTTTTAATTTTGTCTTTTCTCTTTAATGATTGCAGATTTTTGTTTGTGGAAAGTTATTCACTACTTGCCGCTTGTATATTCAGTCTAATTGAGATGAAAGACTGTATCCATAATTACTATTCCCCTGAGATTACTAAGGATAATTGTTCATAGGTAATTTAGGTATTAGATTTTCAGATTAGACAACATTCTGTTTAATTCAATCTGCATAATGTGGCAGTTTTTGAGACAACTTTTCTACAGGCAAATTTTACAAAACACATACTGATCACCAACATTGACAATCAATGCTTCTTTGATTCATTTACTATTATTTTGGCAACTATTACTTTGAGTTTGGGTTGCTGTAGAAAATGAGACCTGTTCCATAAACAAACACTATAGATATAGAATCACAGAATCATAGAATGGCCTGGGTTGAAAAGGACCTTTAATATCAGCTAGTTTCCACCCCCTGCTATGTGCAGGGTCGCCAACCACTAGACCAGGCTGCCCAGAGCCACATCCAGCCTGGCCTTGAATGCCTCCAAGGGATGAGGTATCTACAACCTCTTTGGGCAACCTGTTCCAGTGTATCACCACCCTCTGAGTATATAGCTTTTAGTCTTTTAAAAATTCTTTATGAATTGTCCTTATAAACTAAAATATTTCAACCAGTAAGGTCACAGTAGACTGTGAGCTCCACAGGTAAGTTCGCTTTAGTGAGCATCTTATGAAGTTCACTGCAGAAGTGACTTGCATTCTGTATTACCACAGGAATTACTTGGAATTTGGTTTACTTAGTATGCTTTATTTTTTAAACAGTTCTATATACAATGACTTATTCTGTATTTATTTTTTATAAATATGCAATATTGTTTTTTAAAAAGTTCTATATACAATGACTCATTTCCCTGGTAGACATTGGATGAAGTGTCATAATTATGTTGGAATTATCCCCAAACTATGTCTAATTTTGTCATACTCTTGAGTTACTTTTTTTCCATTTTGCATGTGTCAATACAGCTTAAAAAGATTATAATTTAAAGACAAGTACAGTATTTCAGATTACTTGCATGAATAATTTTGCTTTACATTTTCCTTTGTCACTTTAATGCCAATCTTATTTATGGATGCTCTTCTATCTTTTCCACACTACATAATAACATATTAAAAATTTTTATGGACAGTTAATATCGTGGCATGAAATGATCAGTATTCTGTTTGTCTCTGGAAAAGTATTTTCTGCATCATTTTCTGATCTGTGGTTTTTCTTCGTATAATAGTAACATACAGGATGGCCATAAACTTAGTTACAATGGCTAGTAAAAAATAATGCATTTTCAATTCTTTCTGCTGTAACTTCTGCACTTATGACTTCTGCCAGTTCTTAGAAAAAAATGATTTGGTTGTACTGATGAAAGTATGTACTTCACTACTGTACTCAACACGTGCCTTCCACAACTGCTTTCATTGCAGGAGGTTTGAAATATGTGTAAACAGTAGCAAACTTTTTCTTATTAAGTAGTCATTCTTAACACAAGCTATAATGTTAACACAACAAGCATGCAGAAAGAAAAATATTCTCCAGTTTTACTGTCAGACACTTCTTAAATTTGCTTTTCTTTTTGTGAAAATGCAATTCATTTTTATTTTTAAAAAACAAGCTCAAAAACAGAAAGCCCCACAAAAAATAGGCAAAAAACAATGCTCAAAATATAGTAAAATAAATAAAATAAAATAAATGCTCAAAAAAATAATACTCAAAATATTCAGGGCAGAATGTAATTTTCTTGGGTCACGGCAATGGTGATATGGCAGAGATTTTATTATTTGCATAGGGTAAAAAGAACCATGTATTCCTTTATATCTGAATAAAAAAACCCTGATTCTGATCAACTTTTATTAGAGCTTAATCCACTTCCCAATGAAATCAGTGAGTCTTTCTCATGGCTTTAATGAAAACTGAATAAATATTCTTGCCAAGACGTGATGCTACAAGGCCAGTACATAAAGTAAATGGTAATTAATGTCTCCGGAAACAGAAAATGTTCCTGAGTTATTTATTTAGTTCTTTGAAATATTTCCTATGTAAAAACAATCTTTTAGAAAAATAATTTAGATAATAAATTTAAGATTAAAAAAGAATAAAGTAAATTGTAAGAGGTTTTTTTTTTTTATAAACAGTTCTATCCTATTTAATCAATAAGCTTTAGTGTCTGATTTTAAAAGCACACTGTGTTCTCTATAAGAAATTGCAGTTAGCAAATCTTTAAACTCTGAAAAGCTTGGTTATTTATTTATTTATGTATTTTTATGGAAGTGAGAGGCTGCCCAATGCTTCTCATCACTAGAGCTATATAGACTTCTTGATTCAATAAAACATAAGTGATAATGTTTAGATCAAAAAGGAGTACATGATGTACAAATTTTATTAAGGAAGATATGCACTTAGTGTTCTTACCCAAAAGAACACTAAAATGGAGATTTGAGGGTAAAATTGCTGTTCTATCAAATGAGTGCTGATGGTAGTTCTCTAAAAACACCTTACTTTTCCAAGCAGTTCTGAGCAGATTGGAAGAAATAATTTGATCTTTCTCTAGGTATCTATTTTATCTACAGTGATGGATACTAAATTCTGAAGTTGACCAATTCTTCCCTTAAGATCACTTTTGTTTTCATACAGAAAATTTTCACATCATGCCAACTTCCTGCAGAAAACATATAGTGGCTATGAAAAACAAAACTAATAAATGTAGTGCTTATAATAATAAATAAATCAGTGCTTAAGGTACCGTTTGGAGTTGGATTGCCTGACTGAAAGAGAATTTCTCTTTTGAAGATTTCTATTTAAATACTTGTCTCATGTAGTCTCTACCTAAAGAGTGAACGTTGTTTATTATAAATATCTCAACTTTGCTCATAGCTTGCTTTTTGAGTTGATTAGCACGCTTTAGGAATTTGTAACCATTTTCCTAGGAATTATAAACATGCATCTTTGTGATAATTTTTTGAAATATATTTTTGTATACAGATAGCACAATAATAATCCTTTCCTTTTCTGCAACATCTTTCAGAGATTTTATAGCACGTTGCAATTAAATCACCTTACATTCCTTTAAAGCATTTTGTGTTATATGTATTTTAGAAGCAGAAAATAAGCACTGACTTTAGTTTCACAAGTGTGAATGGAAGAATGTGAAATAAAGAGATGAGTTTCTTCTGCATTTCAGTTCTTTTGAGTACACAGGAGAGATTTAGGGAAACGAAGAAGAGGCCACAGGCAGTAGGCTGAAAGCTAAGCAGTTACTGAGGGTTCTGTATCAGCTGTACAGTAATGAACAAATCAGAATAGTTAGTGAACACCTAAGCAAAAAGAAGTTTATTATCTAGCATAAGTTGCTTGCCCACTTTCCTTCTGCAGTTATGGAGAGAAAGGCTTCTAGAGGAAGTCTCATGCTTTCCTATCTCTCAGATTGTACACAGAATCTATTCAAGTACCTGTGAAAGGAGACCCAGTACCATGCTTGATTAAGGCTGAGTATTCTGTGCTACATATAAACTAAGACAAATAAACTGCAAATCCCTTCATTTAAAAATACTACTACTACTAAAAAAAAGAAAAAGAAAAACCACAGACCTATGGTATGTGTAGGGCATATTCTCACTTTGCAAACTAACTGTTAAAGTGGGCTAGGGGTTCCAATAACAGCTTCATGCACTTACAACATCAAAGAACTCCTTCAGCTGTGCCATCCCTGTTGTTTGGTGTTGCCTCTGTGCAAAAGTCTGAACTGAATTTTACTTACATGGAAATGACCCTTTGAGGAATCCTGCTACAGCAGTGTAACTGATATAACCTCATAAAACAAAGTTCATGGGATTAGAGAGATGTCACACTCAAACTGGGATCAGTTTGAGGAACTAGGAACTCTTTAGTATATAAAGAGAAACAAAATTTTATTATTTTTATTAGTTCTTTGGGAAATAAACTGTGTCCTAAGATAGCCTAAGCTAACTGCCTCCTATAGGAATTCCGTTATGATTTAAAATAAAAAATAAAGAAGATAGAGAACTGTAGGAACATTCAGACCAAGCCAAAGGTAAGTTCCAAAGTCAGGATGTAGCAGAGTATAAACAAGTTCCACTTCTTGGCTGTCATAGAACCAGCTCCAGATGTATTCTCACTGTATTAATTTTAGGCTTGGATGTAGATAGTCTCATAGTACTACCCAGTATATAATCTAGTGGCTTTCTGTGAAATTCAAATACTGATTCCTTAAATGTTCCTCTATAGCTTGAATATACTTAACACTGGAATTTCATAATCTTTCTGATTTACCATTGAACTCTTCAAGAGTTTTATATACAGAATTGTAACTGTGCATTCAGCGACTTCTATAGTATGGGCTAAGGTACAGGTATAATCTTGTATGCCTTATTCATGTGAGTACTCCTCAAACTGTCACTGTAACTATTTGCCTGAGGAGAGAAATGAAAGCACAGGTTGACAAACCAAGAACCAAGAAGCCAGATCTTCTTTTCCATGCATATGGACTGGACTGCCAGTGGGAGACACAAAACCATACTTGAAACTCTAAGCACTCAAATGCCTTTATAAATCAGCTTATTTTGGTCCATTATGCAAAGTATTTGAATGGATGCTGCTTATACTCTATGATGTGTATTTAAAAGGAAGGCAACATATGTATTTAAAACTGTATATTTTGGACTGTTCTTTATAACGTTGTCCAAAAATTGGATAAGGTTTTTACTACAGCTGTAGCTATCTCAGTTTCTAAGTTAAGGAGACTCACGTTAAATTTCATTGTACTCTACATTATTAATTAAAAATAAGCATCCATTACATTAATAACTTTTCAATTCTAATGAATTGTTCTGGATCCTGATAAAACAAAGGCAAATTACTGGATTGCATCAGAAGAATTTATATCAAAGAAATTATTGACTATTGTTTGATACCCCCCTGTAGAATTTAGTGAAATGAAAGAACCCACTAAGCTGAGAAAGAGACAAAGCATCTGTAGAGCAAATGAAGGTAATGACAAAGCCTTTATTTAAGAAATAGGCACACGAGGGAAAGATATCAAAAAGAATCGACTCACCCCTCCCGGTAGCAGCGCGCAGGCAGAGCCGAGCTGAGGAATGTGTCCCTCCCCCGTTCGTACCGCCGCGCCGCCGCACTCACACACTCACAGAGCCCACCCATTGGTTCAGGCTGTGACCCTGGAATTCCACTACAGCATCTATGACTGGAAGAGCATGAAAAAAATTGCAAAGGCTAAAAGGCTAAAAATGTTTCCACTCTATTCTGTGTGAACCATAAAATGAACTTAAAAGTTCTCTTTATGCTTAAAGAACATAACAGATGATAAAGTACAGTAAGTCAGTGTACAGCAGGAAATAGAGTATCTCACTGGAGAAGTGAAAGGTCACTGCTAAGAGCAGCTACATTTTTTCATGTGTGAAATGCATGAACAATTTATTTTCCTAGATATGCTGAGATTACAGTATATTGTGCTGAACTTACATGGGTAATGATAATACAGTTTGACTTTGTGATGCCAAGTTATAAAAGATTTTTATGAAAAATCATATTAAATATATATTGAGTATAGCTACAGGGCAAGAGCTCCTATTTCCTTCAGGGATTTGTAACAGGGCATCATTCTGCTACTATTGTTAACAGCAGTTGGTTATCTTAAGCCATTTTCAAGATACTGAATTTCCTTAAGCTGGCAGCAGTACACACCTAGAGTAATACTGAAGAAGTTAGTTGCTGTTCACTGATAAATTAGGATACTTTGGATGTAATTCTGAACAATTTTGCTTTTTAGTAAAATTTATAATCTGTCTTCTGAATTCAAATAGAGTAAAAATGGAACTTTGTTTCATGTTAATTATCACACAGTAGGAAAATGAACTATATCTACTTATAAAAGAAATGAGAGACACATGAGGGAAACTGAGCAGTTCTTAGAATTCTCAAATATTCTACTCTGAAATGTCTCATTCCTACTTTGCTGAGTAACAGTTCACTTTGCCCTTGCTGCTTATTTCATGTGGATTCCTACTTTGCTCAAGAGAGAGGTGAATAACACAGAACTGCAAAAATCCTCAGATTGTTTTTGCTCTCCTTTTCACTCTAGAATAGCAAGGAATAAAGAGAGGGTTTAACTTAAGTGCTTTTCTAATTCTTTTTTAATATTATTAACCTAGAGACATGCCAGTATTTAGTGTAAGAATTCTATGATGTTACTTCCTATTTTGACACTGTTTCATTTATTTACTTATTTATTTGTTTGTTTGTTTATTTATTTATTTAGAGGGAAGACTGGGTTGTCACAAAATTCTCTCATAAAGGAATTTAAAAAAACATAAATAAAGTCGATCTTAAATGTTTTTGTCAGTGTTGCAGTCCTGAGTATTTCCCAAAATATTAAAAAATAGTTAAAAACATAAAATAAAATAACTTACGGACTTTAATGACCCCAACTTTAAAGCAAGATATGCTTGTTAGTGTAAGTTAATAAGTAAACATTATGAATTTCTGTTTCATTAAGTGAAGGGAAGGCTGGAATTTCAAAAATTTGAAAAGAAAACCAGGTTTTAGAGATGTTATTGGTTAGATAAGTTCAGGTTCTTGTGAAATAAGCTTTACTTACCATAGATTGCTAACGATGTAGGAGGTGGTGCATTTTGTGCTGCAGTAGGTGGAAGATTCATTTTCATACTTTTTTGTTGTTGTTAATTGATATTTTTTTCTGTTTCTAGTGCATTTTGAAGCTTGAATTTCATTAAAATAATGAGAAAAACTGTATTTTTTGTTTTCTGAGGAACTAAAATTATATTCAAACTTTTTGTGGCTCTCTTAGAACTGCAGTAGCTACTTGCATAGAAGCTAGGTACTTGCATAGTAGCTAGTCTGACATTTAACAATGGAAATATTTTATGTGGTAGTTTAACGAGCTACACAGTGAGAGCTAATATATATTTTATATGTATACTCACACATACATGTAGGTAATTACATAAATGAATTCAACTGAAAAAGGATAATTTGAAACTCTTAATAATAATTTAATAAGACTGAATTTTGCGCTCTTTCTCTGAATATTTCCATCTTGTCTGTAACATCAGAAGCTAAAGTCTCCCTGACTTTTACAGGGAGCCCATGTTTTCTTGCCATTTTATTTTTTTTCACCTCTTACTTCTAGAATGTACCTGAGTGGAAGTAGCTCACACTGCATCTTCCCAAGAGTAATAACATTCCTGATTGCCTCATAACCTGAAAAACTGTCAGTCCCTAATACCAATTAATTTATGGAATGGGTAGAGTCTTCTGAAATGCAATGATATTTTCATTTTTCCTTGAGTCAAGAAGTCCATTAAGACAATTCTTCCTATTGTCAGAGGACTTTTATTATTTGTGATTTTTGCTGAAACAGCTTGATGTTCTGTCTGGAGGAATTACCATCTATCACACACAAAGGTGATAAAACAATCTGATATTTGTACTTTTGGTTGAGCTCTGGGGAGCAAATTCCTAAAGGAGCTGTAGTCCTGCTTATGACACAGAAAATCTGCTGCTGGGAATTAGTAGGGCTGTAGGAAACAGAGCAGTGCAAATCTCAAGGGATTCTGAGATACAAATTAAGCAAGCAAGATTCTGAAAATGTACATTACATTGCCTCTTACACCATTCACCATAGCTCTCTTTCCTATCTTCTACTTCTAAAAAGGAATTTGATGTGACTTCCTTTCCAGAAGAACAGAACTTCCTCTGTGATACAGGAAAAGCTTTCCATGGAAAAAGCTCAAATGGGAAATGTAATTATAACACATCCCCTAAGGAAATCTGCCACCTTAGACTGTGTGCCTGATGGAGAGCAAGTGAACAACTGAAGTATTTATTCCGTGTAGGAAATGTATGTGCACATGTGTGTGGTGACATGACACAATGCTTTGTGACAGTTAATTTTATTCTGAGTCCTTCACACAACAGATAAAGTGATTTCTCTAAGTATTCTTAGTCTCAAAGTCAGTTCTATTAATGCACATACTTCATTTTTTAGGCATAAATTCATTTAGATATCTTATTTAAACCTCCCTCTGGAGAAAAAAAAAAACAAACAAAAAAAACAAAGAAAAACCAAAACAACAACAAAAAAATCCACAATAAAACTGTGGAATTCAGAAGTGATTGAGTGGATGAGTGGATACACTGCAACTGTATTGCTTCTAGGCCAAGGAAAAAGGCTGATTTTTATCTGAAATATCTCATTTGCAATGAAATTTCATTGCAAGGCTACATAATCAGACTTACTATTATTGTAGCTAAATTGGCTCTTATTTTACTTCTAAGTTAAACTAAGTTCATTATCATTTTATACTAAGCAGTAGGATAAAATTTTTATATATGATAGCTTCAGAACCAAAATATACATTAGTCATACCAATGATAAAATATTACTTGCCATTATCACTGCTTGTGACTAGAAATAGATGTATAGTTAGAAATACTGATGAGGAAGATATTGCCTATAGAATTATGCTTTATTTTAAAATGTATTTTCAAAAAATATCCAACATGCTTAGTAAGATAAGTAAGAAAAATATCTGTTATTTGCTAAATACAGAAATTAATTCTCTATTTATAATGTAGAAACAATGTAGTTTCATTATCCATTCAGAGGAACCTCTACTCATCTTTCGCTAATTTTTTTTCTTTCTCAGTGTTCAACTGTATGATGTGTCTTTCATCATAAAATTTTACTTTTCCAGCTGGAGCAGTTTATTTTTTTAATCCAGCACTGAAGTCAGCTGGTGTGTTTAGTGAATGGTTGAACCTACTTCAGTGGTATATAGGTCTAGAGGAAAAGGTTTTTGCAACTTACATACTTGAGAAAGAAGATATGGAAAAAAATAAAATTAACCTAATCATCTATCAAAGGTGTTAACACATCCAGTGGCTTTATTTCTCAGTGCAGCAAAATGAGAGAGGTGGAAATGAGTGACAGGGGGATTTTGATTGTTTTCTGGGAATACTAATTTGTGACTTATTTTTGCAAAGAATATAATTTGTTTGAGGTGCAGAAGAACTGATATGCATTCCTGGTTTAATTCTGTATCAAAACATCATTAAGAGCTCCAGAAGTATCACTGGAGATGAATGTAGTTTGATGCATTTGATAATGTTACAGGTAACTCCTGAAAAGTATACTGCAAGGAAAAACTGCAAATGAAGAGAAAAAACTTTACTTAACTCAATAGACTTTTCACATAACAAAGAAGTTAGTATTTTTCCTTCAATCTGTCTTTGCTCAGGCACACCAAACACACCCTGTACTAGCATGCCAGAATGATGGATAGCATAAAGCATGATCTGTGTGCTTAAGTACTGATGCTCAGAATTAGTACAGATGCCTTTCTGCCTTTCTGTACCTAGTAGGAAAACTAGGTATATTTCACCATCGTTGTCATTAAAAGCATTGCAATCTTTTGTAGAGTGAGTTTGTTTGGTATATTCTCATACTACTTACTCGTGTGTTATTTGTCCATGTGAACACGTGTGAACACAGTGGTTTTTTTTTGTTTTTTTTTTTTTTTAAATATTAAAACAAGTGGAGGTAAACCATAGGTGAAGTTGAATCCAGGTGAGACAACACCATGGAAGAGCTATAAAGAAATCTATTAGTAGTATACCTAGAAACTTCTGATATCTGTAGCTTATTATAAGAACCTTATTATAGGTAAATCTAATTTGTTTGAAGTATGTTATTATTAAGGGAAGTACTGTAAGATGAGTTACAGAATTCTAATGCAAATTAGTAAGTGAAAAATGGCAAAAAATACTGCCTTTTATCTCTTACTTCTTTGTATAAAAGTGGCCAAACTGGAATAAGTGATACAGGTGCACTTGACTTCGCAAAGCTCAGGTAGAGTGTTTTGGTTCAGAAATCAGCAACTGGATAGATAAAATACTGTAAAAGCACACCTCTGCAAAAATTCCCTCCTCTCCAATATTTAGTTATTCTTAAAGTATTTTACTATTAAAATCTATAAATAGGATCCTCAAATAAAGTGAATGCTTCTAAGATATGCCAGCTTCCAACCTGAGGATTGTTCGGTCTGGGGCTGCGTGATGCTGTGAAGGCTCCGAGTCCGAAAGATTTCCGTTTACTGTGGCTGTTGGACAGGTATGGATTTTGTATTAATAAATGCGACAGATATGACATCTGTTCAATTATGCTAACATATTTGAAATGTGAAAACACTCTTCAAAACTTGACTAAGAGTAGTAATTAATTATGCACGTGGAACCAGACAGACACAGATTAAATAGTATGGTTGGTGTGTTTCTTAGTGTGGCCCAAGTGAAGAATCAAGGGAAACTGTGCAGGTTATTATTCTGTATGAGGTTTATATTACTTGCATAGAATTTAAAGCAATATTTATTTTGTAATATTATTTATTTCTTCAAAAGCTTATAGTCTTTTATCCTGAATTTATTTGACAAAGCTCAAAAATTTGCAACTGTATTTAATACATAAAAATGGACAATTGAGACATCTCGTTTTTAATCTATTATTTTTTAAATCTTTGATTTTAATTATCATCTTTTCAAATATATATTGCACAAAATGATTGTACTAATTTGTTAATTTTGAGAAAATTCATGATTATAGACATAAACCTTCTAAAATGCATCTCTAACTGAAGAATTTATTGACATTGTTTCATCTTCTTCTTAGTCCTTCTATACAATTACTCAATCTTGGAAACATTTTGGATTAATCTAATTTCTCTAGATTCCATGGTCATTATCTGTTACAGAATCGGATATAAAACTTCGCAAACTGTGAACTTTCGATCGCACCTGGAATTTTACTGAAATGCTCTCACTCTGCCTGTAGAAAATTGCTATAGATTTAACATTGTAGGTCTATAGTTAGGAAAGGTATTAACTGGAAGCATATTGAACTTTTATTAGGATCATTGTAAGAGAGCTCTGAAGCATATGAGCCTTACCTTGAAAAGAGTTAGGGTAAATAAAGCTGCTGGGAAAGATCATTAGGTACATCCCTATATAGAGATGAAAATCTGTCTGATAGAGTAGAACGAGAAGTTCATTATGTCTTCCTTTTGTACAGAACTGTAAATGAGTAAATACAAAAACTGGAGAATGGATGGAGGAGAAAATATTATCACTTAAGGAAATTGTAAGTTGTATAAGTAAGCTTGCACTTTTAATGCATATTCACATATACACAGTCACATATGTTAAGTTTCAGGTTATTTCACTTCAGCTGCTTTTAAGAATGGCAAAATCCAGCCATATTAGACCGTTTATAAGCAATAGAAAAATGTTCTGAGAATTTGCACTAGTGAAATAATTTTCTATTTTTACATAACAACACAAAGAAAGTGCTGTGAACAGAATATTTCGCAGTCTATATATCTGCAGACGGATGGATGGCAGTTCCCTTAAATAAATCTGATAAGTCACACTTTATTTTTTATATTTGTGCTCTGATTCTTGCAGGAATAAATAAAACATTTCTTCTAAAGTGGTTTATAATGACAGGTCTAAAACTTAGGACTTTCCTGAAGAGCAGCAGAGTACATATCCTTAAGGCTTTGGATTCTCTGCTAGGAACTGCCAGGAAGAAGTAGTGGGAACAGACCTAGGTGAAGAAAGGAGCAGCAGTGAGCAGAATCTAGCCAGACAGGGCAGAGATCTGCAATAAACAGCTGCACAGCCGCTGTTCAGCCCATTGCCTTTGCTTCTTTCATGTAGCTGTTCTTTAAAGCTTGTCAGGTGTTTGCTGCCAGAGCTGAGATTTGCCTCCTATTTATGTACTGTTGTCATTCATTGGACCTCTGCCTTCCAACTTTCACTGCTTCTAACTTCAACTCTAGGCCTAGTCCTACCACTCTTTCTTCCTCCCTGGCAGCTTCAGGATATGCCTCTCTGCAGAGATACACTTCCCCTCTGTCCTTTCCTGTTAGAACTTTAGCACTCAGAACTTGTAATGTGCTTCTGTAGACCGTGTCTGTAGGATGTTGAAACAAGCTTATTAAAAGAGTCATGTCTGGGAGGAGGTCTGCTGTTTCACTAAAACAATTCCATCCAGTTAAACATATTGCTGTAGCGTGATGAAAAATCACAGTGGCTCAGACTTCTGTACAGGCTGAACTTCAGGAGGTAACTGGATTGAATGTGTTTAGTTGAATAAAGGGAAGTGCATTCATCTGAAAATTATTTGGCATACCTCATAATGCATTTTATAGCTGATAAAATATTTTAAGAATCTCTTGATATTTGCACAGAAAGAACACAAAATCCAGTGAGAATTCCCAGCTTAAATAACTCTGAAATAATATGCTTATGGGTAGCAGGAAAAATAAACTGATATTGTAATAAAGCCAACTAAGGCTCCCAGAATAGTCCAGGATATGCGAGTTAACTCCTTAGAGATATTATTGAAATGTGGAGAAGGAATGATTAAGTTTAATTTCCTTATAGTATTTATAATGAATATATTTTCATATCAGAGTGAAGGAGAAGTACAAGGAAAGAACACTGCAGAACAAATATCCTGACCACAAAGAGTTTTTTTGCTTGTTTGTTTGTTTAATGCAAATATGTGCTAACTGTCTGTTTTGCCATATAATTCCCTATTTTTCCTGGGATTTAAACCTCATGAAGTGGCATACTCTTTCTGAGTGTCTTTATTTTAATGTCTTCAGTGAAATTCTTCAGCACCTTATTAAAATATTACCTTTGTCCATATTGTTATGGCAATATCAGGCCCATGAGTTAATATACTTGAAACCCAAATAATGTATCTGTCAGTACAGAGTACTAAGGATGAGATATCTATGGCAAACTATATATCACACAGGATAGTCCCTGTAAGAAGGCCTATTTCCATTTTTTTGTAAAAACATTTTGAAACTATGGGAAATGATGACTGAAAAACATTGTTGCTCAAGTGGAGACTTTATATCCGTGTTTTATGAAATATAAATATAAAATACTTAAGAAAAAGCATTTTTAATATAAAAATGTCAACTACTCTGAAAGTGATGTCTCCTATTTTATACTGAACCTTGGGGTTACGGCAGTAAAGGGTGAACCTTCTCACCGATATTCTGTTACATTTTGTTGCAGTGTGACAGATGGCAACAGAGGGACAGTCTGACAGAATGGCATCTGACATGAAGGTGTGTATGAAACAAAGCTGTGTCCCTGAATTCCTTCATGTGGAAAAAATGGCAAACACTGGCATTCATTGGTGCTTGCTGAACATTTATGGAGACCAAGTAGTGGATGTGAGCACAGTGAGGCAATGGGTGGCATGTTTCAGCAATGGCAATGACAGTGGGTCACCTCTGCTCATGCAGATTTTTATGAGCATGGCAGACAGGCTTTTGTTCAGTGCTGGCAAAAACAGATAGCTAATGGTAGTGACTATGTTGAAAAACAATTTAGTGGCTGAGAATTTGTTCTATTAAGTAGTGCTATTGTGCTCTTTGTGTCTGTTACAGTTTCCATGGAAAGATACAGGGGGCATTAGTTAGGTGTATATGTATCTTAGATGTTCTGGTTTTATGCAGATGATGGAGCATAATCTAAATGAGAGGAGCTCTGTGGAGAAGGACATGGGCATCCTGGTGGAAAACAGGTTGGCCATGAGCCAGCAGTATGCCCTTGTGGCCAAGAAAGCCAATGGTATCCTGCAGTACATTAAAAAGAGCATGGCCAACAGGTCAAGGGAGGTGATCCTCTCCCTCTACTGTGCCCTGGTGAGGCCACATTTAGACTCCTGTGTCCAGTTCTGGTCTCTCCGGTTCAAAAAAGATAGGGATCTCCATGAAGGAGTCCAGTGGAGGGACACAAAGATGATTGAGGGCCTGCAACATCTCCCATATGAGGAAAGGCTGAGAAACCTGGATCTGTTCAACCTGGGGTGAAGAAGACTGAGAGGGGATCTGGTAGATATTTATAAATATCTAAAGGGAGGTGGAAGTTAAATGGATGAGGCCATGCTCTTCTTGGTGGTGTGTAGCAATAGAACAAGGAGTAATGGTCTAAAACATGAACATAGGAAGTTCCTTAATAATGCGCAGAAGAATTTGTTTACAGTTAGGGTGATGGAGCACTGGAACAGGCTGCCCAGAGAGGTTGTGGAGTCTCCTTCTATGGAGATATCCAAGACCTGTCAGGACACCTACCTGTGTGACCTATTGTAGGGTACCTGCTTTAGCAGGAGGGGTTGGACTTGATGGTCTCTAGAAGTCCTTTCCAACCTCTGCAATTCTGTAAACTGATTGTTCACTGACTTATTTTGAATGTTAAACTAGATTTCTGAGTGCATATTTTGCATGTTATTTGAATAACCCTGAACTGTTATGTTCCTCTATCTTGAAGATTTTTGTTTAGTTCATCCTTAAAAAAAAATACACCTTAGTGTCTAGGATCAAAGAACTAATACCTGTACTGGCTTCTTGGACCAGGGCACGTTGCTGGCTCATGTCCAGCTTACCATCCACCGTTACCCCCAAGTCTGTTTTTGAGAGGCTGTGCTCTATCCTTTTGTCCCCCAGTTTGTATTGACAGTGAGGGGTTTCAGACTGTTATCCTCTAAAATGTGATATACTGTTAATATAGACAGACAAGCCAGTAGATAGCAAGCAGAAGGAGTGTTTGAAGAGGTAGTTCTGCATCCTTATTGTAAACATACTGAAATAACATCAGAGAATGTGTATGAGGAATTTAATGAAATTTCCTAGTGAATTCTCAGTGACCTTTGTCTGAAGGTTTAAGAAGACCTCTGAGTTAGTATTTAATCTAGATCTTAAGCATACTTAAGGATATCTTGAGATAAAAAATCACAGATTCTTAAGACTGTGAATATAAAATAAGAAGAAAGATAGGACCATTTATAATTCAGTGAATGGTTCTAATTTTAAGTGTTGATCATGTTTAAGTCCTTACTTTTTCCCATCACATTAATAAGAAATGACACACATTATTCCATATGAGTTTACTTTAATTCAGATGTCATATGCTCTTTTGATTTTCCTTACGTTGCCTACATATTTTCACACCAGATACGGTAATTAAATTGTATATACTGGATGGCAGTGTATACTCAGTATTTTTAAAAATCATAATGTATTCATTAAGAGCCATCCAAAGTGGATCTAAAATGGCATATCAGTAGAACTTCACTGATGACCATGTAGCCATACAAGTTTGTAAGATTCTTGCATATTCAGTAAAATAAAGTCCAAATTAGGATTTCTTTTTTTAGCATTAGAAGTGAAGCATAATTAAACAATACAATTATTAATCATGTTTTGGTTACTAGAGGCCCAGCTTATCTCCTCCAAATAGAAACAATCAGAATCCAGTCTGGACACAGGGGGGTCAACCTGAAACTAGGGATATATATCTGTATTCCCACATTCATATCCTAAGGACATTAGAAGAGAGGAAAGGGAATTGAGAACACTCATTCAGCCTGTATTCTTCCAAGGCTGACTATAATTAATATGCATTGATACTTGCATTTAGATCTGGCACTAGACCTTCTGTAGTTCCAAAAATCAGAAAAGGCTGTTACTGCAGCCTTTAGGAGCAGCGTGCCAAATGATGATGTAGGAGATCAGGTGTTTCTGAGGAGTGCAAAGAAAGGCTTTTAGATTTCTTTCTTAGCAAATACTAAGTATAGGTATAATAGGTTTTTGCAGTCAAAATATCTCTGTTGCATTTTGGCTGTGAGTTTTTAGATCTGGCCAATGTACAATGTTTTCAGATTATATATATTTTTTCGCCTACTGAAATCATTATAATTTCTTTGAAGAAAAGCATCAGAACAGGGCAGGTTGAAATGATATTTCTGTTTGAAAGTGACAAACCAGTGTGTCAGTATTTCTTAGGATTCTGCATTTCAAATGAAGGAGTATTTGATTTTTCCAGCAATAACACAAAGCTCTTTAAGGCAGAAAATAATATGTCTCATAATATATATATATATATGAAGCGTATTACAGATGTAAGACACAGAACTGGCTGGAAGAAATTTACTTCTTTCTGTAGTCATTCATAAAAGTAACAAATAAATGTATTTCACAGGGTTTTATATTCTTTGTTAAATGAAGATATCACTGCTAACAGTTAGACATCATTATCCGTACTGTTTTCGCAGTTAAAGAATATAAACATGTTTATCAGGAATTCCATACATGTTAAATTCAGCCCTTATTTGAATCACCAAACTTGCACAAAAAAACAAAATAACTTATGTCCTTGGTTTGCACTATGCGTATACGCTATGGATGCTGTTACTTAAGGATACTGTAAAAGTAAATTCAAATAAACAGGAAGGAGGAGAGAAGGAGAGAACAGATAGGAAAGAGTTTACTCATTTGTATTTTAAGCTCTTGCTTTTTAGAGTTCTGATTTTGTAAATCACTTTAGCACATAATCTAAGTCATTATAATAGTCCCTTTTCTTTCTCTATATTTACATCAGTAAAGTTAAGGATGTGCAAGAGTGTACAAAAGTAAAACAAGGAAAGGTATGATGATAATGTATTATTATCCTATCACCAGCTCATATCCTGACACTAGATGTCCAAATGAGATAACACACAGGAAAAGCATGTTATTGATAAAGATTTCTTATTCTTAGTTTCCCACTGGGATTTAAATTAGAATCTGTTTTGCAGATAACAAAGCTACATTCCTAAGGCAAGACCAGTTAATGCTGCAAGGTACAGTGTGGAGCACCATGTATGCAGTTTCAAAGAGAAGTCATATTTGTGTGATCGTATGGGTGAGAAGAAGAGGTGAATAATATGTAAAAAATGAGACAGGAGTATAAGAGCAAGCATTTTATATGCCTGAATTCTGCAAACCAGGTAAAAAGAACACAGTTATAATGCTCAAGAAACATAGCATGTTTTGTTTTCTTATTGCTTCCTTTGGGCTTTCTTATTTTCTGAAGTGCATCATTAAAGGCTTTTGTGAGTCTATTTGTCTCTTGCTATACTGATTCAGAGTGCTTAGAAGCATTTGTTTACTACTGTCATCGTTTTATGATTTTTGGTTATCAGTATTCCACATCACAATATCATGCAGTGTTCCGGGGAGTTAAAGAGCAAATGCTTTAGTTCCAGGTACCTGTTTGGAAGAGAAGAAGAACTACGTTCCCCAAGAGCCTTTTCGAGTACTGTTATCATTCCTGCTTAAGGGAACAGATATAAGGACGCAGGTCATCTGACTCGTCCCTCTTCTCGTCTCGCCGTGTTCCCTGTCGGATCGGCTCGCTACTGCTGCTCCCGACTGCACACAAGGCTTCAGTACTAGCGTAAGGCCTTTGGCTCTCAGACAATCTTTCTCTCAATTATTGTTGATTTATATTGTATTATAGTGTGTTATCTTACATTCCGATACTATATTTAGTAAATTAGTTTGTTTCTCCTCAGATCGTTGCCGCTGTTTTTAATTATTTTGGGGTCCCCTGTTTCCCTTCCTGGAGACACGGATTTTGCGAAATCCCTCCGCCCCACTTGTCACGGAACTGGGCCGGACCAGCCCTTAAACCGTTGACAACTACTCATTAGAATGACTACTCATAAGGATTAATAATCGTGGCAGTAACTGGCAGCGAAATAAAGGCTGGGAGCCTAAGCAGTAAAGATAACTTTCTCTTAAGATCACTTGATTTTAGCAGCAAGTTACATGCAAATAACCTAAGTCTTTAAATGGGTATTATGCCTATAAGCCATTTTTGTCTCTGTGACCTTATCCGTTATCAGTACCTCTGTTAGTGACCTGTCAGTCACATGCATGGGGGATGTAGTTCCTATTTCTTCCTACTATCCCTTTAGTATGTCAGAAGCCTGTAGGGAATGAGGTTGAGAAAGTCACAGCTTAATTTCATGCTAGTTTAATGAGGTTACTGACAGACTTTTAAAGAGATCACTTGATTGATTTTTTTACAGTTAGCCATTGCAGAATTTCTTGCTAGCATATCTCGTTCAATCTCTCCTAAGTTATGTTGATCAAATAGCCAAAGCCTGCTCAGGTCTTAGAAGAGATAGACTTTTAAATATTTAGGACAGAATCAAACGAAAGGGCTTGAGTATGTTCTTGATGTTTAAATAGATGCTATTAGCTCTTATTTAGAAATCTCTTAGTCCATGATATTTTGTTGTATAGTACAGCGAACTTGAAGAAAATTAAAAAGAAGGTAAAATTACACACAGTGAAATAAAACAAGACCCAGACAAAATCTTTGCCTGTTTTATGTCTTTCTCTCTTTGTTCCCATTTTAAATGAAAGAAAAAAATGCACCATAGTAAAGTCTACGTAGGCAATTTCAGTTACTTGCATTTCCCCAAATACTTTGTATCTCATCATAGCACTGACACCTGAGGGATAACTTTTTGGAGATATAAAATTGTTGTCTGGAAGACCATTTAGACTCTAGAGAGTGAAGAATTGCAAAATATAGTGACATTTTAGAATACTTTGCCAGTACAAAGAGTTCCCAGTGAAGGAAAAGCATTTAAGTAGGATGATTTTTTTGTTATTCTCTCAATGGTTCTTTCTGAGAAGGTATCATTTAACTGGTTTGTCTGATTTTTGCTACTCTACAAAGAGTATCAAAAATATCGAAATAAGAATGCCCTGTGTATCTCTACAGAGGCTATAGTAGAAAAAAGACAATACTGAATTAAAAGAAATAGGTTGCATGTTATTTTCTTGTGTACCTTTCTCTGCCTGTCACATCTATAGTTATTGATTCAGACTGTAGAATTTCTCAGTTGCTCTGTAACCCTTTAAGGTAAAGCAGATATCTGCGTCGGCGAGACTTATCTTCTGACTTATCACTCATGGGTTACATTACCCAGCTCTTCAAATGCTGTTATTTAAATACCCAGTAGGGAAAGAAGAGTCACTGTGTTAGGTAAACATACTGTGATGGAAAGATGCAATTTCTTACGTCTCTCAGTTTTTATTTTTATCTTCCTCACTGTTCTTTTACGCTTGTTTAAAATGATGATACAGTAGGGCAGTTACAATTAGTTTCAAATGTTGATGCTAATGGCACCACTCTTTTTTTTTTCTCTTCACAGTGGTTTTGCAAATGCATAATATATTGTGTTTGAAACTAATCTTGTAAAAATGTATGGTAAAGCGTCACAGATGATTTCAGTCTTGTTTAACTGTATTTAACAATAAGGCTATTTATCAATTTTAGTTTTTGTAAGGCTTTTCTGGAGTCCTTGGTGTGGTGTTTTATTTTGTTCTGTTTTCAATTTCTAAGTAAACTAAAAAAGCATTCAGATATAGAATCAAGCTAGTTTAGTTATGTATCCACTAAGTCCTACCATCTAACTTAGTTTTTATCATGCTAAGATAATAATTTCTAAACCCAGGAAGAATTAACATTCTTAAGAAGGGACAATTTTGATCTGCTGAATGATACTTCCACTGAAGATGTATAATGTGCTGCTGTTCTTCAGAGTGGTTTTAAAATTTTTAGCAATTTATATATGTGTGTTTGTATGGATGGCCTGCTAATTTTTAAGCTTTTCTTTTCTTTTTTTTTTTTTTTGTCTGTAGCATAGTGTACTGTATACACTCATGTCAGTTACAGTGAAGCAAGCGGTGATTAAAAGCCGTTTCAATTGATTCATTTGGGCTGGTGTAACAGAAAGCACAGTAATCATTAGTAAGCTTTCAGGAACATCCAGCTGTACTCCTTATAATTGTGTTGCTCTTTAATGCAATTTTTGAAGCATAATTTTCCCCACAAATATTTTTCTACTGAAGTACTGCCTAGATACAGTTTTAGACATTTTACTGATATACATTATGTAAAATTTCTAAAACACACGATTCTCTGAACTTTGTTGTTACAATAGTAGTCAAATACCTGTGAAAATTAATGACAAAGCTACTCTTCTATTGAATTAGAATATCAATTTGTTCCAAATCATGCCTATAAAACTTTTTTTGAATAGTCTGTAATCACATTCTATCTAGTTTGAAGTTGCAATTATGCATCCTGTCTGCATGAGGCTACTTTAGCCAGAATAGACATTAATAGGAAAATGAGGTTTTTTATGCACCTCATATTTCTATTATTTTCTCATTATTCTGGGAGAGACTGAAATTGCAAGTTCTGCTGTTAACCTCACATGAAAAAAATTATGTTTTTTTCTGGATATATTTTCTTAGCAGAAGGCCTTTACTCAGAATTCAACATTTACAAAGGTACATATTCTCTCACTGGATTGTGTATACTGTGCTTATTTAAGATAGAAAGACCTATAGAGAGGTCAGTCCGCCACATTCTTTTATGCTTCTAGTACTCCTTTAGTGCGGCTGTTTAAAGCCAGTGTCATAGTATTACACTTTTTGTTAAAAATTCCTTATTTTATGCCATGTTAAGATGAGAGAATGTCAAGTGTTAAAGTAATACATTTCATAACTTCTGCATGGCAGTGGCACAGGCTGCCCAGAGAAGCTGTGGATGCCTCATCTGTGGAGTCATTCAAGGCCAACTTGAGTGGGGCACGGCACAGCCTGACTGAGTGGTTTGCAACACAGCCCTCAGCAGAAGGGTTGGAACTGCAGGGTCTTTGTCTCTTACTGCCCAAGACCTTCTGTTCTTCTATGATGTGATTGTTATTTATTCCTGAAATGATAATGCGCAATGACCAAACTCTGTTTTTAACATAGCTGATTTTCATTTAGATAAGAGGCTCCAGTGATTTTGATTGATGTTTCCAGTCTGTTGATAGGTTGAAGTGGAATGTAACCTGCAAGTAACCTCACTTTTACACTAATCAGCGTCATCAGCAAAAAACAACCCTCTCTCCAACAGTTCTTTACTTGGAGCTCAGTGCAAAAGTGTTAGGATAGCTGGTTGAGGGCTCAAGGGAACTTGAACCATGTGAAACATATGCTGTGCCGTAGTAATTAAAACAGCCTATTAAGTTAAGGCTCAATCCCTCAGTAATGTGAAGTACCTGAACTGTCTGCCATTTGCTTAATAATAATTCTGAAACAAGGTTAGCTATCCTAGCTGTGCATTCATACACTATTGCTTTTATGGTCAATTTGGCATTCTGCATCAGGAGGTGGGTGTTTAGAGATTTTACAGCTCTTCTAATTGGAGAAATAGTTTTCTACGGGATGCCTTTCACTGACCAATTTTTTTTTTAAGCTTGCATTGAAATAGTTCAATGGTATTGTCGGCTGTAAAATTTAATCTAATAACACCTTTATTTGATATTATACTTTTTTTATTCCCCTAAGGAATTTGATTGTGCCTTGTGCAAATCAACTTAAACCAGTCTATAACAGGCATGTATTTGAATTTTGTGTAGAAAAGAAAATCTTACAAAATATTTTCCCCTAGGGAAGCCTCTTTTAACTATAGCTTCTTTTTAATGAATGGTAAATTCCTAGAAATGTCATAATTACTTGCACTTATGTTATTCTTCAGATTCATAACCCACTTAACTCCACCTCAATTTATAGCAAATTGAAATGTTTGCTTAAGGGTTGGTATGGAAGCTACTTATATCTCCTGTAACATTTGTTTACTGTTGTTGGACTTTTGATTATGTATTTTTATCCTTATACAACCTCCTCTTGAAGTTTCAATACTTAGTGAAGTCATACAGAAATTAAAGTTAAGAGGCAGCACATTTTTCCATGTTATGTTCCTCTCATATAAGTTTCTGAATTCATTAATAAATTTCAGGTGATTTATTGCACAACCAACCTGATTCTCTTCAAATCATTCAGAGTTTCTATGTGAGTACAAACGAAGCTGTCAGCTTCGTTTCAGCATATCTACCTAATTAGATATTTACCATCATCCTGATGGCATTGAAACAACTCATCAATATACTCTACAGAAGCAAAGCTACTTTGTTTTCATTCATTTTAATTGTATAACATCGTGGACAATCTTTCATATCAAGGAGATTTTTAATTGCATGATTCTAGAGAGCTGGTTTTGATTTTCACAGTATCTCATGCAAAAAACCCTCAAACCCCAAATGCTTAAAACTAAATCATTCAGCAGAGCTTTATTTGTTATTGCTGGGGAAATGTTTTCAAACTGAGAAATAACGTTTACCAGAAGACTGGAGGTTATAAACAATATACTCCTGTCTGCTAATATAGTGCAAAGGAAAACAGAATAGCTATTACTCTACATATTAATAGTAAAGAATTGCTACTTGAGGGAAAAAAGCAGTTGCTTTGATTGCCTCTTCAACATGCAGGTTCTCCTCTAAGCAACCCATTAATTTCTCAGAAATATGGCAAAGCTCACAGTGTAGTCATACAAAAAGTGTACTTCAGAGAGGAGCATGATAATGGATCGTTACGTATCGGTAATGCCAGTAACAATAAGGATCTCAGGTTTGGTCACTTGAGGGAACAATATAACCAGACTGCCATTTACAAGAATTTTCACTTATTGGTAACAATTTTAAACTGAAAATTCAGTCCTCTTCAGGAGTATCATTTCAGACTCCTCTTAGTTAGAAGGAAAAGAAAAACAGCTTGACTCCTAAGCATAGCACGTAAAGAGGAGTTCTAGGCCACTTTTCTCAAAGAATTTTAATCAATACAGAATAGAAGTTTACTATTTCACAGAATAACAGAATGCATTATGTTCACATCCAACTTTAACAAAATTAAACCAGTGTTCCAGTAAGAATGTCTTCAATCAGTTTTGGATGGGTATTAGTGTTTCCCTGGGGTTTGTTCAAGTGATCAGTGCTTGTAAAAGCAAACTAATTTTACTCCTATTTCATACAGAAGGGAAATCTGGTAAATCAGGAGTATAAAACTTAAAGCATAAAAATAGCCTTACTGGATTTAATAAATTAAAATTACACACAGGTTCAATAATCTCAGATAATTTAAGACCTTTGATTGTTTGAACAGAAGAGAAACCTGCCCAACATTTATGTATCATGTGCTAGACTAGGTGAAGTGATAGCACTATGCACAGATGAAGTCAGCATTGCAAGAATCCCAGAAATACCAGTAGATCACTAGATGCTTTACAAACTGATGATTAATGTAAGTGGTAAAATTTAAAGCTTAGTTGCCCTTGAATGTTCAATGATCAGTGTTGCCCGAAGTAAGTGTTTCTTCTGGTTACTAAATTATATTGCCATCGCAGTGGTTCCCTGTATAAAATGTAATCAAATGTTATATTCTGTACAAACACACACACAAAAAGAGAAAGATGAAAAGAAACTGAATTCTTGAAAGTACATATTTTTTAAAGTTTAGGAATAATTCTCGTTATGACAATATCATTCTCAGCCTTCAAAAATTTATATTGATACCTTAGCTTTTTATCTTCACATAGATGTAAACAAGAGAGAGAACTTCAGACATGCCTCAAAATTCACGTCCTGGTGTAAATAAAAAAGTCATAAGAATGTGAGTAAAACTCCACTCCTCCTCTTCCCTTATTCCCAATAACCAAACTGTCAATATGTTCTAGGCTATTTCATATCTTTAGAATGAGTTCAGAAGTCCATTCTAATTTCATAAAACAAAACAAAATTCTGGTAGAAATATCATAAGAGGAATAGTATTTCTGAGGTAACCATCTTTGCAAAGGTTCTCCCAAATGAATATTCTGAATCATAACAAGTCCTGATCCTTCTGTATATTTTCCTCCCAGATATCTGCAGCCAGAACGAATGTTGATTATAGCCTTTTTTCATCCAAGATTCTGTGACTGAAGATTGTAGTTTAAAAGAGACAATCACAAAGTATGTGATTATTTTTATTTTTTCAAACTCAAAAATCCCTTGTTTTCTGAAGGGAACTTGAATGTTTTTTTCAGTGCTATATTTTATGCAGAAAAGGTGTTTATTTTGGAATGTGACTACCTTGGCTTCAGTAATGCTTTTGACAATGTTTCCCATAAGGTCCTCGTAGAGGAACTGATGAGGTATGGGCAGTATGAGCAGACAGTCCAAGTGAGGTTGATTGAAAAGTGTCTGAGTGGCCAAGCTTGTAGAATTTGACTTTTCTAATTCTTGCAGGCACTTTAACTTTCAAACTATATTAATTACACTTATGCGTATTTTTCTGATGTTGCTTGAACTCTCTCAATACTGATGCTCACTCAGCTAATTTAAGAAATGTTGGTTTAGAATATCAGTGCCTTTCTATTCTTCTTTAGGATATTTAGAAATTATTTAGTTTTGCTGGAGAGTGATTTTGGTTGATATTAATTGACTCCCAAGGATGTTTTGCCACCAAAAAATTGTGTCACCTCAATGAAAAAATTTGCAATGTGGATGAGGCAACATTATCATCATGAATTCACTTTCCATTTTTATTATTTGGGAGTCTGCAGTATGACTTTAGAGACATTCTTAAAGCAACTTATTATATTGGACTGAATTCCATCGAGAAGAGGTCAGTATAACATCTGTCTTAGTTTGCCTACACAAAAATGCATATACCATTCTGCAATTTCAGGAATGTCTGGAGGGTAACATAAACTCAGATTTAATGACTTGGAACCTGCTGTTCCAACTGCTATTTTGACAAGCTGCTGGCCTGCTATAGCTTACACAAGAGTTCTTCATCCTTCATGGAGAGTGGATAAATTGGCAGCAGATTTTGGATAAATTGGCAGCAGATTTTGTGCGCCAATTTTGTATGCTTTCCCATGTGGAAGTTTAAAGAGAAAAATTGGTGAGATATGCAGAACTAAGAGTCTCAACTACCTGATAGAAAAGCAGTCATCTAATTTATTAATTTTGTTATAATAGATACAAAGTATTACTTAATATGAACCAGGATATTAAAAAGCAAAAGGGTTAGCTGAAATAGGATAATTTGTAACATGTTTCTATTAACTGTACTAGAGGTATAGACACAGCCTCCCCATACCAATGAATGGAATAGAAATCAGGCATCTTTTTGACACTGATGACATGACCATTTATTGTACTTTTCTAACTACAGATGGTCTTGAGAACATCGTTTACAGTACTGTAGGATGGTGATGTGATGGTTTTGATCACTGGTGGCAAATTTCGGGGTAAAACTAGTTGTAACTGATTTAGTAACTGAAGTCATTAAGCACATTCTGTGCATCAGTGAGTTACAAGGAGCAGAAAATGAGAAGTTGCAGTACATCACAGCTTGCTCTTGTTTACATAAATCTAATTGCAGATATGCGTATGTGAATTATATGTTACTGTACTTTGGAAACTAGCTTTGTTCTTGGAGTGCCCTTTTGGAATTGTTTTCAGAGAAAAGTAGTAGAGAAAGAAACTGGAACTTAAAGACAAAATGAGGAATTGGACTCTGCTTTTCTCAGAAACAGTAAAATTAATGTATCTCTTGTTAATTGTCCTATGGGTTGTAGCAGTATTTGCAGGCTGGTATAAATAAATTATTCAGTCCTGAATTAAGGGATCACTTGCTTACCATTTTTAATTACGTTTAAAGCTAGTGGGAAATATAATACATATTGGAATTCTAAGCCACAGGTTCCTTCAGAAATAGTGACAGCATTTCAAGTATCTTAAATGTACTGGGGTTTACTTTGTCCCATCCATTCTGGAACATTTAAAATGTGAAATGTTCTGCTTGAAAAAAGCTGTTATGGTCTTTTAATGGAAAAGATTCTGATTTTGAGGCAGTGGTCATTAACTGAACCACAGTCAAACAATTATATTTGGATTTATAGATTCAAATATTTTAGTCTATCAATAAAAAATTGATTGATTATATTTTTAATTGCAGGTCACTTTGTGTATTTGTATTGTCCTTCTTTTTTCTTAGTCAGGTGCCTTGTTAGATTCTCTTTAGCTTTAGTTCCTTCCTTCAATAAATTTCAATACAAGTGGATTACTTTAGAAATAAAAAGGCATGTTCCCTCTCAGTGCACTTGCGTGCAGAAACTAAAAGTTGTCTTCTGTTCTGGAAAGCATGCAACTACCAGAACCATTCATGGATTTGACTTTCTCACCTGACCAAAATAAGACCATCCAGAAAATGGAGCAGATGTGCAAGCACACGCAAGTCTGTGTTTGGAAACTTAATTTAAAATTAGTGTCTCCATGCCTGATGCTCTTGGAAAAAATCAAGAAGCCAGAAAATACAAGCAGAATCGTTTCAGTATGTTTTCTCTATAAATCATAAAACTCAAGACCAGATTAATTCTAGTCTTCCCAAATATATAAATGCCTATATCTAGCTGATAGAAATATTGGTTATATTAAATATTAAATATTGGTAATATTAAATATTAAAAATATTTTTAAATTCTAACTTCCATATACATCCACCATGTCAAAAATGAAATACTATTGAAATGGGAAGGTTGCATCAAACTTCTGACATAAACAATTATAAAACCGACATCGTAAGGGTGCTGGGTAATACAATATGGATTTATTATCTAATTTCTGCTGACATGAGGGATTGAGAGAAGCTAGATTGAGATAGAGTGCATTTTTGTTTGTTATGTGTGAGTGCTTTATCAGCACAGTGAAGAGCGATCATCATGAAGATAATCAGTAAGTGGAACAATCTAATGGAAAGTTGGAGGTTTGTGAAGATTCTTTTTCTCAAATACAAAATACAAAATACAAAACCAGAACAATTCAGTGACTAATACCCATTTTCACACATTTACAACATTTTAAGCATTTTGTTTACCCAATACATTGGGTAAACACAATACATTGGTTTTCTTAGTATTTCTTGCATCCTGTATACCTGTCATTATGAAGAATCTTCTGTAATTTATAATGAACAAATCTGTATTATCTTTGATATGATGTTTAATATCATTTATGATGACAAATAGTTTAAACTTGAGGTGTGAATTGAGTTCCACTGTCACTTGTAATCTGTTCAGGAACATATGACAACAGTTGTAACACGTTCTGATTGTTCTGAACTGCCTGAGCTCACACAGGCCTTTTGGAGTGAATAACTGTTGTAGCAAAAATCATATGCTGTAGTAGATTGAAGTTTACTGCCAGGACTCACGGTTTTCTTAATATTTATGGAAGATCCAGTACTACTGTACCTGACCTTGGGAAAAATTTCAGCTCTTTTGTGTTCTGAGATGAAGTTAACAAGTGTGGTAAACCTCCAAAAACACGGTGTCTTGCCCGTCCTACTGAATCCTCAACAGGATTAACATGTCACTGCTGCAGCTTCCCAGTGCAGAGGTTTACAATATGGTGTATCCATCATAAAATCATGTAAGAGAGGAAAGATTTTCTGACTGTACACTCTGAATTATTCTTGCAGTCTCCTTTTCTGGAGTTGTCTATGATAAACCAGCTTCCAAACTACAGAAATAGAAAGCTCCACTGGGGTCTTATTATTCTGCTTCACTCTGTCAGGGACTCCAAACAATAGAATTACCTTCAAAACTGGATAGTTGCAGAATCATCTTGGCAATTTCCTAGAGTTAATATTATCCCAAACGTGACAATGAATCTAAAATTTATTCTGGTATTTTTCCAAAAGTTTTATTTTTTTTTACTTGACTAGAAATTCTCCACATTTGACTGAGTTTCCTGCATTTTTTTATTTGACATAAAAGCCACTGGCATATTCAGAATGATACTTATAATGAGATGCACTATGAATATCATTCTTGATGTCGTTTCTTGCCAATCTCAACTTGTTTCTTCTAAAGATTATCTAATTTTGTTACAGTTGTGAAACACTGTAAAACTGTAAAGCCTGAACAGGAATGATAACAGTACTCAAACAGTCTTCTGGGGAATGTAGTTCTTCTTCTATTCTGGAAAAATACCCAGAACTAGAGCATTTGCTCTTTAACTCCCAGTACACTGCATGATGTTATGAAGTGGAATACCGATAATCAAAAATCATAAAACCATGACATTCCACCCCTTATTCTACATCACTACATCATGCTCAATATATGCAAAGAAACATAATTATAATCAATTATCAAGCATTGAACACATGTACATATACTTGGAATTACTGACTCTGCTCTGCCGCCATTAAATTCCCTTGTGGCACACAATGAACATACCCATCTTTTTGCATCATCCACCAAGGGGACCTAGGTCCCTGAGCAAAAGCAGTTCCATGGAGAGGTTCGCCCTTCCCAGAAGCTGGAAGGACCCAATCTGCTTTTCCCAACATGTTCTTTACATGTACTATGGGGACTTTATCTCCCTTTAGAGTATGGAGGGAGCTGGCAGGACCATCACGATTGATAGATCCTCTAGTGTTGACCAACCAGGTGGCTTCTGTCAAATGCTTCTCCCAGTGCTTAAACGATCCATCACCCATTGCTTTCAGCATAGTTTTTAACAACCCATTGTAACGTTCAATTTTACCAGAAGCTGGTGCATGATAGGGAATATGATAAATCCATTCAATGCCATGATCTTTGGCCCAAGAATTTATAAGAGAATTTTTGAAATAAGTCCCATTATCTGATTCAATTCTTTCTAGGGTGCCATGTCACCACAGGACTTTTCTCCAGACCTAATATGGTGTTTTGGATGGTGGTGTAGGATACTGCATATGTTTCAAGCCACCCAGTGGTTGCTTCCACCATGGTAAGCACATAACGCTTACCACTGCGAGATCGTGGCAAGGTGATATAATCAACCTGCCATGCCTCCCCATATTAATACTTTTGTCATCGTCCTTCCTCCCAGGGAGGTTTCGTCCTCTTGGCTTGTTTAATTAGGGCACGTGTTTCACAGTCATGAATAACCTGTGCAATAGCATCCATAGTTAAGTCCACCCCTCAGTCTCTAGCCTGCTTATATGTTGCATCTCTTCCTTGATGGACTGAAGTTTCATGGACCCACCGAGCTAGAAATAATTCACTTTTGTGTTGCCAGTCCAAGTTTATTTGAGCCACCTCAATTTTGGCAGCTTGATCTACCTGGTAGTTGTTTTGTCATTCTTCAGTAGCCCGACTCTTGGGCACATGAGCATCTACGTGACGCACCTTTACAACCATATTTTTTATTTGGGCAGAAATATCTTTCCACAGTTCAGCAGCCCAAATAGGTTTACCCCTCCGCTGCCAGTTATCCTGTTCCCAATGCGGTAGCCACCCCCATAAAGCATTCACCACCATCCATGAATCAGTATAAAGATAAAGCACTGGCCACCTCTCCCATTCAGCAGCATCTAAGGCCAGTTGGTTAGCCTTTACCTCTGCGAACTGACTTGATTCTCCTTTACCTTCAGTGGCCTCTGCAACTTGTCACGTGGGGCTCCACACAGCAGCATTCCATCTGCATTGCTTCCCCACAATACGACGTGATCCATCTGTGAACAGGGCAAATTACTTTTCTTTTTCTGGTAGTTCATTGTATGGTGGGGCCTCTTTAGCGTGCGATATCTCTTCTCCTGGTGATGTTTCAAACTTTTTGCCTTTAGGCCAGTCCATAGTCACCTCTAAGAGTCCTGGACGACTGAGGTTTCCCATGTGAGACCATTGCGTAATCAGCGCAATCCACTTGCTCCAAGTGGCATCAGTAGCATGATGGGTGGAGGGAACCTTTCCCTTGAACATCCAGTTCAACACTGGCAATTGAGGTGCTAGAAGGAGCTGCGTTTCAGTACCAACTACTTCAGAAGCAGCTTGAACCCCCTCGTACACAGCTAAGATCTCCTTTTCAGTTGGAGTGTAGCGCTCTTCAGACCCCCTGTACGCCCGACTGCAGAATCCCAGCTGTTGGCCTTGGGTCTCTCCTGAGGCTCTTTGCCACAGACTCCAGAAAGAAAGTGGAGAAAGTGGGAACTTTCTCTCCAGCAGCAGTATAGAGGATATTCTTTACCTCCTGTTCTGTCCATACTGGCCCCAGGGCCACGGCACGGGCTATCTCCTGTTTGATCTGCTCAAAAGCCTAGTGTGTTCAGGACCCCACGCAAAATTATTCTTCTTCCAAGTCACTTGATAAAGGGGGCTTACAGTGAGGCTATAGTTTGGAACATGCATTCTCCAAAAGCCCACAACACTCAGAAAAGACTCTGTCTCTTTCTTATTAGTGGGTGGAGACATGGCAGTAATTTTGTCCACCACATCCGTTGGGGTGTGACTACGTCCATCTTGCCACTTTACACCTAGGAACTGCATCTCCTGGGCAGGTCCTATTTGCTTCGCTTAATAGTGAAACCAGCACTAAGAAGGATCTGGATTACTTGCTCTCCTTTCTCAGAAACTTCCCGTGCTGTATTGCCGTATGTAATGTCATTGATGTACTGTAAGTACTCAGGAGCGCCTCTCTGTTCCAGTACAGCTTGAATCAACCCATGGCAAATTGTTGGGCTGTGTTTCCACCCCTGGGGCAAACGGTTCCAGGTATACTGAATGCCCCTCCAGGTGAAAGCAAACTGTGGCCTACATTCCGTGGCCAATGGAATGGAAAAGAAAGCATTAGCAATGTCAGTGGTGGCATACCACTTGGCTGCTTTTGACTCCAGTTCATACTGGAGTTCTAGCATGTCTGGCCCAGAAGCACTCAGTGAGGGTGTGACTTCATTCAGGCCGCGGTAGTCTACCATCAGCCTCCATTCTCCACTAGCTTTACACACTGGCCATATGGGGCTGTTAAAAGGTGAGTGAGATTTGCTAATCACTCCCTGACTCTCTAGTTGATGAATCAACTTCTGAATGGGGAGCAAGGAATCCCTGTTGGTGTGGTACTGCTGTCTGTGCACCGTTTTTGTAGCAATTGGTACCTGTTGCTCTTTTACTCATAGCAATCCCACAACAGATGGATCTTCTGATAGGCCAGACAACAATCCCCGCCACTCGGTATTCTCTGGCTCTGGGGAAGGCTTCTTCATATTATTAAAAATACAGGTACTGAGTGAAATAATTACAATGACAAACAGTGCATTCAGGGAGATTAACAACGTGATCAGATGAGCATTCAAACAATCCATAAAGGATTCGAAAGAGAGACTGGTAACCTGCTTCAAAATCAAAATTAGCAGCTCTCTCTACAAACTCTCGACAAACTGATTTAAAACAGAAAGCAGAATCATTTCTTTTTCCTTTCTCTTTGCTAAAGTAAGATAGCAGTGCTCAAAGTTTACAAAATATCTCAAAATATTGGCAGTCCGCCTGGACTTTCAAGGTCAAATTCCCAGTAAGCATCTGCAGAAGAGATAAACTCTCCTAACAAGACTAAAGAAGCTCTGAGAGCAGAGAGAGAGATTCATTCTAAAAGCTAAAAAAATAAACAGCTTATGCCCACATTCTCCACCACAAATGTTGACGGTTTATGGGCTGGTCCGGCCCAGTTCCATGACTAGTGGGGTGGAGGGATTTTTTTTTCAAAATCCGCACATCTGGAAAAGGGAAACAGGGACACCTCCTCCCCCCCCCAAAAAAAGAAAATTAAGAAAACAGCGGCAACGATCTCAGGAGAAACAAACTAATTTACTAAATATGGTATCAGAATGCACAATAACACACTATAATACAATATAATTCAATATTATTGTTAATAAAATCAAATATAATTGAGAGAAGGACTGTCTGAGAGCTAAAGGCCTTACACTAATACTGAAGCCTTGAGTGCAGTTGGGAGCAGCAGCAAGACGAACCGAAAGCAAGCACGACGAGACAGGAAGACCCAGGTCAGGTGACCTACAGTCCTTATATCTGTTCCCCTGAGCAGGAATGAGAACAGTATTTGAACAGTCTTCTGGGGAACGTAATTCTTCTCTTCTAGACAAGTACCCGGAACTAGAGCATTTGTTCTTTAACTCCCAGTACACTGCATGATGTTATGATGTGGAATACCGATAACCAAAAATCATAAAACCATGACAGTTACTATTTATTGAAGAAGTGATAAAACCTGACTTTCAAAGTTTTTGATTAATTTAGTAACTAAAGTTTCTGTAAAGAACATGGTGAAACTGTTCATAAGAACTGCAACCTACTGTAAATGGTCTCTTAATATATGAAAATTAAAAAACTGATTCTATTAAAAAACTTCTGGATACTGAAGTATTCTCCACTTATGCTTATAACACCTGAAAATTGCATTCACATTTTTATTTGCTTTGAAATTTTTCCAATTTTTAACCAGAATTTATTTCAACAGTTCAGGTTCAGGAAAAAAGAAGTTTTAAAATTGTTACTCAATTCAATTATTATTGTTTCAAAATTAGTAAGTTTTGTAAATAAGTGTTTTTGTTGAACTGTGCATGTACCCATGGGAGTGTGTATTGGTATGGCTCATGCTCTTACACCCATGGCTTTATAGGGAATTACAGTTTTCTGTAGCCATCTGGGGGATAGCTCCTAGTAAAAGATAACTTCTCAGTATTAAGTCAACCTAGGGTGCTTTTAATGTTGTCCAACAAGCACACACACAAAAAAGAGAACAGCAAACTCAGACTTTCTGAATACTAGAGGAAATCAGTTTGGAAATTTGCTTTTGCAGTTCAGGAATTTTTGGAATAGTTTTCATTGAAAGTCTTGAGAAGGGTCAGTTTTTGAGGTAAAAGTTACCAAAACAAATAAACAACCCCCCTCCCCCCCCAGTTGCAATAGGTATATCTACATTTTCTCAGGTAACCTTCTCAATGAGGAAAGTAGTCTACAAATATAAACAGAACAGGGATTTCATCTCCCTTACCTATATTTGCTGCTCTAAGACAGTTAGCTAGGACAGTATTCCTGAGAAAGGAGTTCCTGGACAAATGTGGTATGTGAATCACTTTCTTGAAGTGTCTATCTTAAGTGATTACAGAGGTAGCCAAGATGACTAGCACATAATGGATCCCCCTCCAAATACTTAATGTGTTTTAAATGGGCTTTTTTTTTTCTTTTTTTTTTTTTTTAACCATGTCAATTTTCAAAAAACTGGGAGTCTTGAGTCACTCAGCTTGCCCTCCTTAGCTTGAGGTCATACGTTCAAGTAGATGGTCTTAAGACATTATTTTGATTATATTTCAACACAGGTAAAATTAGTTTTTATAGAAGATTAGCGCATGCAGTTTCCACATGATACAAAATTAATGAGTATAATGCAAAGAGGTTAATGATTTTTGCATAAGTGGCAACACAGCAGGAGGAATTGTCCTTCACCAGCTCATATTAACCATTTTGGTTGTAACAATCCACGTTAATTGTTGATCTGTTTCCATGTAATTACTTTGAAATTATCTTCCAGATCTTTTCCAGAAATCTCAGCTGTTCAGTCTTTTATAAAGTCATATTCTCTGCAGCCCCTGGTCATCTGTTGACATACTTGGCCACAACTTTTCCACAGTTAGCCAGTACAGATCTTTTTTCATTTTAGGTTAGTGAATTTTTGAGCCAGTCATTGACCTTGACAGCAAGTCTGAGCAGTCCTGTCTGAGCAGGAGTGTTGTTGGCATTATTCATTTAATAGAATTCTACAATTCAATAGAATTTAATAGAATTCTACAATTTAATAGAATTCTACAATTCAATAGAATTTTGTACATCTTTAAGCTACGGTATTCAGAATATTAAACTAATAAAGTACAAGTATTTTCTTTTACTGAAAAATATTGAAGATGTTTTTGATGCTTCTTACCTGTTCATTGTAGATGGATGAATTTATCGATGATCTAGGCAAGTAAAGTTATAAAGTACATATTCTAAAGTAAATTTCTTCTTTTTATTTCTATTGTCTTTTCTCTATTTTTAGATATTTCTATTCCTAAAGATCTTTTTACTGAAGTGTTATTTTATATTTAATTTTAGCTTTGTTCCATTTTATATCTATCTCTCTCTTTTTTTTTTTTTTTTTTCCTCCCATGTTCTCCTGTCCAGGAGGAATCTATTCTTTTTCTTCCCTTCTTGGCATCTGTATTCTATAAGCAGTAATTAAGGTAGCTTTGATTCAGGTACTGATACTGTGACCTGTAACATTCTGTAGGGCTTTATGCCTGTTCTTAGTCTATATTAGGGTATTGAGCTTGTTCTTACTAGTTTGTAAATATCTTATCCCTAAGACATCTCAGTCAATTGTAGTTAAATAAAGAGATTATACTGTAAAATAATTCAAAAGCATGCACTTTTGTTTCATATATAGTTTTCTTCAGTGGCCCCTGTATAACTCATCTACTTGGAAATGAAGATCTATAGTTGTGATGTATATGCTCAGAAAAATTAATGCAGAACAAAATTCTCCTACTGGAATATGTTTACTTCAGAAATTTTGAGTTCCATTGTGACAGAGGATTGCTTATTCCCTAATACAAGCATCATCCCCTGCAGAGAGCTTTCCCTTTTGAACTTGTGTGAATTGACTGAAGCTTTGTTCCAAGTCTCTCTGGAGTACTGACATTCAGGTTGCTGACAGAAGAACCCTGAAGATAGCTCAAGGGGATTTCTGTATCCTTTCAGCTGCCACTATGATCAGGTTTTTAAAGTTTTCCTTGAAGATGAGTTCTAATTGAGAGCTAAACAATTCTGAAAGCTTTTCTGTGGAAGACAGAGTTAAAGCAAACAACTGAAAAAAAAGAAACAAAGAATGAAAGAAACTCTTAAGAACTAGTAACCCATCTGGAGGACAAAAGGTATAATAACTACAATCAAACAATCAAGTTTACACTGGAAAAATAACATGGAGTTTTATTGAAAAATACTGTAAGGTGAGATTTTGCAGTGTTAATTGCATGACTGTTCTGAGATACTAGTGTCAATGCTGAGGTTAGTGCGCAGCTTCAGCTTCACTTTCTGTTGAGAAATTTGGAAAGAAAAACCAGGAAAAACAAGAGTTTTTGAAAAACATTTGTAAAGATTAGTGAGGACGGTGTTACAAATGGCATCTCCTCAGTTGTTTTATGGGGAACTCTTTCATGTATAAAGAGTCCAATGATCATCCTTTAGGGAATTTTAAGTCCTTTGGAAATGTTTGCTGACAATGCCAACTCCATTTTCTCCATTAGCTTTGATTTTACATTCTACATAAATTTGTAGAATCTATTTAAATTTATTATGTTGTGGTCTAACTGCAAACTCATCAAAGTTATGTAAATGTTCACAGCTTTTTTTCTGTAAATGTCTTCCAAATTTTCTGCTGTGCTCTCTCTTATATGGCCTGTTCACGAACCATACAGTAATTTCCTGTAAGAGAGAATTTACATTCTGTGAGAAGCTTCATTGTACAACAGTGATTCAAATTATCCACAGGACCAAGATTATCAATCATGGTACAAATAGCTATGCTTGAGGAAAATTATTACCAGCAAAAATAGATGAATTTTATAATCTAAAGCAACTGAAATACTAGCGTCCTTATTCACAATGGGCCCTGAGTTCTGCATGGTAACTTTAGTGTCAGTTAAATGCATGCCAAAATAAAATAAACCACAACTCAAGGAGAAAATACTTAAACCTAATTTGAAATGTGGTAATAGTTTAGCTGTTATTAAAATAGCTGCATTTCTGACATTATGCAGATTGATACTTCCTTCTTACAGTCACCATATTTTGGAGGTCATTCAAAGTCTAGAGAGACTGATTCTGGAATCATCTGCTTCCTTTGAGTAAATATTTCTGGAAAAAAAATCTTAACTTTGATTATTCTGGGCAGAGGTGGTAATTTGTGTTCTTCCTTCCCACACTTGCTTGTTTGCTGCTGTATTTTCTCCCTGTACTGAAGATGAAGTCATGTTTCTTCCGTAATGTTTTACAAGTGCCCTACCACGTTTTGGAATGTACCTGTAGCTATCAAGGCAGAGTCATCCGAACCTAAGTGAACCCAAGTTTTTGCTAAACAACCTGTGTGATGAGGAATCTAGAGATACTGATGTTTTTTCACAAGCACTGTAATAACTTATCCCCACAGCCAGGTGTGTGACAGAAACTCCCTGCCCTCATAAGCAGCAGAATGAAAGAAGTTCACACAAGTTCTAAATTCAGATATGAGGTCCCTGATTTGGCCATTCCACCATTTTTAAGGAAGGAGAAAAAATGGACATTAGTTTCTTTTCAGTTTAAACAGAAATCTCTACAAATAAGTCATAGTTGTTCAAAAGAACCATGCTGACTGGATTGTTTCGTCCTTCCACAGTGGAATTCAGCCTATATTTAACTCATGGAGCTGGTAATTCTGTACCTGTATGTTACTCAGTATTTCTCACTAGGAAACATTTTAGCATGCTTCTGATTTTGCCAAAGTCAGTCATTCTTTCTGTTTTTCTAAGAGAGGGATTTCTTAAACTTGTATGAATTTTGTTTTTATTGCTTAGATTTATGAAAATGTATTAGTTTCTTATCAGTTAAGGAAATTAAGAAAAACATTTTTCTGCAAGGTAAATATTTCTACTGACTCTCCCTGGAGAAACCTTGGCACCTCTGTGTTTGCAAAAAAGGTTGGAAATATGGTAGGAAGCATGTCAGTGAGTTTGAATTTCTTTTCGAGTCCAAGGAAATCAATATATGCATATGGCATATGTAACATATGCAGTTTATGCATTCTTAAGACAGATGTCTTTTTTTGCAATTTACCCATCTGCACTGGATTCTCTCCTGTCCAACCTAAGTCTTTTTTTTTTTTAATTTTAAATTTTTGCTTACCTCTCTGCAGTAACTGAAGAGTGCAATTAATACTGAAACATCTGCTTTTCTTCTACTTTCAGTTATTTCATGCAGATGGTCTTCCTGGTTTTTACACAGAAGGAAGATGAGACAAATATGCCGTTGGAAAAGGCTGAAGGAAAGAGATGCCAAGTGTCAGTAAAGAAAGAGCTTTGGTGTAAGTAATAGATGAGGAGGTTCTCACCTCTCTCTCTCAACTCAGCAACTGAGTTGCTAAGGAAGTTTGAAACCATTCAGAAACACAAAAAACATGTACAGAAAATTAACAATACAAAGTGGTTTTCATAAGGAACTAGAACTGGATCTATGATCACTATAAAACTTAATTTTCCTGAGTCTGGATCTGAACCAAAAATTCTTAGATTTCTGCATGCCTGCGCTTGTTAGCAAATTACTGAGAAGTCCAGTGAATATCTTTTGTAACTTCAGTTTTCATCTGTGTTGATTAAAGAATGAATTATCTATCCATAGTCACAGACAACCGCTGTGGGTAACTATGTTGCAGATTTAATCTCTGCTTATTATTTATATCAGTGACTTTGATCAGGCCACATAATTGATTTTTTAAATTATTTTTCTGTCCTGAAAATTTGAAAGCAATTTTGCTTGTAAATATTTTGGGTATAATATATCTTGGAGTCATCCTTGTTGTTTTATACTCCTATAAACACCTCAGCTCCCAGCAAAGTACTACTTCCTACTTCTACTACATATTTAAAACAATACGTCAGTTTCTCATGAAGTGTCTGAACTTGTTATTCTGTACAGTAGGTTTTTTTTGTTGTTGTTGTTTTGTTGTTGTTGTTGTTGTTTTGTTTTTTTTGTCACAGTGTTACCAAGTTTGTTTTTAGAGAGAAGAGGAAAACAAAACTTCAGGGTGATGGGAGCCATCTGCCCCTATTAAATAGAACACCATGGGGATTTCAGCACTTTTCTGTTTGTCAACCAATGGCAGATTGTGCTAAATCATGCACACAATAATTTAAGAAATGCCAGTGTTTCTGTTTCATAAAGCTTTCTAAAAATCTGATTGCCCCATGTTTTCTGAATAACCATTCAGAAAATGGTTTCAGTGATCTAGCCAAAGCAAACCATAGGGACATTTAAGTTGATCAGATATAACTGAAAAATAAACATTTGGGTAGCACATTTTAAAGACAATTTGCCAAAATTAATATGGAGATAATTATTGACAATTATTAGAATTGGTCAATAATGAAACTCTATTTGAAAGAATATCTGTATTTTCTAAAGGTTTTCAAAAATGGAAAAAGAAATAACATCACAATTTACAAAATGAAATCAAAATCAAAATCACACATTTTTTTTTCATGTCAGTACACACAAGCAGCTGTTCAAAAATATTAGTATATTTGTGTTTAATGTAACATTATTTTATGTTCAGTATATTTATATTGGAAATTACTTTTTCCATGTTGGAAAAGTTAGAAGGCTTAGAGCTATATCACAAGGCTTTTGTGATGCCATGTTTCTTTCAGAATTACTTTTTTCAAAGTAATTTTTTTTTTTTTTGCAGAAATTACCTTTTTACCAATCTTTCTTCTTTTGTTGAAATGGCACAGCACACTAAAACAAAACAAAACAAAAACAAACAAACAAACAAACAAAAGACATTCCTTCATAAAATTTCTCCAAAACCCTGTAATCTACTGGTAAATGATTTTTTTCTTTTTATCTGGAGTGTATTTGTTAGCAGGTACTTATTTCACAGTGGAAGCACTTGTTTTAAAGTCAGCTGTGCTGTATTCATAGCTCAGTTTCTTTTCTTTATTTAAAGAGAGGTATTTAAATTCATGTATTAAGACTTGCTAAGGCAAAAACATTGTCCATTTTGTATGTATCTATGTATGATAGCATACATCCTAGTCAGTGAAATCTCATTCAAACTGGAGTTGTGAAGAATTATGCTGTTGTATCTTTAGGCTGTTGTTTCATATTCAGCCAATGTGGAGGAATCCTTACTGTTGCCTGATTTAGCCCAGTTGTTATCAGTAAAAACATATGCACAAACAAGTGACACTTTTAATACTGCAGAGCAAATACGGTAGTAAATTTACTCTCTTGTAGAGCCTGCTTAAATGCATTGTACAACAGTTCTTCTTTAAACTATTCAATAAAAAATGTAAGAAAGTTTTAAGAGAGTGTTCGTTATATGCTGTACAAATGGGCAAATTACTTATGAGCAGAAATATTCTAATTCAAATTAGTGTTATCAAAATAAAATGTCAGTTTTCATATGCTTGTCCATGCAAATGTGAATTGACAGAGATTAATTTCAGAATGCTATAAAAATAGAAGGTGAGGCAGATGTAAAATAATACGTATTAAGGAAATAATTAGTCAACGATAGATGTGAAGAAAGATGATGATGAAGATAGATGATGAAGAAACCAGATAAAATTATATTTGTGTAGAAAATTGGCTGTATCTACATCTTCATTAGTGCCAACTATAATGAATAACAAAATTGGAAAACTATGTACATATTTTCATTTGACAGTTATAGCACTTTTTTTTTTTTTTTTTTTTTTTTTTTTAATTAAGATGATAAAGAATATTGAGGGTAGAAAATGCCAGCCCCTACGTAGCTGAACAGAATGGTTTTCAGGCCTGAAGCTGCTTTAGGAGAGAGTTGCTTCTCTGAAATGTTGAGAGATACGGAGCAGTCACAGAGATTTCCTGGTGTTTCAAGCACACTTGAACAATTAAGAACACTGCAGCCAAGCACCAAATATTCGTAGTTGATGCCCTGCAGTAACTTATTTATCTAAAGCAGGAAAACAGAGTTCTGCTACCTACTTCTCTTTTGTTAAGGAATACAAAAGAGTAGGAGTCAGAAGGTATTTGTTTGGAAAGACACCTGTGCAAACAGCTAAAGTCAACATTCGCAGCTTTGAGGAAAATCTACACTTACTACGTATAATTTTATTTTATTTTTATTTTTTTGTAACGAGCAAACATTTAACACGCACTGAAATTGCAGTCCCTGACTACCACATTCAGTTACTTAAATGATTTAGTTTTCACTCAGACTCAACAACTACAGTCTGACTCTTGAAATCTCCCTGACTCATAATGTATGTGACAATGATGTGCAGGTATGTTGCATTCTCTGAACTGCAGGTTTAGTGCAGTTTTTTAACAGCAACATTCGTGTTTCAGAGGACATAAACAGAGATTATATTTTTATGAGAGAAAAAATTTTCCCAGGTGCCATTTTTTACTGTAGGCTCCTTCACTAACTTACCAATGATAGGTTGGTATCTGTCTTCCAACAATAATTTTATCAAAGGGTTCAGCCCAGAATTCTGAACACCATTAATTTTGAAGCCATAAAGACCTTCCCAGGGGACCTTTCTTTGTAGTGAGTTAATTTGATGATGAAAAAACACAGTGCAGGTCTACATATTTTACTGTTTCAGATTCTTTCCTTATATGTACAGTCTCAACTACTATATCGGTCTTAAATTGAAAAACTAATTAATGTAATTACTGGAAGTAGTAGAAATTAGTTCTAGCCAGTTTATTCTTCTATTACAGAATCACAGAGTGTCAGGGATTGGAAAGGACCTCAAAAGATTATCTAGTCCAATCCCCCTGTTGGAGCAGGAACATCTAGATTAGGTCACACAGGAATGCGTCCAGGTGGGTTTTGAATGTCTCCAGAGAAGGAGACTCCCACAGCCTCTCTGGGCAGCCTGTTCCAGTGCTCTGTTACCCTACAGGAGTATCCAACTGATGTGCAAGTTATTCTAAGTCAGATCTGGGAGAAGTCTGACCTAAATTAATTTACAGAAGAGCATGCCTTATCTAAATTAATTATACCAGGACAGTATGAGGAATTATTAAGAGAGATAAGGTGACACGGCTGAAAAGTAACATCTTCACTGCAATGTGATGAGCAGCTTTAGATAAGTAAAGCATTATGTATTGAAAAGTAATAATAAAGGTAAAATGTTTGGGAAAATCAGAACCACGGAAAGGTTGAGGTTGGAAGGGACTGCTGGGTGTCTGTTCCGGCCCCCTGCTCAAGCAGGGCCACCCAGAGCAGGTTGCCCAGAACCATGTCCAGAGTTTTGAGGAGACTCCACCACCTATCTGAACAACTTGTTCCAATGCTCTGTCACCCACTCTTGAACATAAACTATGGGAAACTTGTGCTATTACTGGAGACGTTGGGAAAAAGTTGGTGGTAACTTGGCATATGTTGACTGTCTGTATCAATTCCTTACTGAACCAGCACTGCAATCCTATAGCTTAAATCTTCCATTTCTTAAATATTTGCTGAATATGTCAGAGGCCTCAAGGTTCACAATTCTAATTTTCCATATATTCAAATGCTGGACATACATATGCTGACTTACATTCAGTGATCCTGTCAGTAGGTTGAAGTGCTGATTATCCAGTATTATTTGGATATTGACTGGGAGGATAAGAATGCTTAATTCTGAATTTTTGAGACTACCAAAAGAGCATTGCTTTTGATCATCTTCTCTAAAGTTTTTGCTGTGGAGTTTTGGTTGGAAAAGGGAAAAGTAGTTGATGGAGAAAAATATCTGTTCTCTGCAAATCATTCTCATTCTTGATAAATCTCCAGGTGGGTATTTATAATTGGCATGTGGGGTGTCTGTTTGTTTACCAAGTTGAACAGAGAGTGTTCAGCTTAATTAAATCATGAATTCTCTTTAGAAATAATAGAATTATATGATAAGTAGTCATGAATCTGCATGGACATGATCATGCCTGGGTGTAAATACAGTTACTACACTGAAATAAAGTAGAAGAAATAGAAGGAAGTTGAAAGACAGAAGTTTGCAGCTGTTTCAGGTTGCTAACTTTGTGCTGTGTCAGCAGATTATCTTCACATCTGATTGCTTAACTGGAAGAATGTAATTCTCTGTGAATTGTGGGGCTGGATGGAATTGGTTACATGTATTTCCCAAAAGCTGTGGGAGATCAAAAGCAAACCATATTAGTGAATGTTGGTACTTAAGAATTTTAAAATTTATTGTGAAGGCATTTAATATATATTTGGTATTTAAAGACAACAGTGAACATTGCTGTCACTACAATGTTCAAAAAGGACATTTAGGAATACATTGATATATTTCTTCCGAATTTATTTTTAGTCTGTAGCAGCATAGTTACATTTTTGCTTAAGCAGTTACAAAGTAAAACTACTGTTGTGAGGACTATAGATACACCTGCTAGCAAAGACATTAAATCCAGCAATGTGCACCATAGTGAGTAAAAAGTAGATTTGGTTTTTGCTGCCTGTTAAATTCTTCTTCATTGATATAATATGTGTCAATATTGACACCCAGTGGCCAGAGACACTGCATGTTAATTCACTAATATGAATTCAACTCACTTTCAGCATCTTAGTCTTAACATATTATGACTGTAAATTTAATCTTGTGTCTATATATTCATGCTCACACACATAAAAACAAGCAAGTCTAGGCAGAGGGAAAGATTATCCACTGAAAATATGGGTAATAATGATTAGAAATGTTTTCAGTAGCACAATATGTCATTTGGACATCCATCTTCTTTTTATATTCAATGGGAATTAGTCCTTGGGGTGACATTTCTGCTAATGAAAGTCTTTTATGTACTCTCCTTGTCTGGCTGCAATATGTAAAGAAAAATGTTAATGCCAATCAAACAGAATTATTTCTTGCAAGAAATATAAAATATATAACAATAGATCCTAACATTTTTGTTCTCTAAACAAGTATTACTGAATGAAAGCTATAGATGGGTATGCTTGTAAGAAGTGTAGTGATGCTCTACAGTAGAGAGAGAATTAAAGTGCTGAGAACACATAAATAGAATAATAGCACTTTGCATAGATGCATTAGAAGTCATTAGGCAGTGAGAGAAAACAATGCCTCATATTCCCTTTCTGAGAATATTGGAATATAAGAGTTGTGGCCAATATAACATACTCCTAGAATGTGACTACAATACAATACAGACCATATGCAAACATAAAGCAAGGCAAGCTTGAAAGAACTGTATTTGGTTTACAAAAACCAGAAGCTGAATACTTTAGGTCTCAGGCCAATACTTGTACCTATTGTTGCTTTGTTCCTTCCAGTCAATGAAGTAGGGAACATTTCACACGGACATGACCTTAAACATTTGAGAAATTTTGCTCAGGCTGTGCATCAAATAGGTTTGTTGAACGTGTGACTCCTAACAGAATAGTATGGCATCGTATCAAGAAGATATGCCATTGGTGACCATGCTCTAATCCCAATTGTGAAAGCTGAACTGTGAATAATAGAAAATGTTTTCTGAATATTTATTCCTAACTGTCTTGAAGAGCATTAAATAAGTTGCACAATCATTCTAATTAATTATTCAGTCACTGTTGTATGTTTTTTAAATAACGATATTTTAGAATACACCAGTCATAACTCTTGTAGCCCTTGTTACCCTTGTTACTCTTGCTACCCTTGCTACGAACAGGTCAGCCACTGGCAAGAAAAAGCCTGTAGATTCGATCTCCATTATAGTAAATGATGATAGCAGATACATCAAGTGACACATTCATGGATTACCTGCCTAACATGAATACAATAACCCATTCATTCTTCTGTGCTGGAGAAAATATGTTATATTCAACAATTAATCATTTGCCTTGAAAATCTAATAAGCCCTTAGGAAGAAGACATTGCAGGAGGCAGAATAACCTGCCTGAATAAAATGCTTAGAGAGAGCATTAGTTATTGTCTTTTAAGCCAAATGAAGTAAAACTACTCATTAACTTATTCCTGCCTGTATTGAGAACTTAACATTGTAAAAAAGTGAAATGAAAAACTGAACTTATGTTAAGGAAATGTCAATGAATATAGAAAGATGGTGGAGTTTCACAACATGGTTTCATATTCCTCTGCATTCCAAGACTGATACTGTTTTTAAAAAGCAGTATGATTTCAGTGCTAATTAACAGAGAAATGAAAATAAACATTCAGATACAAATGGAATGTTATTTTTTATGTTCTCTACAACACTATTAGCAGGTATAACTAGGAATTATATTTATTGCTGCTGGTGACCAAGAAAAGAATTGAAAATGCATGTGACAAACAAACAGTGCACGAGATTGTTTGTGTCCTTCCCATTCACTGATTGAGCTATATGAAATAAAATGCTTATGCTTTGTAATTCTTTATAATTCTTACATGATACCTTTAGCACATATTAATGCCATTAGTGCCACATATCATGAAGATGTCCTTTTTTTTTTTTTTTTGATACCCCTGAGAACTATGACTCAATATCAGCTGAATAATTTAATTTCCCAAATTGTACAACTGAGCATTGTTTTTAATTGTACAGTTTTGAAGATGGCCCCAGAATCTCAGCCTGCCTACTCTCTAAGTTAAAATAACCAGATTCCAGTCAAATGAAGGCAGTTTTCCAGAGTTTCTTATGGCTGTAGAAATTAACAGTGGCTGAACACTGTCCTTGCAGGCAATGCAGACAGAGATTTCATTGAAATGTACTGAAATTCAGGAGGATCTTCCTAGATCTATCTTTTAATGTCAAATTCAATGTCTTTATTTCAGCCTTTACACAGAACTTCAGTTTTGCCCTTGAGCCATCGTGTACAGGGAACTGAGAAGTCATCTTCCATTGTTTTTCTCCAGTGCTTCTGGTCTTGACTATGAGTGAGTATTTCTGTATATTTTGAACACTAAAAACCACAGGGTTCAAAATATACAGAAATACTCATTTATAGTCATGACTTTTTTTCTTTTTTTCTTTTTTTTAATGTGAATGAAAATGATTATTTGGTAGAGATTAACAGTTTTATCACTTTCAATGCTTGCCTTGGGAATCTTCTATGTGTTTCCCCCTGTTCTTTTTTTTTTTTTTTTTCCTTTTTTTTTTTCCATGTCTCTGAGGAGGTTACGATTAGAATGATTTTTGCCTGTGTAGAAACCCTCACTCCCAAAATGCTATTCCAAAAGTCAGATACAAAATTTAAGATCAAAAGAACAAATTTTTCCAATGATACAAGTACTGCAGTAACTATTTCTAATCTAATGCCAAGCCACCCACTATAGTGACATATAAAAGATAGTAAAAATACTAGTGAAAGATGGTGTTGCCTGAAGGAATAGTAATATCTGTTGAATAGTGTATTCAGCAGCCACTGGAACTCTACATTTTTCACATAGTGAAGAGACTATCAAAGAAAAAAAAAACACCTCATAAATGCTACTCCTATTTTCTTCAGTTCTACTTCATAATAGTTTCAAAAATCATTCTGACAGTGTATCAGTGAAGACAAATACTATGATACAAAGTTCTTCATAACATCGGTTACTTATTTATTCATTGGTATCTAGAAACATACTTTTGTATCATACTTAGGCAAGATCTCTTTTTGCTTTTTTGCTTCTGCTTCAGCTGAAACGTATGTATATTGTAACTTGAAAACTGAAAATGACATCATGTTCATTAAATCTATGATTTTTGTTGTCTTTAGTATCATAATGACACTATAAAGAAAAGCAACTACATTTAAAACAGAGATAAGAATTTCGGGTAAGGCTTAAATGCTCTCTTTCAAGGCAAAATGCACACAAGTATTTTTTTTCAATATGAAACCTATTTTCAAGTGTGACCATGCTAGATTCCCTTCAAATTAGAAGGCAGTGTTTTCATGATTACTTTTTTTTTTTTTTTTTTTTTTTTTTGGGCTTTTCATTCTACCTGCTCCATAATATAATTAGGACCATATCTAATAGCAACTAGCTGAGTCTGCAAACCCTGTTGTGCCAAATATGCAGAACTGAGAACTGCACAGGATGTGTAACTGCTGAGCACTCTAAAGAGTGTTTACTGCTTTACTCCAAACTAGGAGGGGCTGCAAGCAAATTGGAAGACAAGAGTGAAATTCATAATGATCTGGACAAGTAGGGAAACAAAATCAAAAATCATAGAAACATAAAATAGCCTGTGTTGAAAAGGACCACAATGATCATGTGGTTTCAACCCCCCTGCTATGTGCAAGGTTGCCAACCACTAGACCAGGCTGCCCAGAGCCACATCCAGCCTGGCCTTGAATGCCTCCAGGGATGAGGCATCCACAACCTCCTTGGGCAACCTGTTCCAGTGTGTCACCACCCTCTGTGTGAAAAACTTCCTCCTATTATCTAACCTAAACCTCCCCTGTCTCAGTTAAAACCATTTCCCCTTGAAAATACTGTAGGCAATTCAATTAAGACAAGTACAAACCATGTTTTTTAAGATAAGAATAGTTGACTGTATGAAGTAGAAAACGGGGTATGCCTGAATTGACAATAGTTTCATAGCATCTGTCATTCTATTGTAAAAAGAAGTAAAAAAAAAAAAAAAAAAAAAAAAAAAAAAAAAAAAAAAAAAGCATGGCTAGAGTATAGCAGTACACAGTTAATATCCTGTTTAGTACAAGCTTGACAGATGTTTCAGTATTATCTTCAGGTGTGGGTATCAGGCTGCAACCCAGAAAGGAAATTTTTTGAGCTTGGAGAAAGGAAGTAGAGAAGAGTAAATTAGAAAACAAGGTCTTTGAGAAAATATTACAAGCTGTAGGTTGTTTTGTTTAAAAAAACGTAAGTTATAGCTGCTATATCGAGACAACATAAGTATTTCCTGTCAGCTGCCTCATGAAAACCATGTGTTCTTATATCTGCCACACTTGCAATGTGAAACATCTTATCTGAAGTCTCATTTGTTGTGACCCCCTGGTGGCTTAAACGGGCTTCATGTACTTTCCTTCACATTTCAGCAGGCAGTGAACAAAGGAATTATCCAGGTGAGCTGATGGGTAGGATAAACACATAACCTGAATCAATTTATAATGTTTTGTTCAGTGGATGTACAATGAAAAGAGAGAAAATTTTAATTGCTTTACATCGATGAGAATGAAAACTGTAACAGTAAAATTTCTACAATCAAACTTCATGTATATGTTCTACGCCAGAAAATGGCAACAAGCGTCTGATCACTTGAATTGTTTTAAATTAAATGTACTGACAATAAGACAAACATTACATAGTGATGAAAACCATCCCTACTTTTAAAGTTCAAATTGGGCTTTATTAAAAGTCTATAGGACTTTAAGAATTAACAATTTTATGCCCTCTTGCTTTTAAAAGCATGTTTATTCTTAGTTATATACAGAATAATGCAAAACACCCTTCTGTAAAAAAAAAAAAAAAAAAAAAAAACTAAACATACATTATTATTTTCCCATTGCTATATTTTCCTACTATACCTTCAAAGGAAAAAGGCCCAACAGCTAACATATTTAGTTTCCTTCATATTTACTTTACCAGACTAACTTAAAAAAACAAAACAATGCTTAATCACTGGTGTATTCTGTCAAACAGACAGCTAACTAAAATAGTACTGGATAATAAGAAACTGACATTTACCATTCTGACTGATTTTTCAAAACATTCATCTGCCTGCCCCCAAACTAAGTGCTATTAATTGTTGCTGATATATAAATCTTCCTAGGAGCATATCCTAACAGAGTAATTTCAATTAGAATGTGATAGTTTCTTTTACCTACTAATTGCATTCTTTTATTGCTATGACAACTGAGAAGTTCTAACTTCTGTCAAGGCTGAGTGGGAAAAGACAATGTTTTGAAACCATAAGATGCACTTCCAGACATGGAAGGGATTTTTTTTTTTTTTCTGTCTTGTTAATGATGCATACATTCTGCACATAATATTTAGCAATGGTATGTGAATGAGTATCCACTAATAAAAGTTATTTCAGAATGAGTAATTACACATGTAAATCTGTATGTTTATTATGAGAGAGATTTACTCTACTGCTGTGAAATCTATGGCTGGGTAGGGAAACTGAGATGGAAGGAAGTGGCTCAGTACTTCACAAGCAGGCACATGCAGCTCAAAAAATTGGGAAGTTTGGGCTGGTTCTAAGTTGGGCAATGGGCAACTGATTTAGTGCATCAAAACTATTAGCCACATAAATGTTAAGACCTAGATATTACAGTTACTCAAATGTCTATATATGTGTCTCTGGGCAAGCAACAAAACTGGTATTTTGGCGCAACTGGGTGAAAAGCCAGCATTTGCCTGTTTCTGAACCTGGGCATGTCTAGGTTTCCTACTTAACTGGGAGCTGGGACTTCCTTAAATGTGAAAGTTCAGGGCTCAAGACCCTGTTTTGAATTAAGGACTACAATGGAACATGAAGCCTCACCTGATGGATAATCTATTGATTACACTTTGGTGCCATTCTCTCTCATTTCTTTACAGTGAATACAGTACGTAACTCCAAGCTACAGTACTCCAAGCCCCTTCCCCAGTATTCAATACGTAGTTGTAAGACAAGGTGCGTCTCTAGATTAGGAATGCTGTTCCTTTCTCACATAGAGAAGCATGAAATCTAAGTACCTAACTAAAGCTGTGTATTGGATGTGGATGCCACAAAGCAGCTGAATTTACAAGCCTTGTGAAGTTCAAGACCTCAAATTTTGATCTTCTGCTACAGACACTAATCAACATTTTATAGTTCCTTTCAAGTATGCAGAAACTTAAGTCTTTGGTTTCTTCTCTATAATGGAAGTTGAGAAGAAGAAGAGCAATAAAACATATCTCTGAAGGTTGGTCTTTGAAGAGAAAAGAATTCAACAAAAATTAGGTACTGCTTCAGAAAGTTCTTCAGAAATCCTGACCCTTTAGTAGAGGAGAATAGGAGAGAAGAGAAAATACAGCATATTATTAGGCAAAAGTATTTGTTCTTTCCAGTGTATTAGTCCTGATTCCTCTCTCAGACACTTACTCTCTGTTAAGCAAAATGGTTAGGAATAATTTTCAAGTTTCCTATTCTGCTTTGGGATGGCAGATTGTCTCGCTCCAATTTATAGGAGGGAGAGGAGGTTCTTTGAAATATGTATGCCCGGCGTGAGATTAAGAAACAACGGTTCAAATGTTGGTCCGACCAGTTTATTACAAATGTTAATAAGGGAGATGAAGAAAGGGGAGGACGGACACTATTAAGGATTGGGGTGATGGGGAAGGGAAGGCGAGCGATAGAAAATATAGAAAGAGGCAAGAATTGCGTAAAGCAGGGATAGTCACCACCAGGATCCGGCAGCAGTCCCATTGCACGATGTTCCGACGGTCCGAGGCCGAAGGGCAGGAGCAGCAAAGCCGGTCTTGGGCAACGAGAGGGTGCAGGTACCGGGTGGGTCCAGGAAGAAGCTGCCGAGTAAGCCAGGGAGGAAGCAGCAGGTCTCAGGTAGCAGGGCCAGGGAAGTCCATCAGCAAACGGTCCGTAGAGAAGGATCTGAAGGCAGAAAGCTCGTGTCGTGGTGAGAGATCAGCCCCCGTGTTGCGGTGAGAGATCAGCCTCCACGTTGTGGTGAAGGATAAGATGGCAGAGAACCCCTCAAGTCTGTCGTGGTGAGATCAGTCTCCACATAGCCGTGGTTGTTGGACCCTCTTTTATCCTCCATTTTCTCCTGCCTACGTGACATTCCTGGATGCTTGAGCAAGAGTCCTGTGCATACCTCCTGAGATGGCCATCTTCCTCGAGATAAGTCCACAAAAAAACATCGTTTCCCGGCCATTAGCAGCAGCTTATCTCTCTCTCGTTGCCCCTGGCCTTGTCCATCTGTGCTCCTTACAGGATTTCACAATCCTTAGCCAGGACCTGTCCATCAGTGTCCACAAGACAAAAGATTTCTCTGCTTTTGCCCAGGACTTGCCTGGACTTGTTCCTCAGCAAACTTTGAGTCAATCATATAAAAGAATAATCTCTTACACAGATGAATTGTCTATCTCAATGTAACATTTTGGAGTTAGCAGAGCTTGCATTTTTCACAGGAGAAATGTGGATAAACAAAAATTGTTATAAACTTGAAGTCACATAAAATCCTCTATTGAACCTGAACAAGAAAGACTGCAGAGAATATGTACAGAATCTGAAATCTGCACAATCTGAAGTTGCCAGCCAGATTAACTGCTGGACTATGTGTCTCTGGACTCTCAGCAAGACAAAATTATTTTAAATCCTAGGCCTAAATCACAGCTACCCAAAATACCATGGTCTTGCAAAGGAAAACACAGTACTATTTTTAATCTAAGCAACAGACTTGCTTAGAAATGCAAATCAGTTTGACTTGCATATTAGAAAGGTGTGGATATGAGATCTACAAATCTGTTGTGATGAGCTTGGAATTAGCTTGTATATCTTTTGGTGTATTTGATCACAGCCAGGTCACCTCTTGCAATTCTTTACTGAGTTGCCTCTACAGTTTCACTACAACCTTTCCTGGGGATGGGAAAAGTGTGGAGGAAGTGGACACACAAATGGGGAGTGGGCTGGAAATAGAACACAGTGTCCAGGAGGGAATTCAAGACAAGGAGACAAAAAGTGAATCTATGTTGTTGGATCTCTACTTACTTCAATTACATGCTTCAGTCTCAGCAGATATAAGAATGAATTACAGTTCAGCCTGTGTCAGAAAAAGTGAAAAAGTACTGAAAAGAAAAAGAAAAAAAGAGAAGAGGGGGAAGCATGTCATAAGGGGTTCATTTGTTTGTTTACAAAGTTTCAAATTTATTGTCTCTTGAATAGTGTATAAAATCCCTAGACCTGTAAACTTTTCTTTTAAAGTATTATTTATTCTGGAAGTGCAATTTTTTGTTGCTGGTGCTTTCATATTTTTTTTCTTTTTTTTTTTTTTTCTTTTTTTTTTTTCCAGGCCTAGTTTTAACTTGTATGGGCTAGAATGAAAAATGGATAGTGGATAAGGATATAAGTTCCTTTTTCTCAAAGATGAGATCTTTGAAATCTCACTAACCTTTTCTAGTAAACAGCAAAAAGAAGTAATAGATTTTTTTCAGGATTAGCATGCAAAACAAAGTTAAGTTTTGCTTGCTGCAGCCAAACAAGGGCTAGTAAATTCAAACCAATGAAACAATAAGGGATAGTTGCTAAAGGAAGAAATTATATGCTTAAGTATGACAGACTGCAAAACTGAAGACAAATGTCTTTGAAATCTGAAAGAATAGAGAATGCTTTCTAATTATAAATTAGAAATGCAAAGATTCACTTATGTCTAAAGTTTATCAATTCTAGTTACTTAGATACAATTTATCCAGCTATTTAATGGCATGCTAAGTGGAACTGGTAATGAGTGAAAGGTGAAAGGTTTAGAACAGCTTGCCATTTCATAGCTTATTCAATACAATTTACACAGCCAGTCTAGTCCAGAAACTGAGAATCAGACTCTATCATGAAAATTAAGAAATGAAAATCATTAGGTTCAGCATGTAGTTTACATATTTAGTAAAGACATTGATCACTTTATAACATTAATAAACAGAAATATTGCTCAAATGATGATGTGGAAGAATATGTTCTTTGGCAAGAGATGGATTGAGCAGGAAGAGTACTCACAGTGAAAGCGAGTGTCTTGAAGGAACATGCTGAGGGCTGATTCAGAGGCATATTTTTGCTGAGCAAGCCAATTTCCAATCCTTCTGTACTTTGAATATTGCCAGCTCTATTATTGATTTGTAAGGACAAAGTAAAACTGAAAAAAAGTGTTTTGCCTGATAAAAATTCTCTGAGTAGAATCTTAAAGTATTCTTAAAGTAGAATCAGAATGGTTTTGCTCTAGACCTGCCTCAGATTTTTAGTTGTGCAGCAATTGGAGACAGAAGGAGTAAAGCTGCAGTTTTCTGTGAACATATTTGCTTGAATAGGTCAGTGTAACAGCCTATGAGCTGTGGAATCTGTTGGGGTCTTGTTAAGCATCTCTTTCTCAGGCTATCTATATAGATACTATCTAATATCAATAGCTTTTGAAAAGGTATTCTGCAGCATGAAGGGTCAGCATAGACTTAGTGAATCAGGCTATAAAGGAACATGAAGGTTACTGATATCCAGAGTCTCCACTCTTGGTTTCATTTCCTCACTTTGAGATTTTTTTTTTTTTTTTGAATAGCAGACAAGTTATTCCATCACTAGAATTTCAGTTCATAAATTCTGTAATTTCTGCTGACTGCTGTGAGATGCTATGAGAGGAAAAGTGATATCATTGAACACAGAGTGGTTTGGGTTGGAAGGGATCTTTAAGATAATCCTGTTCCAGCTCCCCTGCTACATGCAGGGACACTTCCCTCTAGACCTGGTTGCTCAAAGCCCCATCCAGCCTGACCTTGAATGCTTCCAGGGAGGGGGCATCCACAGCCTTGCTGGGCAACCTGTTGCAGTGTCTCACCATCCTGTCAGTTCTTGATATCTAGTCTAAAGGTATTTAAAAGAATATATCAGTCAGAATTGCTGAATATTTTCCTGTATGTGTATTTTTCCTACCTGATAAAAACTTGCTTTTCCCAATTAAAAAATGCAGTTCTGAAATATGTAAAATTACAAACCTACAGAACTCAGGAGGGAAAAGCAGCTACTACTGTCTACTCAGACATTCAAATTGCTGTTGAGGTAGTAGAGCACTGTGTCCTCATAGTGCTGGAAGCAAATACCCAAATCAAATATTGTCTTAATTAGTTCTAAGACATAAGTATGGTAATTGAGAGAGAAGTACTGAACATCTGGTATCTTGTGATAATGATATCATTAGACACGAAAATTACATGAAGATATTGTGAAAGATATAGCACCAAAATATTGAATGTTCAAAAGACAAACTTTGAAGGAATTAATGGAAAGAGACTGATTATAACCACCTGCTGTTTACTGTGGAATGTTAGAGATGATTTTGAAACGAGGAAGAAAAATCATACTTATTTCAGTAAGAAAGGATTAAAATTACATCAGATGCGGCTAGAAAGAAATATAAGATAAGTTAAAAATGGTAAAATGAAGCATCGAAAAGTATCTAATACAAGCAGGTAAACTGCTAAAAATAAATGTAAAACTAGCAGCGCTTTCTTTTGAAAGGTGGCATTTATTTTCTCCTTTTTCCTTGTAAAGATCTCATTCTGTGTTTGAAAGCAACTTACGCTAGGGATACTACAGTGCTTTTTAATATTTCCTTATAATCAATATTTCAAATATGTATAGGCTACCAGAAAAATTCTTCCATTGGGAAAATAATGCATAAAGTAAGGAATAATGGAATGGCGCATCATCTTAATGAAGTGATTACTTTGTGAATAAAATATCTGCAGAGGAGAAAAAGTGGTATTCCAAAGGTAGAGATGCTGAGCCCATTTTCTTTTCACTGCAATGAACCAAATAAAAGTATAATGAATGAAATATTCATGTTTGCAAACTGGACAACAAAACAAATAACAAGAAAGATCCAATCATATGTAGAGGGATTATGATAATTTGTCTTCGCTCTAGCCTTTATGCCAATAAATTATTCCACTATGTGTCTCAGGTATTCATGCTGAAGTTCAGCCAGATTTCAAAAATTGATTTCTCAGTACTTCATCACACTTTCAGATCTCTTTCATGACAACTTCTTAGATCAAAGTCAGGTGGACTCTTGTGACTGTCCGAAATAAGATAGTAACTGAAATGATTTATAGAGATGTAACCAATGCTTTCAGTGACTGTCACTAGTTTGTCTTTCTTTTGTTTTTACAATTTAAGATTTCTACTTATAACAGTGACCTCATTATTATCATTTTTGGAAAAAAAAAAAAAAAAAGTTGCTTCCACTCTCAAATGTTGTCTCATATTGCACTGATTGTACCAGTGATCTTTTCCTTATCAAAGATATTTCCATGTTTTTGTACATTCATACATATCAGATATTTATTTACATTACATTGTGATTTGTTCTCTTTAGAGAAGTCTTGATTTGAAGGGGTAAAAAGTTAAACTTTATCAGGTAATTACTGCCAATACCAGTGCTCATTCCTATTCAGAGAAGTGTCATCCCCTGTACAGTCATTGTCTTCTAGTCAGACAGGTGTGCCATTCCATATCTGTCCTGAGATTTTGGGATCTGAAAATCTATTTAAATATTTATATATATATTTTCTTATTTTTTATTTTTGACTGATTGGTTAGAAGTGGAGGAAAATTTGTGATTCAAACCTATCTAGAGGTTTGACACTGACACTATCCACTGACACTGTAAGGGGAAGTCAGGCACACTCAATGGCTAACTCAATGGTACAGTTCAAAACAGAGCAGAGTGAATTATAGGAATTATAGGAAACTGGGGCAGTCTGGACTTTGTGTCCTTAGTATCTGGCAATTTCAGATCTTTTACATTTCTAAAGCCAGCTATTTCTGGCTTACTGCATGAAAGTTAGCAGCTTTTAGTGAGCACTACAATCAGAATGGCAGCTGCTACTCAGCAGTTGGGGCTCCAGTATAGTCCAGCTGGGTGTATTTCACATTTTTATGCTTCTTTGTGTAGTACGTTTGCTTGAATACCTTGCCTCATTTCCTGGCCAGAACCCATTGTGATGACAAAGATTCTAGCCCCTGGCATTGCAGTTTCTCAGAAAAGATGTCTTAAAGCAAAGTCTCAACATTTGATTACAGGAATATAAGACATATGATCAGCATAAGAAGGAATAGAGTAGTTTAAAGGAAAAGTTAATTATTTCACTTCAGTGCGATCTTTGTGTATCTTCCTAAAACCAATGACATGGTGAGAAGAAAAAAAATTCAGAGTTGTTTGCTGAGTGGTAATTGCAATTCCAGATTTTTCATCACTTTTGGAAAAAGCTAAAATGATTTACTTATTACTGGTACAGGAACAGTGTCTGAAGGGCACCAACAGAACAGACACATTCTCTCTCTACATACACAATGAAAGTAAGATGAGGCCATAAACCAAGACAGAAGAGGTAGTAAGGAAAGTAATTACTTTCATGTTCAGTACATGGAGAAACAGAGCAAAAACAAACCCAAAGCATTGTTAAAGACCAAAACAAAAATGCATAGCAGATCTAAGAAATTAACTAGTTATTATGAATAGAATACTTAGACAGTTTTTCCTTCCTTTTTTAAAGTAAGTTGTGGTTTAATCCTGGCAAACAGCTGAGCACCACACAGCTTCTTGTTCAACCTTGCCTTCCCCCTACCTGGACCGGAGGAAGAGAGTTGGATATCCAGAAGTTAGAAAACTCATAATTTGAGATAAGGACAGTTTAATAAGAAAACAAAAACAACAACAACAAAAACCAAACAACTGATGTAAATGTAGTTGCTCATCACCAGTGCCTTATGTCCATGAGCAGTGGCAGATGCCCAGCCAACTCTCCCAGTTTTATGAGTGTGATGTCATAATGGCATGGAGGGTCCCTTTGGGTCAGCTGTCCTGACTGCAGCCCCTATGAGCTCCTTCTGCACTCCCAGCCTCTTTTCTGGCAGGCAGCTTCAAAAACTGAAAAGACTTAACTAATCCAAAACACAGCACCATCTAAGCTTATCTTAAATAATAGTTAATCTATGAAATCTTAAGCTTGATTCTCTTCTTTTTATAGTACACTTACTGTTGGCATGCAGGAGATCATATGAACTAAGTTACAAAAGAAAAAAAAAAGTAGTTTTTACCTGTCCTAGAGTAAGACTGAAAACTTATTCCCTAGGAATTCTTAAGATAATGTGTCATTTTGTGTTACGAGGGCACACTGAACTGCTTCCAACAAAAGATGACTACAGCAGTGCAGTAAAATTAATTGCTTTGGTGAAATGTTCCCCGGACTTTGATAATCAATTTAATTTTATTATGGCTTTGCATGATCTTTTGCTTTTCCTTGGGACCAAGTGCTATATAGAGTTAGAAGGTTGGTATTGTCTATCACTAAGGACGTTTTTAGCACTGAAACAGTCCCAAAGCAAAGCAGGAGTTACACAGAAACAGAGAAAAGCAGATAAACGAAGATTCTCTTCTCATCTTTCTTGCCATCCCCACCTTTTCTCCTTCTCCTTTTCCTTTGAAAATAACAATTTATTTCTTGGTCCAGGAATTTATAAGAGGAACAGAGGAACAGTGCAGGCTGAGGTAACTACATGATGAAGAACCAAACTTATAATCTCTATTGTTGCTTCTGTCTTAGGTAGAGGCAGCACAATATGGAGAAAAAAAAAGAATAAATATTAGCGTAGTAAAATCAATTCTAGGGAGGATTAATAAAATCTTTGTATCTACCTCCAGAACTCACCTCTGATGCAGGGTTATTTTAAACTTTACAGCTTCTCATTGCTAGTACAGGACAACAATTTCAGATGTCTCCAGAGCCAAATATAGTAGTGGAAATTGTTGTTTTTGCGTATTTATCTACTGAAATCACGATAAAACAATGATTTTATTATGATTTTATGAAAATGTGATTTTATTCTTCCCCCCACAGAGGAGCTCAATTAAGTTTCTCTTATCAGTTCTTATACACAGATTGTTTAGACTTCTTTGAAGGAGTAAAACATAACGAAGCATTATCGCTGATGAGTTTGTTTTGTTTTGTTTTCTTACAGGCATGAGACAGCAGCAGGAAAGCTAGTGCATCTTCAATAATTAACTTGGTTGCCTAATTAGCAAAAATCTCCCACAAGACTGCTACTAATACTTTGTATTATAGTATCTTAAGAGTCTAGGATCACCAGTAAGATTATAAATATGTCCCAATTCCCCACAGGGCAGTTGGGGAAAACATAGTCAGCATGGTTCAATACTTCATAGGCACACACACATAAATCCCTTCACTTTAACTTACTGCCCAGCATTTCAGCTAATGCAGAGTTGACTTTTCAGGGATATAAAACTTGATTTTCAAAATAACGCCTGGCTGCTTGACATGTCAATACATTAAAAAAAATACTAAAACTTTCACGGTGTATATTAATTAGCATTGAATCTGTATTCACCACAGCTTTATTTTTCTCTAGAGTTTGCTTAGCTTGAAGAGGAAATTGTTATAAAAAGAAACAAAACAGAACAGCAAAGTATTATGATGAAGCCATCTGCAGGAATTCCTAAGCTGCTGATGGAATACCAATTAGAAATGCTCACACAAGCAGCTCTGCACTGTTTCTTAGCTTAGCTACATGAAACACTTTACATATTAATACAAAAAATAGTGTCATAAAACAGCTGTGAGACTAGAGGCTCAAACTTCAGCACTAAAATCCTCCAAGCTTATTAATATCCTTAGATTTTTTTTTTTAGAGAACATCAATTCTGTGCACTCTTCTTTTAGGGTATCTGAAAGAAGGAGTCTGGTATTGAAATAGAGTGTAGAAATGTACCTTTCACTTTCTTTGAAGATAAAATAAAATAAAAAAATGTATTTCATAGTGTTCCTATCTCATAAATCCCTACTTTTGTATATATAGAATATAAGAGAAATTTTCTGATGAGATAGAAACTTCAGGATCGGAATGGAAACCACTTTTACTGAGAATATCTGATATTTTCTGATTGCTTAGTGACTCTGCTTTCTTCTGATTTTCAGTACTGTAACAAGAATTACAAGTGAAATTACATGTCTCTCATGAAAACATAGATGTTTTTTCTGTCTTGATGGCTCTGCAGCTGGTTCAGAAATTGTTTGTCTGCAATGGCACTTTTGTTTTCCATCTGTGAGTTTCCTTAAATTACATTTTATCCCTCATTTATACTTCACATCTACAGGATAATGTTGCATACACTGAGGCAGTTTCTCTTGCTATCATCCACATGACTCTGATTTCATTTCACACTGTATTAAGGTAGACCATGTTCTTGTTAACAGTAATAAGCACCAGAGGTGGTTGAGTGCTGCTTTGAATGGAGACAAATGAACGGAGGAAACATAATGAATATCCATACTGCAAATCAAAATGTCTTTCTTAAAGACCTGAAATCAACTTGTGAGGATATAGTGATTTCACTAATGATTTTCACTAGTTGAGATGGACTAGACTGATTCAGCCAATAGCTTGCTTAAGATAGCATGTTAGTACCATATCACTAAGAACTACATGCTACTCAGTTCCCAGAATTAGGTAACTCATGCCTGTAAAAGCTAATTCTACTCGTAGGTAGGTACTTGATCTAACGTATTTCAATAGCTTATGTTTATTGCAGAGAATATATTTGGGTGTATTTGTTCTGTCAGTGCTTTGAAATAAAAAAAAACAAAGCTAACAAAATGTTCTATGAGAACAGATGTCACAGAGAGTAGACAATTCGAAGAATTGTTTTCAGTGAAACTGGTTGTGAAATCACAGTAAGATTTTCTCTAATCTGATCTTTATACATTGCATAACTTAAAACATTAGCTGCAATGTACTTTCCAGTTGCAAGAAATATTTAAACAAAACTCTATTATGCACAAAGAAAAAAAGATCATGATAATTTTTTATGTTTAATGGAGTAGTAGATTTCATTATGGTGGTTCAGCATTTCTGCACTTTTTTCTGTCTTGTTTTTTAAACTTCTTAAGTCAGCTAATTTGGAAGGAATAGTAGTAGCAAATAAACTTTAATACTTGAGAGGTTGGAAGAAAATACTTTAAATCCAAGACAGCATGCAAGAAAAGATTTGGAAGATCTCAAACTTTCTTTTGGATTTTTACTGCTAAAATACAAAGGCATCACCAACTTTATATTTCGTAAGATATTTTTCTTACTCTATGATTACTTTGTTGTTTCTCCTTGCAAGTGACATCATTATGAGTGGATGTATGTATACATATAGACAGGTTTTTTCCAAATATTTCTCTCATAAGTTTTGATAAAACATTAATGTATGAAGGGTTTGTATTTTGTGCACCAAGGACATTCTTTGTTATTCAAGTTGAGACACACATTTTCCAAGAATTCCATGGCAACACAGGACATCATTGCTGTGACTTACATTTTTGACAGTGACTTTTATGTGTTGGTCAAGGAATGATTCATCCAAGGAGCAAACTTCTCAAAAAGCCAGTTCTTTTGACAAATGTGAGATATACCAAAAATCTCTCCTCTGTGTAGCTTGAGGAAATAAAGGTATTGTATAAAAAGTAGAAGTATTGAGAATCAGCAGAGAGGAATTAGCACACATTTGCACAACAAATCCAGTAAGTATGAAGTCACTATCTTAACTGCACTTAATTAACTTAAGTAAAATAAAATTTTCTTAATATGTACTGAGCACTGAACGGGAAGAGTAGCAGCCAATGGGTAGACTCATATATCAATGCATTTTGATGTCATTCTTCATTAAGTTGAATTATGAAAGATGGATTATTCATTTAACAGGAAAGAAGCAGACCACAAGTGTTCTGATATATCTATACAATGGAATGGAAATATTCTGAAGTCTGTGAAACTGAACTCAGCAGTAAGTGCAAACGTCCTACTTTTGGAAAAAAACATTAACTGTGCAATACAGGTACTCTCTGCACTGGTGAGGCAGAAAAAAATGAGCACTTAATATAATGAATCACAAATAGAATACGGTGTTTGCATGGGAGGCTGTTGCAAGAAATAGTCACATACAGGCTCTAGGATGTCATTATTCTTCTCTGTTATTACAAGTGAAATCTCAGCTGTCTAATTCTGATATGTAGGGAACCTCTGCCTTCCCTCTTAACTCTCTCCATTAACATCTTTTGCTCAGGTCCCCATGCATTCCCTCCACTATCAGACAGGAAAGACTAAATATGCGGAAAGAAAGAAAAGGAGAAGGGTTTTCTAAGAGAGAAGGAATTCTCTATAAAACAACAGTGCTGTGTCCCAAAGTCAAGTTCCCATCAGCATCTTTACACTTAAGATTTTGGCTGTGGCCTATCTTTATTTCTGATTCTCTCTGCAGTCAATTCTGTGAGACTTTTTTTCTCCTCGCAGATTTGGAAATATCATCTACTCTCCTTTCTAAGCTCTCCATAAAAATGAGAAGGATAAGCTTGAATAAAGGAAGTTTCCTTAAAATACTAAAAAATCCTGCTATTTTTTTTTAAACTGTAATAATTAATCATAGTGCTAATCATAAAATCAGAAGCTCTGGAAACCTTCATAAGTTTGATTCTCTGGCAGATGATAATTTAAACTATTGTAGCAATATTTTTTTATGAATATACTCAGCATTTCTATAGAGTTGTGTTCTAATTTTTACTGACCCTTATTTACATAAGTCTAGTGGAAAAGTATCACTAATGAGAAAATTTTCATATGAAATGCTTATTGCTTTTAATCAGAAGTAATAAACAGTTATGTTTAAGCTCATGGCTAATACCTTCTATAGCACAACTCCTTGAAAAATTGATGGAAAGAAAATCACTGGCAAGATATGGAGTATAACTTACTGAATATTGTGCACAAATGTCTTAATAAATGGAAGGCTGTCCAGTTACAGTCAGACTGCTTTTCTCACTGATGTAAATTCAAAAGTGTGAAATCTCATTAATACAACACCCATGGTTCATGTCACAGTAAAAATCAGGGTGAGCTTTTAAAACAAGAAATTTCAAATATTTGGATATTTTTATTGTGTTGCATCAGATGCTCCAATGAATACATTTTTAAAATGGCCCTTATAACGTATTACGTTCAGAATATTATTCATAAAGCTTCTGCCACTATTTCAAACTTTGCTAAACATTTTCCTGCTTCTGATGATTCCAAGCATGCAGACTGCTTTACCAAGAGAATAAATACCAGAGATCATAACTACCCAATGCTGTTCTGCTGTTTATGAATTGGAATGTTTTTTTTCCTTTGGGACAGGCTTTGAAAATTTATTCTCCTTAGTTTATATTCAAATGTCTAAACAAAATAGGTGAAGTAGGGAGCTGCCAGCAGAATCTCGTGTGGTTCATTAGATGTCTACTCTGACTACTCTGACATGTCCTTCTTCACTTGTATCTATACTTGACATAATCCTAGCACAGCTCTGAAACTCCCTTACTCTGATGACACTGAAGACACATTGCTACAGACAGGGAAAGTTCCCCACCATGCATGCTGTGCAGCAGCTGGGGCTGTGCATGTGGCCTTTTTCTGTCATGCTTTTGCTGACATCTGAATGTGATTGCAGACAAAAATGGGATGTTTTAAGTGGATTCTACAATCAGGCTAGATAGAGTTAACAGTTAAAATTATTGTAAGAGTCAGCTACAATTGCTTGAGCACCTCAGTAAGACAGTCTGTCACTATTTTGTTAATGAGAACAGATTTCTGCTCCCAAATTACAAATAAAATGTAAATGTTTAATATGGAAACAAGGGTATCTTTATATCTGACAAACAAAAGCTATTTTTTTTTTTTTTTAGTGGAAGGAGCTACAATTTGAAAAAAATAAATAGTCTCTTTTTTCCTAAATTTCTCTTTTAAAAGAAATGTAGTACATCAGCTTTGTCTTTGTTCAATTGTAATCTCAGCTTCATACTCCATCTAACTTGCTGTTGCAATGGAATCCAAAGAGATTTTGGGTGATTTAAAAGCAAGTAGGTATTCCCAGGGTTCTACACTCAGAGTAAGTGAAAACATGAGGAAATCAGTCTTTAACTTTAGAACTTTCTTTTCCTACTACAGTCTGGTAGTTACCTTGAACACCTTTTAAGCTATTAATTTTACCCAAATCCTAGTGTACTGGAGTTCCAGGTTCACAGCCTGAACCAATGAGTGTGTGGGTGCCTGGAACGGGGTTGGGGGGGAGGGGGGTGGTCTGGAGCCACCCCTTCTGTCTCTACAATACTCCCTGTGCATTCTGAGTCTGCTCAGGTCCCTCTCTTTGCCCCCGCCCTTCTCTCCAGCGCGCGCGACGGTACGAACAGGGGAGGGACACATTCCTCAGCTCGGCTCTGCGCGCTGTTACTGGGAGGGGTGAGTCAATTCCTTTTGATATCTTTTCCTCGTGTGCCTATTTCTCAAATAAAGGCTCTGTCATTACCTTCATTTGTTCTACATTTTGGCGAGCCAGGCAGCCAAATATCTTTAAAGATACCCAATTATAAGCCTCTTAAAATAATTACCATGACATTTTTAAACAATTTCATGGGATGGTTTGGACGGGGAAAGGCTAGCCCCATAAGTGAAGTTTTGCCAAGGCACATCCCAGGATTCCTAGGATCCCCATATCACGGGATTGCTTGTATTATTGAAAAATGGGGTCCCCTACGGGATGCAGGAAATGTTCAGGAATCCCCAGCCCGCCTGGCTGAGTATTTCAGTAGTCTAAACAAAAACGTACTCACTACACGAGAATGACAGTTAGCTGCCTCCACAGTGGCATGGCCACTGCTAATGGCCTTGAACTGGCTAAATATAACTGAAGCAGCTCTCACTGATGAAAATCAACTATTACGTGATCGTGTGGAAGAACTGGAAAGACAGGTTGCAATTTTGAGAGGGAAAAAACCTAACCCTATAATTCCCGTACAAAAAATCCAAAACATCCCTCTAGAAATTACTGGGGATCCTATACAAGAGAATCCACACGAACTGGACTCAGAAAATGAAAGCACTAAAAAGTTGGATCTTGAGGCTCCACTAGAGCTAGATCCCTTTGAGATCCGACCAGTTGTAACTCAAAAAACCAAAAAAAACGCAGGACAGGCCAGTGGGGCTGCCCCCTGATCAGTGGCCCCCTGCCCAGAACACGCTACATGTAACAGCTCGCCCATACATGGCAGCTGAATTGATGGATTTAGTGCAATGGTTTAGACAAAAACCGATGGAGAGCAAGCCAGCATGGTTGCTCCGATTATATGACATGGGGGCAGAAACCGTTGTGGTGAATGGGCCAGAAATTTCAAAACTGGCATCCATTACTACTCACCCGGCCATCAGGCAAAGACTATATGCAGCTGTGCAACACAATGAAGAAAATCATTCACTGATTGCATGGTTAATGGCCGCATGCCGTGCGACATAGACAAATAAAACTGACATACCATTAAATACTGGCCTATGGTCCTCTATGGAGGACTTACAAAATTACATCTGAGAATTAGGCATGAAGGAGGCAATTTATGAGGAGGATTTTGAGAGCCCAGACATGATAAAATTTTCTGCAGGAATAAGGGACCTCATCCTGCAGCAAGCTCCACCACATCAGTATGGTACTTTGGTATCCATACTGAATCCCCTAGTGGCCTCAGAGGCCATTATACAACAGATCTGGGGGAGACAGAGCGCCTGCACGCCAGGCGCAATGTCCAAATGGTGGTGGAAAAGTCGGATATCCATCCACCACCACCACGACCTAGGAGACCTGCCCCTAATGTAATTCAATCTGGACCCATCAGGGTCTCAAGAAAACAAATGTTCACTGACCTGATTAGGGCAGGAGTTCAATTTCAAAAGATCGATGGACAGCGTAACCAGGTCTTATTACAACTATGGAAACAGTTACCAAACAGTCAGAGATTCCAACACACCCCTAAAAGGGAAGGAGGGAAGGAGTTAGACTCCTAGAACGGATTCCACAAAACACGTGAAATCTAGAAGACTTCATAGACCCATCAAAAAAATGTAAACCTCCTCAGGTGGCCCGGACAGCCACAGTCGAGCCATCAGAGGAAAAAGACTTAGGGATTGCAGAGCTGATGGCGTGACAGGAGAGCCAAAATTCCCCAAGACTAGGGTCTCTAGAGGAGACCGGAGACCCTATGTTGAACTAACGATTCATTGGTCCCGAAAGAATGTGCAGCGGGTTATGGCATTAGTAGATATTGGGGCAGAAACATCAATTATATATGGTGACCCAAACCAATTTTCAGGCTCTAAGGCAATGACAGGGGGGCTCGGGGGGCAGATGAACCCCGTAACACAAACATAGTTGAAATTGGGGGTTGGGCGTCTACCACCATCGGGAGTACAAGGTGTCTATCGCCCCAGTTCCAGAGTACATATTGGGGATTGATATCCTGTCGGGTTTGACTCTCCAAACCACTGTGGGAGAGTTCAGATTAAGGGAAAGATGTATTAGTATCCGGGCAGTGCAGGCAATCATAAGGGGTCATGCAGAAATTGAACCTATTTGTTTGCCACAACCACGCTGTATCACAAATACAAAGCAGTATAGACTCCCGGGTGGGTGAGAAGAAATTACCAAGACTGTGCAGGAGCTGGAGAAAGTAGGGATTATTAGACCTGCACACAGCCCATACAAGTCCCCCATATGGCCAGTCAGGAAACCAGATGGTACGTGGCGAATGACAGTAGACTACAGAGAACTAAATAAAGTCACGCCACCGATCCATGCAGCTGTACCCAACATCGCTTCCCTCATGGATACATTAAGTAGAGAAATAGAAACATACCACTGCGTTCTGGATCTAGCAAATGCATTTTTCAGCATTCCAATTGCTAAGGAGTCCCAAGACCAGTTTGCATTCACGTGGGAGGGCAGGCAGTGGACTTTTCAAGTTCTACCTCAGGGGTACGTGCATTCACCTACTTTTTGTCATAATTTGGTGGCACGTGACTTGGCAAATTGGAACAAACCATCTACTGTCAAAATGTACCACTACATCAATGATTTGATGTTAATGTCTGACTCAATCGAGGCATTAGAGAAGACAGTACCATCATTAATTACTTATTTACAGGAAAAAGGATGGGCTATAAACACAAAAGTCCAAGGACCAGGGCTATCAGTTAAATTCCTGGGTGTTGTCGGGTCAGGTAAGACTAAGGTGTTACCCAGTGCAATCATTGATAAGATCCAAGCGTTCCCGGTTCCTACGAAACAGAAGCAGTTGCAGGAGTTTTTGTGTATATTAGGATATTGGCGATCCTTTATTCCCCACTTAGCACAACTGCTAAAACCTTTATATCAATTAACAAAAAAAGGCCAAGTATGGGATTGGGGTAGAAAAGAACAAGAAGCCTTCCAGCAAGCAAAAATAGCTGTTAAACAGGCCCAGGCGCTAGGTATATTTGATCCGACCCTTCCAGCTGAACTGGATGTGCATGTAACCCAAGAAGGGTTTGGCTGGGGGCTATGGCAGCGCCAGAGTTCTGTTCGAATCCCAATTGGGTTCTGGTCACAGATTTGGCATGGAGCAGAAGAGAGATACAGCATAGTTGAAAAGCAGTTATTGGCTAACTATTCTGCATTGCAGGCAGTAGAACCAATAACTCAGACCGCAGAGGTTACTGTCAAAACAACTTTACCAATTCAGGAGTGGGTAAAAGACCTAACCCACATTCCTAAGACCAGGGTGGCCCAATCACAAACAGTAGCACGCTGGGTTGCCTATCTTAGCCAAAGAAGCTGCCTGTCATCATCTCCACTGAAGGAAGAACTTCAAAAGATACTTGGACCAGTAACATATCACAGCGAGACACCTGAGGAAATAGTGGTCACTTGTCCAGAAAAGAGTCCTGTACAGGAGGGGAAATACCCTATCCCAGAAGATGCCTGGTATACAGATGGATTCAGCAGAGGGAACCCAAGTAGGTGGCGAGCTGTCGCATACCATCCCTCAACTGAAACAATATGGTTTGAAGAAGGGGATGGACAAAGTAGCCAGTGGGCTGAACTACGAGCTGTGTGGATGGTGATAACTCAAGAGCCTGGCAACAGTGCACTAAACATCTGCACAGATAGTTGGGCAGTCTACCGAGGGCTCACGCTCTGGATAGCACAGTGGGCCACTCAGGATTGGACAATACATGCCCGACCTATCTGGGGCAAAGATAAATGGGTTGATATATGGAACGTGGTTAGGCACAGGACCGTACAAGCATACCACGTCTCTGGACATCAACCCTTGCAGTCACCAGGCAATGATGAAGCTGACACACTGGCTCGAGTCCGATGGTTGGGAAGTACATCACCAGAAGACATAGCCCACTGGCTGCATCGGAAATTACAGCATGCAGGACAGAAAACCACGTGGGCAGCAGCTAAAGCATGGGGGTTGCCCATACAGTTACCAGATATTGTCCAGGCATGTCAGGACTGTGACGCTTGCTCGCGAATGAGACCAAGACCTCTGCCGGAAACTACGGCCCATCTCGCTAGAGGACACAACCCATTACAGCGATGGCAGATTGATTATATAGGTCCCCTTCCTCGATCTGAGGGGGCCAAATATGCCCTAACTTGTGTCGATACAGCGAGTGGACTGATGCAAGCCTATCCTGTAGCAAAGGCAAACCAAGCCTATACCATCAAAGCTCTAACTAGATTGATGGCATCATACGGGACTCCTGAGGTTATTGAGAGTGATCAAGGTACACTTTTCACAGGTGCAACTGTGCAGAAGTGGGCTGAAGACAATAACATTGAATGGCGGTTTCACCTGCCCTACAATCCAACAGGAGCAGGCCTAATAGAAAGATACAATGGGATCCTGAAGGCTGCTCTGAAGGCAGATTCACAGTCCTTGCAGGGGTGGACCAAAAGGCTTTATGAAACCCTGTGAGACTTGAATGAGAGACCAAGAGATGGCAGACCCAGTGCTTTAAAAATGCTGCAGACAACTTGGGCCTCTCCACTTAGGATACAAATTACAAGCAAGGACACCTCACTCAAGCCACAAGTTGGCACAATGAATAATCTTCTGCTCCCTGCCCCTGATGACCTAGAGCCCGGGAGACACAAGGTGAAATGGCCTTGGAAGGTGCAAGCAGGACCAAAATGGTGTGGTCTCCTTGCACCTTGGGGGAGATTGTTAGAGGTTGGGGGATCAGTAAACCCTTCAGTAATCGGTGTATGGCCAACAGAGGTAGTAGTTGACACCCCTGTTTTCATTGCAAGGGGGACATTAATCATGTCCATGTGGCAAATTAGAACCCCCCCCGCCCTTTGGTACCCGATATAGTGATTCAGTTGCAGATTTCGGGCCAAAGAGTGTGGTATCAAAGGCCAGGACATGCCCCGATACAGGCAGAGGTGTTGACTCAAGACCGAAATACAGCCTGCATCTTACCGTGGAGGGCAGACCTACCCCTCCTCGTACCTATTAAACATCTGTTTTACTTCCCTTGAGGTTTTAAGTTCACAGGATGGCCAGCAGGAGCAACATCACTCAAACACACCTATGAGGAAACATCATGACACCCTGTGACGCACTGCTGAACTTTTGGGAACTGGTGAGCATGAATCAGAAGCGCTACTGGTCCTTGAAAAAGATACACCTCGAGAAAGAACATCAAGTACTGGCCCAACAGAACCGTGAAGGGGACTGCCACTGATTGCCTTTATTGTCTTGACATCCTATATTGCAGCAGGTGTTGTGTGTGTCGCGATGTGCATTGTGTCTTGGGCCATCAGATTGCAGGGGCTCACCCCCTACCTGCTCAGTCATTGGTTCATGCTGTGAAGGGGGGGAGTGTAGTGGAATTCCAGGTTCACAGCCTGAACCAATGAGTGTGTGGGTGCCTGGAACCGGGGAGAGGGGGGTGGTCTGGAGCCACCCCTTCTGTCTCTACAATACTCCCTGTGCAGTCTGAGTCTGCACAGGTCCCTCTCTTTGCCCCCGCCCTTCTCTCCGACACGCGCGACGGTACGAACAGGGGAGGGACACATTGCTCAGCTCATCTCTCTCTGCGCGCTGTTACCGGGAGGGGTGAGTCAATTCCTTTTGATATCTTTTCCTCGTGTGCCTATTTCTCAAATAAAGGCTCTGTCATTGCCTTCATTTGTTCTACACCTAGTCAGGTGTTGTAATTGTTACTGATAACATGCTGTGGAACAGTGATGAAAAACCATGAAACCATGACACATGCCCAGGAATAACCACTGCAAATTTGCAAAGTTTACTGGGAAATGAAAAATATGGACTTGAAAAACCCAATAAAGTTTTATCTTTATGAGACAGAAACACCCTTCTGAAGAAAAACATCAATGCTTTCCCAGAAGTTTCTTTTTAATAAGTAAAAAAGTTCTTGAAAATTTTTAACTAAACCTCAAATTCTGTGTTTAGTTTGTAAATAAAGTATAATATAGTGCAGTAGACGTTTATTTAAACTGTGCTTACAAATACATACAAATACCAATTGGATTCAATTTAAGCTGACATAATTTGAATTAACTTGATGGGCCTTTTGACGCAAGCTGTACTGACTAATTGCTGCTTATTTGGGTGCACTCTATCAGTGAGCGTGGCAATCAAAAGCTCAACCAGATGTTCCTATTTTCTTTGATTGCCTACAGCCTTAGGTTTGAAGAAAAGTCAAGCGGCAAAATGATGCTTCTTAGCATTTGTCAAGGTAAAAAGCAACACTGCATTACTGTAATGGCAGTTGTAATAAGCAGAATACTTCTGATTCCCTATTGCCGTCAGCATTCAGCAGCTCTCTGCAATTTTGGCTTAAAACCATCACAAAGCATGGAATCAATGTGAATTTAGACCAAATTTATTTATAAGCAGTTAATATTAGCACACTGAAGATGAATGTATGTTTATCCTAATATGTATTCATAGTTAATTATTTCTATAAAAGTAACTTTTGTATGTTTTGTAGTGGTATATTTTATGATGACTTATTAACAGAAGGGTAAGTTTTCCAAGTATCAAATAAGAGCATCAAAATAAAATAAAAGCTTTTAATAAGCAGGAAAAAAAAAGAAAATTTACTACATCATCTTGAAGGAAACCTAAGTTCGCTGAAATAGTTTCTTTGGATTTACTTGAAATCTTGAGAATGCCTATAAGATACATCAAGCTTTGTACAAGGGCTGCTCCAAAAGTAATGCTTGCTATTTTATTATTTTGCCTGCAACATCAGATGTTGGCGGTATGGCAGTAGTGGCTGAACCTTCCCAATTCCATTCCATTTTGTTGCCATGTGACAGATGGCAGCAGATAGGCAGTCTGACAAAATGGTGTCTGACATGGAAGTGCTTATGAAGCAAAGGTGTGTCGCTGAATTCCTCTGTGTGGAAAAAATGGCACCTACTGACATTCACTGACACTTGCTGAATGCCGATAGAGACCATACAGTGGATGTGACCACAGTGAGGGCGTGGTTGGGGTGTTTCAGCAGTGGTGACAGTAACAGTGGGTCACCTCTGCAGGTGCAGATTGTTATGAGCATGGCATGCAGGCTCTTGTTCATTGCTGGTGAATAAACATAGCTAATGGTGAAAAACTGTTTTGTAGCTGAGAATTTGCTCTATCGAATCGTGTTATTGTGCTCTTTGTATCTGCTGTAATTTCCATAGAAATAAATAGGAGGCATTACTTTCAGAATGACCTGCATGTTTATAAAACTAGAAATGTTTTTTCATGAGAGCATATATGGAAAATTCCTTTCTCCACTTCCCCTCCCCTCCCCTTTTTATTTCCCCCCCCAAATGTTCTAAAAGTATCCAGTAGACACAGAATTCGCATTTATTTTCAGGAGGGACACAGCTCAAAACTATCTCAGCTTTTTTTCTTTTTATCCCCAGGTGATTTTGTCCTTGCATTTCCTTATAACTGGATCCTCGTTCATTAAGTGTAAGACTTTTTCTGCAGCACAGGTAGGAACAATTATGACAAGGAAGGATGCATGGTTTGCCATGTGGTAATGTAAATTATCATGGTCTGGTGTGCTCTCCTGCTCAGGAATGCTTTATTTTAAAATCCCTACCTGCCTTTCTGGCAGCCAAATACTTTGAGCAAGAATTATCATTCCATGTCACTTTCTATGATATATTTATGTCATGCCATGTCCAACTCAAGGCCCAAGGGCTGCATGCAGCCCAGCCCACCCTGCAGCTGCCCCCTGACCCACACCATGGTGGCTCTTCCTCACCAAACAGCCCTGCCCAGCCCTGGGCATGCACCCATCGCTTAGCAACAACCAAACATTGGTGCTCAACTGGCACTGTCTGGGCTGAAACCAAGACACAAGGGAGGGTGCAGTGCAGTGCTAACTCAAGTTTTGGCTAGTAATTGTATGTATTTTGATACATTGGCTAAAAACAGTACTGTGAACAGCAAAAAAATATGCAGCTGTGCTTTCCATTGTGATAAAGGAATTTGAGAACAGGTGTCAAGATATACCAAAAAAAAATGATGATTTTTTTGGCAACTTTCTATTTCATTTTCAGTCAACATAAATACTTTACCTGTGAATTTTCAAATTGAATGTACAGAACTGCAGTCAGACATTCAACTCAAAAATTTGATAATGTCTCTTTACCAGACCTTTATAAGTCCTATCTTACCAGAGAGAAAAATCCCTTGCTTCACAGTTGCATCTTGTTCATGTCATTGCTTTTTGGTAGTGGGTACACTTATGAACAACTGTTTTAAAGGATAAAGCAGAGGAGGAGCAAAATTCATCAAAAATCTCTGATGAACACCTTGAGAACTCACTATGAAGTGCAACCACTCCCATCATACCAGACTGATATGTGAGTTTCACAAATCCAGGGTGAAATAGCCCACGAGTTTTATGTTTTTATTGCCTTTTTAAAAAAATTAAAATACTAAAGACAAAAATACATTTTGTTACTTATATAAATCAACCATATTACATATTTTATGAGAGCTGCTCCAAAAGTAATGCTTGCTATTTTATTATGTTGGCCCATGAAGCAGGTGTTTGTGGTATGGCAGTAGAGGTTGAACATTCACACATTTTGCTGCCATGTGACAGATGGCAGCAGCAGAGCAGTCTGACAAACAGCATCTGACATGGAAGTGTATCTGAAGCAAAAGTGTGTCACTGAATTTCCTCTATGAGGAAAAAAATGGCATCCACTGACATTCATCAATGTTTGCTGAATGTTGATGGTGACCAAAGAGCGGATGTGAGCACAGTGAGGTGGTGGGCACTGCATTTCAGTGGGCCACTTCTACTGGTACAGATCTTGACAAGCACAGAATGCAGGCTCTCATTCACTGCTGGCAAAAATGCATAGCCAGTGGTGGTGACTATATTGAAAAATACTGTTTTGTAGCTGAGAATTTGCTCTGTGAAATGGTGTTACTGTGCTCTTTGTATTGGTTGTAGTTTCCATGGAAATAAATAGGAGACATTACTTTTGGTGCAACCTCTCCGTATGTGGCCTAAGACAATTCTTATTTATTCAGCCCAGCCCAGCCCAGGCAAGTCAGAAGGCTGGACAGCCATGCTTTAACCTAAGCTAGGGGAAGCAAGGGAAAGGAGTGAAGGCCAGACCACAGTTATCAATGTGTTGCTTGTCTGGAGGCAGAACTTGTATAGGTCTCTGTCTTGCTCCAATTTATAGGAGGGAGAGGAGGTTCTTTGAAATATGTATGCCCGGCGTGAGATTAAGAAACAACGGTTCAAATGTTGGTCCGACCAGTTTATTACAAATGTTAATAAGGGAGATGAAGAAAGGGGAGGACGGACACTATTAAGGATTGGGGTGATGGGGAAGGGAAGGCGAGTGATAGAAAATATAGAAAGAGGCAAGAATTGCGTAAAGGGGGGATAGTCACCACCAGGATCCGGCAGTAGTCCCATTGCACAATGTTCCAACGGTCCGAGGCCGAAGGGCAGGAGCAGCAAAGCCGGTCTTGGGCAACGAGAGGGTGCAGGTCAGGGAGGAAGCAGCAGGTCTCAGGTAGCAGGGCCAGGGAAGTCCATCAGCAAACGGTCCGTAGAGAAGGATCTGAAGGCAGAAAGCTCGTGTCGTGGTGAGAGATCAGCCCCCGTGTTGCGGTGAGAGATCAGCCTCCACGTTGCGGTGAGAGATCAGATGGCAGAGAACCCCTCAAGTCTGTCGTGGTGAGAGATAAACCTCCACATTGCAGTGAGAGATCAGTCTCCACATAGCCGTGGTTGTTGGACCCTCTTTTATCCTCCATTTTCTCCTGCCTACGTGACATTCCTGGATGCTTGAGCAAGAGTCCTGTGCATACCTCCTGAGATGGCCATCTTCCTCGAGATAAGTCCACAAAAAAACATCGTTTCCCGGCCATTAGCAGCAGCTTATCTCTCTCTCTCGTTGCCCCTGGCCTTGTCCATCTGTGCTCCTTACAGGATTTCACAATCCTTAGCCAGGACCTGTCCATCAGTGTCCACAAGACAAAAGATTTCTCTGCCTTTGCCCAGGACTTGCCTGGACTTATTCCTTTGAGTCAATGATATAAAAGAATAGTCTCTTACAGTCTCATACTTTTTTTCTATGTGTTAAACAGAAATGCCCAGAAGTGTGGTGAATTAAGAATGATTACCACAGTCTTTAAAGGAAATGGACAGTGGACAGAGGGTTGTTGATTCTCTAACATTTCTCTTAAAAGCTGCAATGAAATATCATTTGAGTTCAGCAAGTGCAACAGTGGACCTGCAAACAGTACCTGGATGGTTTGCTTTTTTTTCACTTTTGGGTAACAAATCTTCTTCTCTTTTACACTGTTTAATGGGTGTCACGTCAAAAAGGTGAATTTAACCTGACAAATCAAGATAATAGGAGAAGGATTCTGGAAGCATTGTTAGAGGTTATGAGATCCAGCTGCAGTTAATTTGAGAATTAATTAACAGAAAGAAGCTTCCAGGCTGTGCTGCAGGACCCTGAGTGAGGCTTGGTTTTCAATCAAAGCTTTCAAAGGAGGAGATTACGCGAAAGAAGCACTGCCAAGTCCACCAAGAGCTGCTTCATGTGACTGCTGTCTCAAAGGAGTACTTGACAGTGTTAAAGCCTTTATTCTGCTTCAAAACAAATACTAAGCTCCTAGTTAGTTTGTATAAAGAGTTGTTTAAATGTTATTATTTGCATACCTGCTGTCAGAAGTCCAATAGCTGTGCAGCACCGTACAGCCTTTTCTACCACAGAAGAACCTAGGCTAAGAAAACAAAGGGCAACATTTTCCTTCTTCTCAATAAGGTTTCTCAGCCTCAGAGCCCCCCAGCTCTTTGGAGATCAGCTCACAGGTACGCGCTAGCTGTCGGTAAGCAGGAGAAGCGGGGTACATCGCTTTTACACACAGAGCCAGCAGTTATCTCAGGAGCTGCAAAGCAGCAGCCCCTCGGGCGAGCTCTGCCGCTCCTGGGAGGCGGCGCGCAGACGGCAGCCAACGGTTTTAACAGTCGTGATGGCCACACGCCGCTGCCCCGATCGCGAGGGCACCGCGGGGACGCCGCGCCCTGCCGGCGCAAACAGCTTTTCGCTGCGGCGCCGTCTCTCCCGTCCTGCTAAGGCAGGTGATTGTCTGGCTGAAACGAGCCCGAAACTACTTTGGTGGGTTTACTTCCTCTGAGTTATGTCTCATTACAGTTAAATATATCATTTCACACATTGCTATAGTTGAGTTCCACTGTTCCACTGTATACAGCATCTAAATTTGCTGTATATCTGTGTGAAGGATTTATTGTTGTGTATATTAAAAGGTGTTAACTAGCTGTGCATATACAGGTTTCAACCTTAGCTTGGCGTCCAAAATTGTAATTTTGCCTTCATTTTACTTTTATAGTAGGTGACTCTAACCTACTCATTAAATTCAGTGAGTAAGCATGCTAGCTAGCTGCTGTTTCTGTATTGTGTGCTTGTGCATACAGTCATCAGAAATTATGCAAAACATGAGAAACAAATGCATGCATGCAGAACTCATAATGCCTTGGAATATTCAAGAATCATTTAGCTGGGACATTTTTTCGGCTATCAGTTAATGTGTACTATTCTTATTATTTATTGCTTTCTTCAGGGAAATGTTCCTGGAAAGACGCAACATCAGATCAAATATGGTGATATCCTCAAGATACTGTGTCTAGTTTTGAGGTTGATGTGTTTATAAGATTAAATGGACCAACTTTTGTGTGCAAAGGGAGGTTTCACAGACATCAGTGTGAACTGATCTCCCTGTAGTTTTCATGTGACTTTGTTGCAGAGACAGTTCTCAGACAGACTATATCACTGCCAGACTCATCTACTTCTCTGTGTTATGTTGTTAGGTACAAGATGCAAGCAATGTCAGAGGCTGCTTCATTTCTATGCCTAGTGTGGATGTATGGATCACCAAGATAGGCTTTATATTTGGTGAGTCTGACAGCATGTTAGTATGGTTCTGTATTTATTCCCCAGTCTCTTAAACTTCTCCCATAGTGCTCTCTTCCTCTTTCGAGTATCTGACCTTAAAGTTAAGCCTCTCATCATCGTTTTCAGCTGTCATGTGCTCTTCCATTTAAAAACTCAGGTTTTCTACTCTAGCTATGCTTACTTTGCTCTTATTCCAGGGAACTACAGAGTTTGGAGGCTGGGCCTCCCAGGCACAATATCATGGGCTAGTGCTGTTGCTGCACAGCCATGGCTGTTTTCAGTATTCCTGTGTACAAAGTATTTCAGGGTGAGATGAGAACAGAACAGGAGGCTACTGTGTTCATACCTGGTCATTTGGATGGTCTTGGGACCCTGGACAGCTCTATTGTCTCAGCCCTGCGGACTCAGGAAAATTATTTACCCATTACTTCCTTGCTACAGTGAAAACAGCAGAAGATCCAGCTTAGAGAACTTCTTGGGTTAGAGAAAAACAAAATTCTTCTTACAAAGAATTTTACTGGCCACCGTTCAAGGCATATAATTCACAATAAAAATAGATGGCTTTGCAAGCTGTTAAGTAGTTCCCATACTTACATTTAGTCTTCTCTGATGTGTACAGGAGAAATGATAAATGTTCCATCAACTCTTCTGTTTACTGTATCATCCAAAGTATGATTAATTTTCCTTTTTCTTGTTATCTGTTCAGGGCTTATTGGTGCTGTTTATGGCAGGTGTTCTTTGTATTAGAATCACAAAGAAGGTTGAGTGACTATCCTTGGTGATTCTTATGTCGCTTTGAACATAAAGGCTGAGCATGAGAAAAAGCAATAACATTAGTCACTTGGGTGTGCAATGGCCAATAATCAGAAAATTGAAAACTGCTACTACTAGATTGTAATATCTCATTTAGTGCTTACTAGACATGGAAAGGCAAAGCATGGTCATGCATGGTCAGCACTGACATAAGCACTGACTACTTATTTGTAGATTTTATCATATCTCACTGATTGACAGTTGATTTCTTGGTCATCTGCTATTTATATATATTATATTTTAGTAATGCATAATGTAATGGCAGCAAATTGGATGAACTGAATTATAATTTTCATCTGCACTAATCACTTCTGGCTAGGTTTTGTTATGCTTCATCAAGATCTAGCTACAATTTCATTCTGATGTTTAAAAAAAAAAAAAATCTTAGACCATACCAAGAAGCAATGAAGACAGTTAGATCCCAGTCCTGCTGCTGAATTCTTAAGAACTCCTGTCTGTCTTACTGAAGTTATCTGTGTTTTGATGGCAGTCATAACTCCACCCTTGAGAAACTGGAAACAAAGTCAAGGTCTGGCAAAGGTCTTGAGAGAACATACACAAAACATGTCCATGGTAGTATTGTGGGCTTTGGCTCCATCCTCTGTCATTAGAACAGAGCCTTCATTCATACAGCTGGGGGGGGGGGAAGCCCAATTTTGGCTAAAGCAGTACATCTACTTGTCTGGAAGTTCATGACCTCTTTCACTGTAACAATCTTTGATGTCCTTACTGAAAAGGAAAGAAAAGAAGGTATAGCTTTAGAACAGTCTACTCCTTTACAGTAATCTTGGTGTTGCTTTTTACCAAATCAACGAGCCTTTTTGATAATTTGTACACCTAGAAAACACGAGAACACAAGACTGTGTTCCAGGTAAATATAATAGATGTGGCATTGAATATCTTGTCTTTGTCACTGCCCGGTTATTTTTGGTACCTCATGTACAATAGAGGATTTTCATTCACTGAAAAATGAATCTGCACATAATAGAAAATCAATCGATGGCTATCATAGCATCTCCCACTAGTCATTAGCATGTGAAGCCCTATTTTGTAATTAACAGAGCTGATCCAAAGGTGGAACAATATAAATGTGCTCACTTTGTTTCAAACAGCTTATAACTTTTTATTTCACAAGGTGATTACTGGTGTCAGCAATAATGACTGCCCACTAAGAGAGAAAATGTATCTTCAATACATTTTATGAAGTTTTCCAAGAGATGTGCTGATCATGATGAGTTGATATATTCTTGTCCTTAGAAAGAGGAAAGGAGAGAGAAGAAGTAGAAGCTCTACGCATATACACAGGACAATTTATACTTCTACAGTTGTAGCTTGTCTTTTAGATCTCCATCCCATGTCCATGTTATCCTGGATAGAATGTTGCCTCAATGTGTACTGTTGTTCATTGACTTGAGGTTGCTGTCCATCTACTTTGCTACATTTTCATGTTACAACAATATATTTATTTGCAGCGAGGAAAATGTCTAACATCTCCACTATGGCTTTTCTCTATTTAGAGAGAAGATTGAAGCAAACTTTAAAGAAAAACAACCTAGTCTGATCTGAGATAATGTGAAACTTCAAGATCACAGGATGTTCTAGTTCTGTTTTGTCAGCTTTTAGAGGCAAAGTCCAGCTGTCCAATGTTTTTGTAACCCTGTAAACAGTTTTTTTTTTTTTTTTTTTTTTTTGCTTGAGATGTGAAAAATATTGCTTCTTGTTCTCTTATAGGCTTGTTTTAGTAAGGAATTTAGCTTGCATAGTCCCAGGTGACATACATCATATTTCTAGCTTGGACTCTTCATCGGTTATACTTCAAATATCTAAAACGAAGTACAGGAAATTCTGTGTTCCAGTTCTAGGTCCAGGTCTAGGTTGTGTCTTCTGTTTTCCACCAATAAATAGGACCATTTGCCTGCTTTTATTATGAGAGCCTTCTCCATGGGAAGCATATAAGATACTGGATGAGTAAAGAAGTTCAGTATTATGTGGACTGTTGTGACTACAAATTCATGCAGAGTAAATGCAAAATTAGATAAATAGCACGTGCTGCATACTGCCAGTAGCAGTATCAGCACCTATATTAACACTCCTTGTTCCAGCAGTATTGCTCAGTGCCTTCCAGTTCATGTGGTAAAATTATTTATTTATTTAGAGGCTGGATGGTCTGGAAGCAGAGTGAAGTTACTGTAATGACAGTAGGTGAATTCTGGACATTAAAAAACAGAATGACCAATCCAGGTAGACTAGACTTGATTTTATTAATAAAATTTGTATTTTCCTCTTTGAGGTGACAGTTACAAACTTTGGTTCAAAAATAGAAGAAAATATAAACAGCAAGAAGTTGACTTTTGAAATCTTATTTTTACATGTATAAATGTGCATGAGAAAGTACCAGTTGGAAATGAGCCAGCAGAAGCTATTACTATTTAATTTAACAACTTATAAGAAACAGAAACAAACATTTATTTTCAAGTCTTACATATATTATGAAAAATAATTACAAAAGGATTTCTGCTGCAAAATTAAAATGCAATTTCTACTTATAACTACCTGAATGAAGTGTTCAAAGGGAAAGCCAAACCAACTTTTTTTGGAGAAAGTTGAATAGCGAATTTTAACAATTTGAGTCAAAGACAGCTCTGTAGAAAGCAGTCCCCTCATGTTGCTTAGCAACTATGTAGAATCACATGACCTAGACATATTGCATTCCTGGCCTTCAGTTTAAAATAACAGGAAAAAATAATTTATATTAATGGGATGGGCAAATATTTTGTAGGACCATTCTGTGGAACTTCTAATACCCAGTTTGGGAAACAAACATCCATTGCTGCTTACTAAAATTCTAAATAAACACTGCAAAAATCCATAAATAACTGTTTAGAATACAGTAATCCAGTTTTAATATTTATGCATACCAAGTAAGCACAACAGAAACAAATTCAGATGAGATACATTGGGGGGGGGGGGGGGGGGGGAAGGAAAGCTATATGACTGATTTAATTCACACAGATTTTAACAGAAGTTTGGTTTGTTGTTTTCTGTTTTTTGCTTTTTTTACATATTCTCCCTGCCCAAAAATATGAATTTATTTATTTTAGATATATACAGATTTTGTATGAGATTCTGAAATTAGAAAAGAAAATAAAAAGTCTGAGGTATAGCACCATGGAGCACAACACCTTTGAAGGTGCTTTCAGTATTGAAATTCATCACGTAGTAATATCAGCAGAAAAGGGTATTTGAGTGTGCTGCTCAAGATCTTCCAGTTTTGCCACCTTAAGGCTTTTTGGCGACTTCAAATAACAAAGCTCTTCAACAACAATATATACAAAGGGATTTTATTATTAATCAGAAATTAAAATGGCTTCACTGGCAATTACAGATTTATTTTTTCAGAATACATAAACAGTATTGACAGTGTAGTTTTGTAATTATAAAATAAGAGCCAGATGCAATTTAGAGGCACATGCAAGTTTTGCAAATGGACAGAGAAATAACAGTACAGTACTGTACACAGAATAATTACAGTTTATTAAACACTTTCATAACACCTCTTTGTAATCAAAGGAGCACCATGTCATTGTTCTTTTTTTCTTTTTTTAAACAGCACCAAAGGTATCCAAAGGTGGGGTGGGGTGTTGATAAAGTGAGCCCTATGTTGTCTGTCTGTGCCACAGCATCCTTGCAGAATTAGTTTAAGTCATGTGATTCTGGCCCTTCAAGGGCAACAGTTACTTTCTAGATGAGACATAAGTACACAGCAAGACGTATTTTCTATGCCATTCTTATTCAAAACTTGCATATGGCATGAAGTGGGTTGGTAGCACCAGAGTGCCACGTTTTTGATGATCTGATCTTTTTCTTAAATTTAACCAAGGAAGCAGACAGGACCAACCTCAAATCCAAACTTTTGGCTTTGATCGCCAAAGTCATTGATCATCACATCAACTATAGGCACTTGGTCTATTTTGGGTGTGTTGATTTCAATCACTGTCTTTGCGTAGCCCTTTCTTGACTGTTAAAAAAAAAAAAAAAAAAAAAAGAAGCAAAAACAAATATATCAAAGGAGTAAATAAGTATGCACTGTAGATCTTCATAGGCTACCTCTGAAGTTTGGAATTTATAAATGATTGCCTGATGTTACAAATTCTAAATTTATTTTAAATATGTGATATTGAACATTTCTGATTTTAGAAAGGAAAAAAAAAAGTAAGACATTTAACGTTCTTTAAAGAATTCACACCTATACTAATTTATGATAATATTCTTGTAGTAGTGAGGATGTTCTCCTTGTAAAAAAATCACTAATTAGTTCTGAGAGAGAAGAAACACCTAGTTCTAGGAAGAAAGACTCTAACTGTCCTACAAGATATTACATAAAGTTTTTGGACATGGAAGAAAATAGCAGTCTGTCAGGACTGATTAGAGATGTTCGGAAGCACACTCTTACTCCCTAAAAAGGCTTTCTGCCTTCTCATTATGTTAGTTATCAGGATTGTTGCCTCAGTTTCAGCTGTGACGGTTTTTCTTCATAGTGTCTAATATCATGCTGTGTTCTGGTTTTAGGAGAAAAGCGAAAGGCTGTTTAGCTGCCTGCTGGGTTAAACCACAACAACTGTACTTCATTCAGATGGTCTCTTGTGTCCTTCTGAAACCATTCCACTTTCAACTATGCCAGGATGAGCATATTCAAACTGGAAGATCTTAGTATTCTCAGATTAATGATGAAAATTACACCCTAAATTGCTTATGTTGTCTCTGGAGCTTTACACACATCCACTGTGGGCAATGAAAGCAAAATGAAGGACATAGAGAAAGACTGACATGAAACAGTCATATATTAGAACTTTGTTATTGAGAGGAGGAGACTGCCTTTATCTAAGTTGTTTCTTCGTCTCAGTATGTATCCTACCACTTCCAGGTCTCATTTTCTATCACTGATTTCTCAGGAACTCACTTCAGATGCTTCCATATCAAACTACAAAATAATTAATGAAGGTTTAACTGTCACATTCTCCTGTAGTGTTCTTGTTTTCAAACTATTCTGCTTCTGAAGAGAGGTTACACCTTTAAAGACCGTATTGGAGAGGTGGTCAGAGAGCTCTTTGGAATTTTAGCTGAGCTAAGAGCAGAAGGTAAAAAATGCAATCCTGGAATTTCACCTGGCTTTGATTAATATATATATGAGAAAAGGAAATATATATATATATAGGAAAAGGAAAGGAAAAAGTAAAAATATAAAGGAAAAAGAAATATATATATATATTAATATGTATGAGAAAATAATATATATATATGAGAATAGATATATATATGAGAAAAGGAAACACAACATCACCTAACTATTACCTAACTATTCAGTTAATTCACTATGTGTGGGTTATGGCTTAGGTCATACATGTTTTTACTATATTTCTTATATATTATGATTATAAATATATTCTGTTCCTGGGCTGCTTCCTCTAATTATGCTTGTTTGCTTCTGTTCTCTTACACAGTACTTATACAAGAAAACAGTCTAGTTTCACATTGGTGCTGACAGCCTTGTATCTATACCAGGTTTGTTCTATTTCTGTTGCTTGGCTGATGGTAATATTTATTTATTTATTTATTGTACATATGAAAAAATTGAATAAAGGACTGGTGTGTGTATTCTAGTTAAAAACTACTAAAGGGCAGTCTATTAAAAGTAAAGATTTTAGAAAGCTTTTCTCAGGAGAGAGCTGTGCAAAACAAAAAAAAAGAATTTGTTTGATTTCTACTTTAATTGATAGGCAGGTTTTGTAAAGAAAATTCTGAATCTCTACTTACCGCACAGCCATCAAGAAGCGCTTTGATGTAAGGATTGTTGTCGTAAGACATCTCTTCATCGTTTGATCCTAAGAACCTTAGTGCTTTGTCATAGCTGTCAGATGAGGCATCATGCCAAGCTACGGACTGATGGCAGTTGTATGTGAAATTTTGTCTGGCAGAGGCACTCAGTAGTTTAAGGAATGTCATTTGAACCATATTAATGGAATTGCCTTCAACATCCACATATGAAAGCTAAAAAATATAAGAAGTCACATGAATATTTGTGTTAAAATGCAGAACAAAATTACTGTTGATGGAAGAACCACATAACTGTCCTTAATAAAAAAATAAACCATCACATCCCTTTTTAAGAGATTTTAAAGTTCAATAAAGCTATAACTCTGTAAATAGTTTTTCACATTGTAACAACGTATTTAGTAAGCATGCATTTTTTTTCTAATGGGAAAGACACATTTACCACTACCATATCATGTAAAATAGCAGAATGTCTTTGGGAATCTGTTTGTAGTTAATTAAAAAGTTACATCAGCTTGCACCCTCATTTTTCCATACTTAGTATATTTCCAGTTATCTAACCAGAGCAGGAAATCTGTACTCCAGCTGCTTTACTGTAATTAAGTGGTGATCTGTGGTCTGCCAGAAGCCAGATCCTCACCATCAGCTTTGCAGGTGACTGTTGGGATTGTTGTGCATTTACAGAGCACTGGTACAGTACAGCGCATGCTCCTGCTGACCAGTGGCAAGAGGCCTTGTAGCTGCTCTTATATTTAGGGCAAAAGGACCGAGTATGAAAAGTCTTAAGTTTGTTATTATCTCTATATTTTAAGATTCCTTGGGATCTCTTGATCATTCATAACATGTACTTGATTCGTGTATATTACAATGATCACTTACAAGTTTGCCACGCTTAAATTCACTAAACCAAGATCCTGGATTCTCTTTTGGCCAAGATGAAATTCTAACCTGTGTGGTAAAACAGTGGAGATATAACTATTTAGAACATGGGTTAACAGATAAGAAGGTTTTAAATTACCTGGAACAAATTTCACATAAGATACTAAAAAAATGGCTTTTCTTTCTGTGTTCTCAGCATTTTTAGAAGCTCTAAAATAGAATGTTTTTCTTGTATAGAATGCCTTCAGGTTCATTACTTTAAATAGAATCCAATGTGTTAGCTTGTAAAGAGAGATAATTCTATTTAACGCATACATGACTCTTATCAGATGACCAGTGTAATTCACTGGTATAAACTGCTACTGTGAGGAGTATCCTCACAGTAGCAATTAAGTAAATTAAGAGTTTTCATTGATTTTGATTCTGATATGTCTGTCTCTTTTAGAAAAACTTTTGAAAGTCATTCTCTACACTACATGCCCCTTAGAGGCCGTTTATACCAATAAGTGAGGACACACACTGTTAATACTTTGTTTTATATCTACTTTGCCTAGATATAGATATAGATGAACCCACAAGAGAAACTTCAGAGTATAACTTCAGATGTCAAACTCTAGATCATGCATTTAAACCTGCTGCATACCTATGTTGCATTCCAGAATTCAGTGAAAGTTCTACAAGGATGTGCATAAAAAGCACTATCTAAGCAAAAGTAAAAATGTCGTGTGTTAATTCTGTGCACCATTTTACTTCTTTATTCAGATTTATGTAAATTCAAATATAATCAGAAAGATACATATATGAAAAAATATGACAGTGTAATTATTCTGTTTATTTCAACATTGCAGTAGTATATCGTTATCTGTCAACAGTGAACTGAAAACACAGACTGGTACTTACTCCTTCAGATTTCTTATCTGGGTAGATGCAAGTTTCCCCACCTGCTGTGAAATTGCAATACACTTTGAAGGAGTCTCCAGAACAACCCTGGTTGGGATCAATCCAATATTCCCCTGAAACAAGTGAGAAAAGCCTTTGAAAATGTAAATGGTGTTTGGAAGATCCAGATTTTTTACTACCTAATAGTGCTCCAGAATTTGTAGCGAAGTCATTTTATCTTCATGATGAGAAAACAACCCATTCTTTTCAAAAACATCACAGAATAGTTGAAATTGGGACTTCTGGAGTCATCTGATGCAACACCTCTGCCAAGGGACTTATAAAGCATATTTTCTAGGTCCATGCCCAGACAGCTTTTGAATATCTCTAAGTAGGGATGCTCTGCAATCTCACTGAGCAACTTACTCTGTTGCTCAGTCACCCTCACAGTAAAGAAGTGCTTCCTGATACTCTGATGGAACCTCAGCTTCTCAGCTGAACATGAACTAGCAGTGTGCCCAGGTAGCTAAGAATGCCAATAGCATCTTGGCTTCTATCAAAATAGTGTCTCCAGCAGGACTAGGGAGGTGACTGTTCCCCTGTATTTGGCACTGGTGAGGCTGCACCTTGAGTACTGTATTCAGTTTTGGGCCCCTCACTACAACAAAGACACTGATGCCCTAGAAAGTATCCAGAGAAGGGCAATGAAACTGGTAAGGGGTCTGTAGCACGCATCTTATGAGGAGCAGCTGAGGGAACCAAGATAGTTTAGTCTGGAGAAGAGGAGGCTCAGGGGAGACTTTATTTTTTCTCTATAAATACCTGAAAGGAGGTTGTATTGAGGTGGTAGCCAGCGTCTTCTCCCAGCTAACTAGTGACAGGACAATAGGGAATGCCTCAAGTTGCACCAGGTGAGGTTCAGGTTGGGTATTAGAAAGAATTTCTTTACAGAAGGAGTGGTGAGGTATTGGAACAGGCTGTCCAGGGAAGTGGTGGAGTCACTGTCTCTGAAGGTGTTTAAGGAAAGGGTACATGTAGTATTTAGGGACATAGTTTAGTGGGCAGTATTGGTGGTAGGTGAATGGTTGGACTACATCAACTTAGAGGCCTTTTCCAACCTTTATGATTCTACGAACCTCTTGCATTTTGGTTTGTGCCCATTGCCTTGTGTCCTGTCACTGGGCACCACTAAAAAGAACCTTTATATGTATTTATGTACATGTATACATTTATACATATGTACACTGCATTATTTGTCGCCTCTGTTGCTTATAAAAAAATAATGCTGAGATCAAAGTCTATTTTTATCTACATCCTTTTGTTTTCATTTAATTTTATTTCAAACAATGACTTTATTGCAGAATAGTGCTTAGGGTTAGGAGGAACTGCAGTGACTTCGGTACAAAGGAGGAAGGTCATAATGTGTGAAACATACATTACAGGTCTCAACAATTTAGCTATTTCACTATTTCAGCTGAAGGATAATTTATACTTGTGGTAATAGAACTCTCAGTACAGATCCAGCTTTAGGCAGAAATAAACTATGGCCTAAGGCAGAGGTAGAAATTTGGAGTGATTTTCATACATATGTAGAAAGGACCTGATTGTAGCTGTCAAGTACCTAAAGCTTCCATTCAGAGAAATGGAATTCTCAGGCAAAACTGTTTTTTACTACTGGGTTTTGAGGCTGAACACAAGTGAAACTTTGGACTGCTTTAAGTGATGAAAACACATTAACTAATGCATGTTGGAGTCACATAGTGGGAAAAAGAGCTGAAACTTGCATGAGGCTTCCTATAGTTTCAGCAGTCCTACCAGGTTGTGTTTTGGTTTGACTGGGATCGAGCTAATTTTCTTCTTGGCAGCTCATATAGTGCTATGTTTTGGATTAACAATGAAGACAGTGCTGTAACACACCAGTATTTTAGTTGTTAATGAGCAGTGCTTACACAGAGTCAAGGTATTTTCTATTTCTCAAGCTGCTTGCCAGTGAGGAGACTTGGGGTGCACAGCTGACCTAAGCAGACAAAAGGGATATTCCATATTGTATGTTGTCATGCTCATGAAACTGGGAGGGTTGGCAGGAGATCTGTTGCTGCTCACAGACTGGTTGAACATTGGTTGACTGTTAGTGAGCAATTGCGTTGTGCACTGCTTGTTGTTTTTTATCCTTTGGTTCCCTTTCTCTTGTTAAACCATATTCATCTCAAGGTGCAAGTTTTCTAACTTTTGCCCTTCTGATTCTCTTTCACCCAGCCAGCCAGATGGAAGCTGGAGATTGAGCAAGTGGCTGTATAGTGCTTGGCTGCTTAATGGCATTATACCACAACAGATTGGCAGGGCTAAGAATTCAGACCCTACAATGCTAGAGTGAATGAAAACTGGGGATAAAAGAGAGCTGTAGTCAATCCAGGGTCTGCTAAAAATCAAATCTTTAAAAAACCCACCATTGTAATTATAATGATGATTTCTGTGATCTGGGTACTTATCTCTAGTTAATTTCATAGCAGGACAGCAAATTACTTTCTTACACTACTATTCTAATTCACTTTCAGGCAAAAAGTGGAAGTTTAGAAGAAACATGACAAATTCTTTCATTGCTTCTGTATTCTTAATACAGGGCAAAGACAAAGCATTTATGGTATTTTAACATTCTGTTGATTTGGGCTGTGTTTACTGAAAACAGTCTTTCCTAACTGAAAGTCTTGCCTCTGCAGAATTTTGCATTTTAATGAATGTGTTTACTTTTATGTTAACCAGAATAAAGTTACTTTGATATGAAAAAAGCTCCAAACAATAAGCAAATACTGCTAAATGAAGAAGACAAATGTGGCCTATAAAAAGCATTCATTACTCCATAAGTACTGAATTGTAAAATACGTACTTTTCACATAGCACATATACTGCTAAACTATTCCTTATGGCAACCATCTGCTTTTATCTATCTAGACTGACAGCAATAGAGTATTATTAGACTGTCAAAATCTATTTTTTCTTCCATTTAAATAAGAAAAATATTGCTTTGAACTGGGAAAAAAGTACCCATTGCAATAGAAAAGAAGTATGAAACCTAAAAGCTGTGCAAAGGTTAGGTTGGCTTTCCCTTAAACTTTTCCACAGGAGTAAAATCAGTTTGAAAGAAAGAAGAAAACAACAGAATAATAAAATAAATGATTAAATAATTAAATGAAAGTTATCATTCAGAATACGGCAACTAGTTCATGCCACTGCATTTTATGAAGCTAGGGCTTAGCATTAAATGCTATCAGAGAAACTTGCATATCCATTTGCTGAATGATACAGAACAAACAGTGGTCGTCACTCAGTAGACCAAATTATTGTTTCTAAGGATAAAAGAAAAGTAATTTTTGAGAGTCCTATTCAATTATAAATTGCATATAATACCAGTGATACTTCTTGTATTATACTAAGCTGAAGTATATAGTTACTAAAATAGTTTTCATTTCTTTTAAAAGCTCTAAACTATCTCAGCATGCTGACATTTGTGATTTTACTTCCATTGATCTAAATAGCTTTAATCTTTCATCCCTTTCCTGTTTGCATAGTTCTGGAAACACAAAGCCCACATTTCTAAACAAGCACTGTTTTTAGCAGCTTGAAAGTTTTATTTCTAAAACTAGATCTGGTTATTTATTTAAGGAATTATGGCTTTTACCAACAGAACATCTCTACACTCACGTTTTATAAACAGAACACTTTTATACCTGCAAATATTGATTTAATGACGTTGTTTAGCAACTATATTAACTTTCTACCAATAATTAACAATACTGCCCAAGTTTCATAGCAGATCATTACCTCAGCCTTGTTTGCCTTTGTCATGCAATATTAACATACCATCTGGGAAGTCTGGGTGGCAGAGCTGCAAGTCTTTGCAGGTTCGGGCTGGGTTGTTCTGAGTGCCCATTGGATACTTCATATACTCAATGTCTTGCTTCAGTGAATTCAGTGAACCAAAGATCTCTTCCATGCCATCAGAATAATCCAGAATATTATCACCAGCATCAGATACCATGTAATCGGGAGATCTTCTAGTCTTTTTGGGTGACTGGATTGGCAGTGGCTGAATTACTTCACCTGGAGGACCCTGAATGGGAAAAATATTATCTTTTCTGTTGATTATCCAGCTGCATAAATATGGAGACAACAAAACACGGCTTGGAGATGCTTTGGATAGGCTTTTTTCAATTCATTTATTTAACTTATTTCCTTCAGATTTATGCCAATTTGCTTGCACAAAAAAAAAAAAAAAAAAAAAAAAAAAAAAAAAAAAAAGATTGTAGAAGGCTAAACCATTGTTTTGCTCTAAATTCTTCCCTAGACATTGCAGTCTGGGGAAGCGTGTTATCCTCACATAAGTGTGTAGAACTTATTTGTGATTTCCTTTATATCTCCAGCAGTTCCCTGAAGAAGAGGCATAGCCTGTAGCAAATAAAAACTGTAGGTGTTTCCATAGGTGAAACTTTAAAATTACACATAGGGTCTACAAACCAGTATTTTATTTCACAATTTGACATATTTCATTCAGATTTTCACTGTTTTCACTCTGGATTATTATGCTATGAGAAAGAAATAGTAGAAACAGAAAAGAATTAACAGTGGGAAAAGAAATTCATTCCATTTTCTGTGCTTCAATATGACACATTAAATAATAATTGGAAGTTTTTTCTTTCTTTTTTAAAATGTCTAATGGATTTTTTTCAGAGCAAACAATGTATTTTTTTCTCTGTTAGATTTGTGTTTCCTGACAAATTAGTTTTCAAATAATCATTATTATTTTCCTTCTCTGCAAGTCCACAAGTGCCATTTTCTATCTCCACCAAAACAGCGTCATCACAACAGTAGAATATGCTTGCATCAAGAAGGAGTTCTTACTTACTGGAGGACCAGGTGGGCCAGGTAAACCACTGTCACCCTTTTGGCCAGCAGGACCCTATAAAGTAATGAAAGAAATGTGTTATTGACCATACTACTTTATATTAAAAAATAATGTACACACAGAAATGAAGCACAAAACCAGAAAATATGGAGAATTACTCACACTGGATCCTTTGGAACCTTTTGGACCTTGGGGACCCTATGGACAAGAGTATAAGCATGTAGTTGGAATATATTCCACAAAACATGGGAGTGTTTAGAACAGGAGAACTGGGTGAAATTACTTACAGGTAAACCAGGAGGACCAGGGGGTCCGAGTGGACCAGCAGGACCAGAAATTCCCTAAGAAAGAATAAGGACAGAATTAAAGTATTTTTTGTACTGGACTGAGTTAAGAAATGTAGATCTATTGAGAATGGTAGTCCTACTAAGTGCCCACCCCTGAAACTAAAGTTTCCCTTTAGTCCATTTGCTAGGGTCCAAAATAATTTTTAAATTTAAAATACAATCTGACAGTTTTAGTGTCTCTCATGCTCCAGCATTTATAGTCACAACACTGTTCTCCTTCAGATAAACGTTAAAGCTTCATATTTTACAGAGAGTTTTAAAACATAGCTTAATAACCAGGAAAAGAGAGTTTGCTTTGGGTAGTATGTAACAAGACTGGCGCTGGTAGTTATCTGATACCTAACAGAGGTATACTGTTTCCTTCATCAACAATCTGTGTCCTGGTTTTACCTTGTGTTTATACAATGCCTATGAAAGCTTTAAACTCCAGCTGGAGATTCTGAGTATCAATGTTTATAGTAACTTCATGTGTCTCCTGCAAGAAAGACATACATGAAACTTGAATGAAAGCAAAAGAGTGTTTTACTTACTGCATCACCTTTGGCTCCAGGAGACCCCTGTGGACCAGGAAGACCCCTATCACCCTTTTCACCTTGTTCTCCTGGAGGTCCAATCAGGCCAATCAAACCAGGATGTCCCTAAAAAAGGTAGAAGAAGCTAGAGAGTAAGAACATGATATATATAAAGTTGATGTGCTTTGTAAACACACAAATTAGAGCTTTCAAATGTCATGAGTTGTTTGTTATCAAACAACTTCATTGTTTCATTTGAAATACTATTTTGCAAGTATATTCACTTTCGATAGTCGGCCTTTGAATTTGGAGATTATTATCAAGCTGTGTATTACGCAGTGAAAGATTTAAGTGCAACACAGGCCTTTCTAAAACAAATGCAAAAATAATAAAAGTGGGTACAGATTTCATACAAACTTCCACGCTTACATGCTAATAAGAATATTATTTGTGGAAACAAATGTGCTACTCTTATTACAGCTATATAAACAGCTGATCTACACATATAAGCAAAAATTGTAATTCGTATGTTCATATTTCTTTCTCTATACACTTCTTCCCTGATACCCAAGCAATCAGTAGAGGGTTGGGACTGTATTAGAAAATGGCATCCCAAATCTCTCAATCCATTATTTCAGAATAAAGTACTGTAACTGTTAAATATTTACACTTTTTTATTTCTGTTTATTGTAAAAGCAAAGGTTCTCTTTACATCAGTGTCCTTGGGGCTTTCATTGCAGGAAAGAGTTGTAAGATCAATAGATTACTGCAAAGAATAATCCTTTTCTTTCTACTTATCTCTGGGGTATCAGATGTTACTTTAAGCTTCATCATTATCATTAAGGGTATGGAAAGCTGACTGATGGATTACTTAGGGTTTCTTGCTTTCTCATTAAAAAAAAAAAAAAAAAAAAGTGTATTTCTCTGCTAATTTTATACAGACTTATGTACAAGGCCAAAATTACAGAGGCTCAAACAAGGAATAAAGATGTTTTCATATACCTTCTCTCCTTTGGATCCTGGATCTCCTTTCAGACCAGGCAAGCCAGGTGGGCCCTAAATAAATAAAAAGAAGTAATGTAAAAGTAAGTTGTGACATACTGTACAAATCAAGTTTTCCTGAAATATTTTAAAGGTAGTGTAACTACAGGGTCATTCAGTGGATGATGGTTGTGATTCAGAGCCCAAGATAACATTGGCATGGATCTTTAGAATGCCGTAATGATGTTATTGTAGCATTTAAATTACTTTATAATTAGAAATCTATAAAGACTGTAATTATTAGAAATTTATGAAGAAGGAAAGAATTACTAAATTCATAAACAGTACCGAAAGCATCCAGGAAATTACGTGATAGACAAAGCAATTTTCAATTGAATTTTTGTTGATTAGCCTAATTTTGAGTGTGGTTACATTTTTATTTTATTAGTACTTCCACCATAACTGCTGTACCTATCCTGTTGTAAGACAGTAGTATGTACTTCTGCAGCCCTTTATTTCATAAGACAGTGGAAACAACCCCTTATTTTTTTTTTCTTCCAGGTTATTACAAATCAGTAAATGACATTGCTGATTGTAACAGCTCCTCAATATTGCTTTGTTGAAGAACTACCTCATGCTTAGGTTCTGTACTCCAGATATTGTCTTGGGATTACAATTTCCTTGATTTACAACCTGAAATTCCTGCATGACAATGAATAATGCAGTTAAATTTTCTATTTTTTCTACTTATATTCTATTTATAGAATATTCAAGTTCTTTCTACTCAACATTGCAAGCTTAATGTCATCGAGGTATGATAGATCCAATAGTACATACAAACCCATGGTTCACCAATACTGTAGTAAATATGGTAACATTCGCACACACGCATACACAAAAGTGAGCTCCAAAAGTAATGCCTCCTATTTTATTACACTGGCCTACAATATCAGAGACAGATAGATGTTGGTGGTATGGCAGTACAGGTTGAACCTTCCCACCAATTTTCAATTACATTTTGTTGCTGTGTGGCAGCAGAGCAGCAGTCTGACAAAATGGCGTCTGGAAGCGTGTATGAAGCACAAGTGTGTCCTTTGCTCCATGAGGAAAAAATTGCACTCACTGACATGCATCAACATGTGGACATCAGAGTGGATGGTATCACAGTAAGGTGGTAGGTGATGCATTTCAGCAGTGATGACAATGATGTGAAAGGCAATCCATGTTCCAGATGGCCACGCGCAGCCATCACACCACAAAATGAAGAGTATCTCCATTAGCTCATCCATATAAGTTGGCTAATGGTGGTGGCTATGGTAAAAAAAACAGAAACAAATAAACAAACAAACAAAAAAAAAACCCAGTGTTTTGTAGCTGAGAATTTACTCTACCCAATAGTGTTCTTGTGCTCTTTGTATCTGTTGTAGTTTCCATGGTAATAAATAGAAAGCATTACTTTTAGACTGGCCTATATACTCAGGTTTTGCAGTACTAATCTGGGCTATTCTGAACTCCTTTAGAATCTCCTATACTCTCTCTGGGCCTCTGTTCCTCATCTGTTGTATAGGGAGAATACTCTTACCTTAAAGAGATTTCAAAGTGATATCTTTTTATAATTTTTATATTTATATGAACTTTGGTTCATAAATAGTATATATGAAGCTTGATAAAAATCTTCTTGTGTTTCTTTTTTCTCCTCCAAGTAAGTTTTAATTTTATTTCAATCCTGATTTAAAATTTTAGAGGAATTTTGGGAGATTTGAGGAATCTTCTGAGGTTTGTATGAATAACATTGCTAGTTTTCTATAATTTGTACAGAATGAGGTGAAAAACTCAGGCTGTGTATATGTAAGCACGGAAAAGGCATTCATTTCTCAGAGGCTATTAATCTCACACTAACACGTATGCATTAGGAGCTGAGCTGCTGAAGTAAGCTGGTAACTCATTGCTATTAGTCTCTTGCTTGCAGTAGATATCTGTGAAGTTATAATACAAACAGCAGTAATAAGTGACCTTTTCAACCTGGCACAGTTTCAAGAAGTGCCACAACACTCAATGTACAAAATATTATTCAGTGTGTATTCTTTCCGTCTCTACTTCAAAATATCATTAGGTGCAAAAGCGTAAGCAAATACATAATTCATGAATAAAAGTTGAAATTGTAAAGTTTCTGGAATACAGAATCAGACATTCTCACCTGCAGTGTGTTGTGCTCTACTTCAAATCTGCTCTCATACTGTTCTCCTGTTAGTAGAACTAGTGGGAGGGAGGGAGGGAAGAGAAGGATGGAGACCTAACCTCAACAATATATAGATAGAAACTCTACTTTCTTAAAATCTGAAATGAATTCTAAGTTACAGCAATGCATCTAAAAAAGTTCTTGTTGAGATGAAAGGAAGCCAGGGCATTTGGGAGTATTTTAATTCATTCATACACTCAGCTTCAGATTTGAATCGAATAGAAAAGTTCTCAAATGTTGGAAGAGAAACCTTGATGCATTTGGAGCTTCTGGTGACTGACATATGAGAAATGGATGGTTATTACTGATGAATTCAGTTCATTATTTTTTTTTCCAGCAAAGAATTGTAACCAAGGAGATTTCAGTCCCATTATTTATGTGTCTTGTGCCATTCATTTGTAAACGGGGCAAATTATTTAAGCTATGCCCTTTTTGGAAGCATAAACTCTTTAGAGAGGGTATTTATTATGGATTTAGCACAGGTCAGTGTTTTCAGTTTTTTACTCTTTAGTTAACTTGCTTAACATACTGAATATGAATATCAACATTTTGTAGCTTGTGCCCACAGTGTTGGTTTTTTTTAGCTTTATAGAAAAGTTTACTAAAATAGCAAGTATAGATAGAAATAATGATATAATTTGGTAGTATGTTATATTACCTAAAAAAATTAATTTGCTCTAATTATATTATAAACACATAGCAAAATTTACTTGACTACTTTGCATCAAGCTAACAGGAATGTTTTTTGTTCCAGTTTTACAACAATTAGGCTAGTGGGTAAAGCTAATTTACAAAGCTGTACATTTACTGTAACTTGCCTTACACTACAACCAGACCACTAAGAGAACCTCAATACATGCCTTAGGACTAACACGTTGCTGTCAAATTCATAAATCAGAAATGATATAAACTCAATTTTAGCTGAAATGACAAAGAAAAAAATCCTCATGGAAGGTGAATTTGGTTTTATCCAACAGTATGGCTAAAATTACAGTTTCATTATTATATTCATGGGAGCAGCCAATGTTGCTCTGATAACTATTTTATCTGATGTCTTCCTGTTTGATCTGTACTGCTTATGTATTAGCAATTATAAATATTTTATCAGTTTCACAGTTGCAGCACTCAATGCCTACTGCAACATTATAAAAGAATGTTAATGTAAAGAGCATTAACATAACTTGAGAACATGAAGAAAAGGATAATGGCCAATGAATTATATAATGCCGTTCAGCTTGCATTGCTGGCAACCAAAGTTGATATTGTGGCACTGCTATTTTGTGTTCCACGGAAACATGATATACAGTTCTAACTGATGCCCTAGTAACTGGGAACTTGTTTCACTCAGACCCTTTTAAACACTTTGCTCATGTATTATATTTCCTGGGTCTGCCACAGTGAACAATGGACAGGTCGCTGTTGTTCATTTTTACAAAACCTGCATATTTTCTTCTGATGTAAAAGTCTCTTTTTGGGCTTGCTTCTAATTTTTTTGTTTTTTCTTTTAAGTATGGGTATGATCTAATCTTTTACCCTAGAAATAATGTTTTCACTGGCAGTCACTAAAATCAATGCATGTAAAAAAAAATACCACTGGAAAGGAAACAAAAGAATTTAATGTGTTAAGATTTGCTGATGCAGGGACAGAAGTTTTACACTAACTTATTCCACTCTTCAGCTGGTATAAATCAGCTGCATTCAACAAAGCTGTCTACTAAAGCAAAGCAGTAGATTGAAGCAAGTCATAGGCATCAATTTCTGACAGGGTAGAAGAATAGCAACTTAGTGCTAGGAACTGACTTACACATTCGTTTTTTTCTATGATATGCACAGACATGTTAATGGTGTGTTTTAAAGGCTGCTTTTTATGTTTTGGCACTGAAGAGAAGCATACTCACCAGTGGCCCAGGAGGGCCATCCTGGCCTGGTGCTCCAGGTAGACCTTGTTCTCCCTAGAGAAAATAAAAAATTTGCTTTACTGGAGAATATGCAGTAAATGCAATGCTTAAAATACTATATGCTCAGTTTACTCACCACAGGGCCAGGAATGCCCCGGAGACCTTCAGGGCCAGGTTTTCCTGCTGGTCCCTGAGGACCAACTGGACCTGTTTTTCCAGGAGCTCCTTCTGCACCAGGTTCACCCTAGAAAGAATTAAGAGGTCAAAAAGAATAGTTGAAAAGAATATTAGTAGCAGCAAAATGAAAGTTTCTTTGCTCCATTTTTCAAAAGTTATTCCAAAACAGTTTTCTAGAACATTTTTCTGAATGAAACAATGACAGCTTTGTATGCCATGGGGTGCCAGCAAAGCATGCTTATCCTCATTTCTCACAGGGGTGAGTTAAGTTGGGCCTGCACTAGTGAGAGTACACTATGTACTCTCGTTATGTACTGCTATTAATTTTAGGTCTTAATTTGGATTTTATCATTTACCTGTTGCTATTTTGATAAGTTTCACACACTCAGTGACTGATAAGGAACTTACTTTTAATTTACAAATAGTTTATATTTCCATGCCTCTTAAAATATAGTGGCATATATTACCTTTGCACCTTTTTCACCTTGTCTGCCTTCAGCTCCAGTTGCTCCAGGAGGTCCCTGTGAAAGAGGAACATGAAGCTCATAATCTCAGTTCTCTAAAATATTTCCACAGTGAAAAAAAATCTGAAAGTGCCATTATAAGCATTAATAAGTAATAACTACTTAAAAAATTACATTTATTTCTTTACATTTTATTCACAGCATGAAAATTCTGTTCTGTCATATCAGCTCTTTTTTCCTTCATAAAATTTTTGGGGATTTTATAGCATCTAAAAGAATATGCATTACTTAACACCTCTGATAGAATAAGGTTAAAAACAAAGATATATTTTGGAAAAAATCAGAACAGACTATAAAAGTAAAATACTTATTTACATTTACAGTAAAAGTTTTAGACTCCCTTTTCATTGTATTATTCCTATTCACTGATTCCAAAGATCTGTCATTATATAATGACAAGAATGCCACATACTTCGTTCTCTAAGTGAGGGATGGGCCTTTTAATTAAAAATTGATACATGCCTCAACATTATCCAATAAATATGAAAGAGAAAAGAAAAATCAGATGACTAAGGGTCATTAAGAATGAAATAAAGATGCTAACAACAAAGAACTCTTGGTAGTGGGTTTCCTGCTATTGCTCTACAAAAGCTTTATTTAACTCAGAATGGAGAACATGGTACTGAAGGATGACATAGAAATGGAATACGACTCAGATGAAGGCCCTAAGACAGGGGTTGCAGTAGACCAGCATCACTCTGACTACCTGTTGCTGACACCACCCATCTTTCAATTCTTAAGGTTTCAATGAAAAATTAGAAGACTTTTTTTTTTTTTTTTATAATTTCAAAACTTACAGAATTAATGTTCAGGTTAGGGAATTAAAACTTACAGCTTGTTTGCAAGAGAAGCAGTATCTAGAATCTCATGTACTGTTATGAAAATGTCTCTCTTACACATACTTAGTTTAGAAAACAAGGTTAATTTTCAGCCTGGGAAATATCTTTATTACAAGTAGCTACTTATTGCCAACAAATGAGCAGCTTAAAGAAAAAGGAAAGTTATCAAATATGAGGTGATTTTCTGAATCTATAAACTAACTTCCTAAGAATCATCTATTCATTAATTCAACAGTTTGCAAAACAGAAAAAAAATGTTCTAAGGAATAGCAATTTTAAAAAAGCCAGTCACTGCCATTGACTTCTTTTTACTTTATAACAGTAGTTGAAAAAAATACACTAAAATAAATCACTAAGACATTCTTAATTTTACAGGTATCCTTTGTGAACTCAAATCTCACTTTGATTTTACAGCAATTTTTTTATATGACAGCTGAATTTAGTCCACACTTTTTACAGCCTGATATATTTAATAGTCCACTATTATTGAACGCATATCTTGAACACAATTCCACCAGATTTAATTTAATTCTGGAAAATTTACATTCATTTTATTACTATTTACATAAAAGTATATTAAAATCATTCATTCAATTCTAATACTAAGCTTTCTCTACGGTGGAACTGAACATCTGCAGTGTTGTATTAACCTTTTGGCCAATAGAGGTAGTTCAGGTTTTCCATCAAAGGTAATGCAAAATGAATCAAATTACCCACAGTGGACTCTGGTCATCTGATGTGGCTCTCAAAGATTGTTCTCCTTGGTATTTATAAAGACAGCAAGTATTAAAGGACTTAGTTCTATCTCTTCAGAACACAGGGAACTTAAAAAGAACTGAACATTGTGAACCACTTGCTGATTCTTTTCAACAGGAAGAACAATTTGCATGAATACTGTACCAATAATAATCTCTGATGTGTATACTCCTTTGCATAGCTTGTAATTATTTGAGTGGATCACAATTTGCAGTGATAACAAGAAAAATTATTAGCAGCTACATAAATAAGCTCAGGAACATTTTAGAAACAGGATGTTCTTTTCCTACATGAATTAATGTATATGCTCATTCTCTTTACTGCTTTCCTTTCATTCAAGTTGGTGTGTCAGTTACAATTTACCTTACCTATGAAAGTAAACATGGTTATGTGGTAGTTTGTATTTGAGAAATATAATCTCTTAATAATCCAGAAATGCAGCTGCATTTGAAGTAGCAGGGCTAAAAACACTGTGATCTCTAAAAATGCAGTGAATCAAGATTGCTAAACAAAGAGTGTACATTCATTATCAAACAGTGCCAGTGCTGCACTGTGAGTAAAGCAACTCAATGAACTGTGCCTTCTAATGTACTGTAATGTAATGGCTGGCACGGCACAGATGGTGCTTCTACACTGAAAGACTGCTAATTGCTATTTAACTTGCCTTCCTCCACTTGAATTTTTTGGAGTATCTAATAAATTTTAACTGACAGAAGATCTCAGTATAATTTACAATAATGCATGACTCACCATCCTAGCTGCCATGGTGACTGTTAAGATTGTTACACTACAATTTGGATGTGTTGCCTTATGCAGAAGTGAAAAGACAGAAGAACTCATACAGAAAGAACTGTGTCCTCAATTTTTCTTACATGAACCTATTGGAAATTTTCTTTGTTCATCCATATTTAAGATTTTCATTAAAATATTTTAATCTTTTGTTTATAGCTATTAGCCATCTGACTAAAACCATGATATCCAATACAGTAAACCATTTCATCAGTCTGTTAAGATAGGAAACTAATTTGCCATATTGTTAGGTGTTTACTGTATTTTTAATCAAGAAAAATGACTTAATTTTTAAGTGGTGCATGCATCTTGCTGGGGAAGCATGACATTATAACCAAAATGGAAAAAAATCTTCATAGAAATACTTATTTTTTTCCCCAAATCATTCAACATTGTATATAAAAAGAACTAACCAAATAAAACTCTGCTTTTCAAATTGTAGAAGTTGGCCATGCTGTGGAGAATTGAGACCTGTTTTTATACTGAAAGCAGGCACTATATACTCCAGTTTAGAACAAAAATGTATCTAAGACTCGTACTTGTTTAAATTCTAACATTTTTAGCATAATATATAGACCCTCAGGTGTATGTGATCTAGACATCTAATTGACTCACTCTAATGCAAGCAGCAGAAAACACAGCTGAATGGCCTAGCACACTGAAGGGCTATGTTTATTTGCATAGCTATTTTGATATATAGAGCCTTCTCAGCAAGTATTTTTTTTTTTAATTTGGTACATGCACTGATCATTTCAGAAGTCATAAACTTTCAAATACTATGATTTAGTTAAAATTTAAAATTCAGTAATGTCTGTAATCACTAACAGACTTTATCAATGACTGTCATAGGGTTTGCTGTTTCTAGATTATACTTTTGGAATATGAATATATATACTTGAAGTAATCTTTCATCTGAATATGGAACTTTGTTCTGAAGATACACTGATCTGTCCCTTATAAAACTGAAAGCATTTATGGTGATAGATGGGAATGAAAACATATGGCAATAAATAAGGAGATCATACAGTTGAGGCATTCGAAGAGCTGCACTTATAAGTTTAAATCCTGATCTCTGTCAGTTTGTCATTTGGAGACAGAAAAACAAACAAACAAAGAAATAGATTACTGGAATGTTGCTTTCCAGTAATTTTTCCATTGCACCTTCAATGATAGCAGTCTTACTACTGAAATGGTGCATCAGGATGAAATGACACAAAGAAACTGATTCTACCATGCAACTGATGAAAACTAACAAAGCACATTTTTTGTATTCTTTTTGCCAGCAAAGTAACAAGCCTAAAGTCCTTTGCTGTATTTCTTCAACACAGTACAGACTTCCTACAAGCTTGAAACATTCAGGTACTCTGGTCATATAGAATCTGACTCTACAAACTATTTGCTTCAGTATTCAGGAATTAGATCACCTGACAATATTTTTTTTTTCTTCACACTATTCATAAACTGGATTTGTATTAAAACATCTGATGTTATATTTGAATTTCTAATTTTATCTAGCAATACATTCTATTTATTAGGAATGAGCTACTGCCTTTCCATATAATAAAATAGGAAGTTCTAATCTGATGTAGAACAAACATACTAATTGAAATATGGACAGACTAAATATTAGCAGTTCTAGTGATAAGGTTGTTAATGCCACCATAATCTTTTTATAGTATTATAAATGTTTTGTAAGTTTGCAGAGCAAATAGATTATTGTGTAAAATAGATAAAACTAAAGAGGCAAGTCATTTCACTCAAGCCCATTACACTGAGCAATTAACACATAAATAGCTCTCAGCTTAAATTCAATGATGCTCCCATCTTTTCTTTTTGAAGTATAAAAGCAGCATCCAATCACTCTCTGAAACAAACCTAAAAAGGGTGGTGCATCTACCCACTATAATTCTGTAAGTATATTATTTACTGGTTTTGATTAGCTATATTTGTAAAGCTTGTAAAGCTCCAAAAATTTTAGAAATAATGAAACAGTTTCATAAGCTACAGAAATGTCTCACTGTTGATAAGTCAAAGGGATGACAAAGATTTTCACATAAGTTGCATTTAAATTATTTCATAGACTAAAGACACAAAAGCAGTCACTTCCTTTCTTATCCCTGCCAGCAGTCATGTACCTACGAATGATGTGTTATTACTCTCATTGTCACTCACTCTGATTACCTTATTTATTTATTTATTTTTTAAACCCTATCACATATTGAATTCCCTTGAGTTAGAAGACAAATCACAGTTACAGACAAGGAATATATTCTTCCCTATATGTTTTTGTTCTTGACGCTGATCACAGAAATTCTTCTGAGCTCTTACAAAGAAGTTACTGTAAGAGGACTATCTTTAACTCTACCGAGATAAATGAGAAAAAATAATCAAAATGGCCAGAGGTGCTAATCTGTTGAGTGGACTCTTCCACTATTTTCCATGTTCAGCCTGCCTGCAGTTGCTAGCTCCAAACTACTGAACACAGGATTTGTCCATTGTCAGTACTTCGCTAGTAACTGTACTCTTGACTGTAAAATCTCCAGGTCTGCAGTTGCCTTTTTGATCTAAAGCTGTATACAGACGACTACACCAAACATACGTTTAGAGTTATTTTCCTCTTGATTTGTATTCCAGGACATGCTATATATTTTAACAAATCTATTTTGAATAGAAAGAGACAGATCCTCATTGCTAAAAGCAGATTAAGTCCTTTGCAGGACTCCTGTTAAAAAGTTTTCTCTGCTGTCTGTATTTTTTTATTTCTCACATTATTAAAAGAAACTTTAAACTTCGTATATGAATATATATATATTTCCATGTCATAACATGAAAAACAAATAGCTGAAATACTCTAAAACATAATATCTTTGAAAGAGAGATGTACTAGAGGCAATGAGAAATGACTTACTCTCTTTCCAGGTGGACCAGGTGGGCCAGCTTCTCCTGAAGGACCTGGTGGACCCTGCAATGGAAAGCAATAGGTTCAGTGGTAACAATATATACAATCATTTTCTTTCTTAACTGCAATGAACATCTGCAATATCTCCTTCAATGGACAGAAAGTAATTATCATACAGAAGCGATACTTGCTTACTCAGCAAGTCCTTTCTTAGAGTCATCTTTTGCAGTTTTTAACAGGTTTTTACAAAATGTAACTACTCTTTTTTTCTTGTTTAAAACAAAACATTTCATTTCTGGAAGTGGCTGCACAGAAGTAATGTACAATCTACTGACTAACTTGATTAAGAGTATTTCTTGCTTTCTTGGGTGCTGAAGTTGTTATTTTCCTTCAATTTTTCCTAGTAAGTTAGCTGCCCAGTAAGTCACCTTCTATTGAAAATATTCTACACTGACAGCCATTTGGCTCCCCCATACAGGTATGCTGTGATTCTCTTTTAAAGACTTCAGGTCTACTGAACAGTTTGATAAGTTTTTCTTCATGAGCACAACACTCTAAAGGTACTTACTGTGAAGTTAGATATACAGATGTTCATCCTGAACTTTTCAATTTAAACTCTGGTTTATAACTTAGTTCCAACCATATGTTGAATTACTAGTATTTTTTCTTTCACATTGTACTGTATAAAATATTTCCTTGATACTCAGAAATTCCAGAGCTGTAAAGAGACCTTCCAAAAAGGAAGCCCTAGCTTTCTGCAGTAAAAGATTATATTCATGATGCTTTAACATAGAAATCTCCAGAAAGTTAAGAGCATTGAATAATACTGCTTAGGTAACTCTTAGACTTCACATGAAATACAGTAGAAATTCCAAGATTTAGATTCACTTCATAAAGAGCTAATGAAGACTATTTGGCTTCAGCGTTACTTTTTTATACTAAGGACTGCTATCGTTTTAATGCACCTCAGCAGCTCTGGCACAAATCTTTAATGAACTGTTTATTTCTCCTTCTAAAAGAAATGACCTCTTGCCTTTGATTGTACCTATTATATAGGTAATTCTATTTCTACAAGGAAATAAAGAGATTTTTCAGTACAATACAAAGAGAATCTGTTTAGAAAATATTTGTTAGAGTACGAATTTATAGAAAACACTGATTCAGCAAAAAGTATTTTCTCAGCACAGGAGAAAACATGTAGCCAAAACAAAATGACAGAAACAACTCACAGGTTGACCAGGATCACCATCTTCACCCTTTTCTCCACCAACACCATCTTGACCCTACAGAAATCATGTCAAAATAAACAAAAGATACAAACTCAGATAAATTCAGTGACTTAGTTTCATATATGAATATAAGAACACTAGTTTTCTGCAGCGAATTTTTCTACAGACACTCATTTTCAAAACTTTTTAAAGATTTCTGTTTTTTTTTAGGTAGGATTTAAGAAATATATGGAAAGCTGAAGCAATAAATCTGAAAGGAAGACCTCCTTTCCAAACCAAGAAGAGATGGGGGTAACTGCAGTTGAATGCAAACCAAGTCCAGGACCTAAAACTGCTTTTCAAATATACTTACAGCTGGACCAGGCTCTCCAGGGGGACCAGGATCTCCAGGAAAACCAACCGGACCCTAGGTAAATCAGGAAAAAAACACGGAAGATGTCATCTACAGAGAAGCAGGTAACAGTCATCAGAAATATTTTTTTAAGAATATAATAAATTTAGTTTAAATGTGGAATTTGATCTATAGTTCTATATGTAGCACAGCTTCAGCAATGTTTCACTGTGCTTTGTGTTAAAATTATTAAGCTTACTTACTGGGTTACCCTTAGGCCCATCATCACCTGGAGGTCCTTTAGCACCTGGTGGTCCAGCTGCTCCAGGTGGACCAGCCTCACCTTTTTCTCCCCTTTCACCTTTTGGACCCTATAGTAAACACATGAACAATAAAATATTGTCTGGAAATTGAATGTATAAAGAAAAATTACAGTGGCAAAACTGTTTTTCAGATCTGGGCAATGATATTCCTCATTAATGTTGGTATGTGAATGGGAAATTAGGCCCTCAGCCCCAGGTCTGAGTGCAAACATCTGCAACCACATGTGAGTCTGAACCTATTCTGCATCAATGAATTGCTTCTATAGAGAAAAAAATATGCATATCAAAGCAAGTACTCTTTTAGGAAGTCTTCACAGATTTGCCACATCTTGCTATGAGATGTGGCTATACTTATAGTTATACAGTTGTAAAAAACAAATTTCAAAAGTGTAAGAAAGTTCTTCACTGAAAATTTAAACACAAAAACACAAGTAATCTCATTAAATGTTTCTTAAAGTAAGCACTACCTTATGTCTTTTTTTACTGTGACACAAGTTAGTAAGACAAAACCAAATGACTCACAGATGTTCCAGATTCTCCAGGAGGTCCAGGATTACCAGCTTCTCCAGGTTCACCCTATACATGTGTGAGGATAAATTGATGAGTCATTAGGTAGAGTATTTATATGAATTTACTTCTGTTATTACATATTTTTTGCATGCTTATTCATGATAACAGCTTACAGGAGTTGACTCTTACTGACTCTACCTAAAAGCAATTAGGACACATGTTTTTGTAGAACTGGAATCTGAAATTTTAGAAATAGTCTTTCAAACTAAGCTTCTAGTGAGACAGGGAGACTAACTTTCCCTTCGGGCTTTGAAAAATATTCCTCTTTATGATCCCATATATTGCAAATTTTGTCTTTTTCCTTAATAGGCACAGAAAAGCCAAAGAAGTGTGTGCACGTATCTATCTATCTATCTATCTATTTATTTATTCTCTATAATATATTTTTGTCTGGAGGCAAATCCCTACAAATATGATAATACTATTTTGAAATTAATTTTAATAGAGTGGAAACATTATTGCTAGAGCTACTGTTAAAATAAACAATTATATAAAGAAAAACATTAAATAATAGGATAATAACATAAAGTTAGTAAAACTTTCATCATAGGCCACAAATGAACATGTTATGTATTTACTGGTGATGGAAATTATTTAATATATCAGATGGCTGTGAGAAGAACACCATACAAAGAAAATCTATACAAAATTTATTTATATCTCTAAATAAATATCTGTATAATATATATATATATAATATTTATTAATATAAAATAAAAATAAAATATATTGAAAATAAAAAATAAAATAATAATAAAAAACATATAAATCTCTCTCTCTCTGTATGCGTATATATATATATATATATATATATATATATATAAGAATGA